>NC_056734.1:310622507-310855007 GCF_019279795.1 Protopterus annectens
TTGAAAATGTTATCAGTGTATCAAAAAAAGACCTCAAAGCGTCCTGTGCAATTTAAAATAGCCTGTGCTGTTTAAAAACAATGGTAAAACTTTGTTACACTGAAAATCACTGCTAACAAATCAAACAAGAAAATATAAGTCCTCTTATGAAAGTAAAAATAACATTCCAACACTGAATACTCCAAATAAATAGGATGGGGAAAAAGTAACTTTAAAATGTGCAGTCAAAACTCAAAGTTTAGAAGCCTTCTAATTCAGTTCACTAGGAATAGATACTGCTTCATTTAAACCCGGTACAGTCATGGTATCGAAATGTAACTGTCAACATAATTCTTTGTGCAATGATAAATTCTGCCACTCTCCTTTGTTGTTTCCATCTGTGATCCTTTCAAGAGTGGAAGATCAAAACACAGAAGAATTTTCACCGTGTATTGCATGCCTTGCTAGGTCACTTGTATTGTTTCTTTTTTAATGCTACACAAATGCTGATAAATATAATTATTGAGTGAATTGTTAGTCTTGCCTAAATAAAATGCTGTGCATGACTGACACCAGGCAAGGTAAACATCTTTTGATGTATAACAAAAATATTTGCCCCTAGTAAGCCATCTTCTAACAGTATCCCACAGTGTCCCACTGTAGTTATTTTCAGTATACATTCATTGTTTGCAATGTCTCAAACCTTCCAGTACATGAGTTTTTATCTAGTCTCTCTAGAATTCTCTTAAGTTTGGACAATTTTTATAGGTGCAAGAAGGCATACCATTGAAGTGACCTTTAATGTTGCTTCCCTTCTGTGCTAGTGGCCAGTTTTTCATATAATATTCCTGATATCTGTTGCATCCAAGGAATAATGAATGATAAAGTTCTTTTTTGTTTGGTGAGTTACTTTACCCCAACTGGAGGTGTTCATAACAAAACTGGGGGAATCAACAGATTTTCTCATAATTTCAACCCACATCCAAGAGCACAGGAAACAGTTTTTGGATGTTGAACTTGTGAATAATAGCAATGGCAAATAGGCTACATCTATATATTGTAAACCTACATACTGTAATTCATTTCTGCATTTCAGGAGTTGCCATCCTTTTCACCAAAAGAAAGGTGTTCTAATTTTCATGAATTTCTAGGTTAACATCAATGACAAGAGCTCCAGACAGTTCAAGTTATTAAAAAACATGTTTTTGGATTGTGGATATCCTGTAGAGTTGGCTGAGAAGATCAAAGAAGAAATCTGGGTAGAGAGAGAGAGCTACCAAGTCTGCTACAATTATACTTCATGGTTTCTGTACTAATCAGTACTTCATCCTTCATTTTTATTAGTCAAAAACATCAGGATAGTAGGATTTCTTAGCAATAAGAAATGTGATCACAGAAAAGTGACACAGGATTTTGTACTTGATAGAAAAAAAAAAACTGCTTTCCATAGCTGTGAAAAGGGGCTTACCCAATCTAAACTGACATATTCTTATTTTAAAATGTTCATTGGGAAGAAACATATCCTTTGGAATTCCAAAAGATTTTTGGCATGCTGTAACACATTATGCCAAACCTTTTCCTCATTCCCAATTATTTAAAGAAGGGCTCCACCATTCCTTAGTTGATGTATGCCAATGAGGACAGGCAGAGATATACACCCAGCTCCAGAGGAAAACTGGTCATGCAGTTCTGCAGCTCTTTGGAGTTTTACATTGACAATGCGTGTTGATGTGAAACCCCAAATCACTTGAGTAGTCTGATATGAGTTTGTGTGTGTGTGTGTGTGTGTGTGTGTGTGTGTGTGTGTGTGTGTGTGTGTGTGTGTGTGTGTGTGTGTGTGTGCGTGTGTGTGTGTGTGTGTGTGTGTGTGTGTGTGTGTGTGTGTGTGTGTGTGTGGTTGTTGCACTCTACCACCTGTAACAGGGACTTTGTACTGCAGGTAGTATATGGTGAGAAGCTACACTACTTGCAGCAGTAAGTCGCACATCTACATGTAAGTGTACTGCACAATAGGGAAGCTAATGGGGAGGCAGTAGGGGACTGCACAAGTGCATACTAATGTGATGTGCAAGTCACCCCAAAAGGGCTACCTCACATATATTTTTAATACAATTTAACAGGTTTCCATCTTATAGAAACCTCCAATGATTTCCCCACTTTGAGGATAGTGAAAATTCAAGCCATAGTACATATTGTGCATGCATTCTTGTGTGAACACCACCAAGCAACACTACTTCTGTGGTATGCCGCTCAACCTGTACTAAAGCACTGGTACTGTAGGTAGATGGATCTGTGGCACCACACAATTTTGGGTGGCCTGTATAGTTTTGTCAAGGTCTTCCAGGAGATTACACTATTTCACGATGGGGTAATTAGATTATATTACCATGGAATGTTCAGAATCTCACTACCTGCTCTTGGCATAGTGAGACTTCATTTCTTTAGTACCTCAGGGCAAAAGTGCAGGTAGGGCATGGGAAGAGAGGCAAATTTCCCTGGTGCAATGTGTTGGGGGGGGGGCACAGTCAGCTGATCACAATCTCTTATGCTGTGTTAGCACTAGCAGTCTATGTGTGGTCTAAACTGTAGCAATTGTTTGCTATACTGTCGCACTTTGCCACAGTTTAAAAAAACACTCCTTCTTTAATTAAACTTGTACAGTGTAGTACTCCATGCAGGAGGGTATAAACTGCAGAACTGTTAGAACAGTTTAAAAGAAGAAAACATTTTTTTAATAAAACGTGTTGAAGGAGAGTTGGGGAAAAAGACACAGAATTGGGACCTGAATGGCTGGGGCAGGAGTGTGGGGGATCATGTTTTGTGTGTATGTGGCCACCTGGTAGGTGTCAGTAGAAGGAACATCCAATTTTTTGGGGGGGGGCTCTTCAGTGGAAGAGGTGGGGGACATGGATTTAACTAAGTACAATAAAAATTTATTATTGTTCTTTTTTTTGCACTTGAAGAGCTGAGGGGGTACGGCCCTGGTTAATGGCACCAGCACAAGTTGCTAGTTCGGTCAGCTGTGCATCTGTGCTTCTGTCTCAGGGTTACTAGGTAGTATGCTAGGCATATCTCACCTCTGATAATGTACAGCATCACAAGTTCAAAGTATCACAGATTAACCCATATTAAATACATCCACCTAAAACCTAGAAAACCTTTCTACCAACTTAATGTACTCCATTACCATTGTCCAAAACCTCAACTACTTACCGGTGGTGACATCCATCCCAACCCTGGCCCAAGAAACTCTGATAGTATTGAACTTCAAAGCCCCAATCACTCAAATTTTATCCCACCTAGACTTCCTAATTCACTTTCTCTAGATCACCTAAATATACATAGCCTAAATAACAAAGCTGCCTACCTCCATGCTCTCCTGGATGTCCACTCTTTTGACATACTATGTTTGTCAGAAACATGGTTAAAACCTTTAACTACTGATAATGAAATCTTACCACCTGGTTACAATATCCTAAGAGCAGACCGCAAAATCAAAAAGGGAGGGGGAGTTGCTATACTCTTTAAAAAAGGGTTACAAATCTCCACACTAGACTTCCATCTAACTCTTCATAATAATGTAGAACTTCTTGTCACCAAACTTCAACTCAACGCTAGTAAATCAATAATCATCATCTGCATCTACCTACCTCCTGGTAATAATACTTGTATCATTGAAGACACCCTTGCTGGATTATCTTCATCTTTCCCTCAAGAAACTATAATTCTAGGTGACTTTAATATTGATTAGAAAACTTGCACACATAATCAGCCAACTTCACATATTAACCTACATGAGTCAACGCATTAAAGAAAAGACGATTATAGAGAAAGAACTTACAGCAATATGACCTTTCTGACGAACATGTTTTTGATAAGCAGCACTGATAGGCAACAGATAATCTTTCATTTTTTTCTAAAAAAAGTAAGTTTT
Organism: Protopterus annectens; assembly: GCF_019279795.1. Classification (NCBI taxonomy): domain Eukaryota; kingdom Metazoa; phylum Chordata; order Ceratodontiformes; family Protopteridae; genus Protopterus; species Protopterus annectens. The sequence goes on from NC_056734.1 coordinate 310,626,421, forward strand.
AGAGTAAAATATAAAATATGGTTGTGGACAAAGATCACTCAGAAGTTTGTGGAACACACTGATTCAGTAGGGGTATGTGAGGTATGTAAATGTAAATGGAACACATGTCATAAAAAACATACCAAACCATACCTGACAAACATAAATATTTAGCAATGCCTTTGGAATTCATTCTTTCTGTTGTCTAAAATGTACATTTAAGGATGATAAAATAAAGGGATTTGTGATTTGGAGAAATAAAGTTGACAAAGTATAGGACTCCTGACACCTTTGTAGAGCAAAGGTCTCAAGCTCTCACAGCTATGCATGATTTTTTTTTTTTGCATGCAGTGGAAATCAGAATTTTTAAATCACCGCAGGGAAGCAAGCTGCATTTAACATTTTCTACTTTACTAAAAATGCATTACCTTCTCAAGCCATCAGAAGTACCTTACCCATTCCAATTTGATACACTTTTTTTTGCTCTGATGAAAGAAGCATATAGTGTTTTGGTTTTGATTAGCAAGAGGAAAAAATGTTGTCACAAGCAGTAAGAAGTGTCTTGACTGTCGTGTTTTTTTACAACTGTAAGTAAAATAGGGCATTTTGCACTGGAAACAAAAATACAATACTTTCACAAGCTGCCAGAAATGTCTTCACCAAATCTGAGTTTAGAATCACAGGGAAGCAATATATAACATTTTATGCCACTACTAACATGTAAAAAAAAGTGTACTGTTTCCACAACATGTCAGAAGTTTTTTTATATATAACATGTAAATGATTTATATTAGAAAATACAAGATGGTCATTGGGAAGCTAAACACAATATTATGACCCTATTGCAAGTAACGTTCTCATACTTGATAGTTAAAATAGCTTCTTGTCATGTTTAGTAATAATAAAACAGGTCTTTATACTAAAATAAAATACAACTGCAGAAGGTAGTGCACAGCATTGTAATTTTGCTGGCATGTGTTTTCTGATACTTGACAATCGGAAGTGGTAGATGTTCGACAGTTTTTAATTTAAACACTTGTTTCAGTGTAAAAAACAAAATGTGGTAATTCACCAGCAAAATAAAACAGTACAATGAATCAATATGAATCATTTTGTTGTTTCTAGCAAGCATGTTTCTTCATTCACAATAGAGAGAAGAAACAGAAAAAATTCAATGTACAATGATAAAATCTTGTGACAAGCTTATTTTCCAATACCCGATAGTGAGAAGTTGCAAGTAATCTTCTTTTTTTTTAATTAAAAGATAAATTTCAGTACTGAAAATAAATACTGATTATGGAAAAGCAAATTTTCCCAGAACGGTCTTGCTGATAAGAACTGACCTATAGCAATCCCCAATGATAGAATGCATTAAGAAGTGTATCATTATCGTGCTGAATATTTATCGACATGAGTAATTAGAGTCAATCCTTCTGTACTTTGTTTACTATCAGCTGTCACAAATACAGAGGATTATGATAGAATCTCCAGTAATTAATCAACTTATTATGTATTTAATATGTGGATGCTAGGAAATTTACCACAAGAGTGAAGTTCAGGAGATGAATCTTAGCATCATTGTCAAGAACACAGCAAAGAGTTATAATCCTAGTTCCCTGTTGTGCCGAGTGCTCTATCTGCTCCATGTGCTATCAGAAGAATGAGAAAGTGAGAATACAAAGTATGCCACTACGTTTAAAAATGTATACAGCACATAGGGCTGTCAAACAGACATCAGCACACCTCCAAACGTCTTAACAGGTCTGGACAATTTCAGAAATAATGGATGGGGGCAGTGGGACAAAATCAGAGAAATTAATAGAATAATCAGTTTTGCATTAACATGCATTTTCTAAAAATTAAGAAGTATGAACATCTAATATCTGGCATTATTGAATGACTGTAGTTCTCACTTATTTATCAGAAAAGTAAATCTTTAATGTGTGGAAGGGAAAACATGAGACAAAATCAGTTACATTCTACAAACTAGGGAACAGCTGAAAGTTATCGAAAGCAGCTAGAAATGAAGTGTCCCTCAACAGATATATTAGCTATAAGAGTTGTTAGACACTTCCTTCTGCCATACCTTTTGGTTGTATGCATTCAGAGTGAAAAATAAACAACCTTTAAAAGCTATTTTCCTTACCTTGCAATTCTTTGCCATCCAGAACGGTCCGCTGTTAGTCTCTAGCATAAAAACTCAACTTAACTGCACCTTGGTGTCCTTAATATCAAGTCTGTAATTGTAACCTGCTTATTACATGCTCAAGGCACGGAGACCAATAATTTCACCTCTCAAGCTTCTTGGCATCAAGAACAGCTACAAAAATCACTGGCAGCAGATGGTGCACATCCTCGATAACACAATACACAATTGACAATACCAAAAACAAGAAGAAACTGCAGCAAGACTGATAAAATCAAAAAATGTTTTAATAAAACTTTTAAAAAAAGATTTTACCCATAATTACAATTGCCCCCCTTTATCAGCAGGGCGACTAACAATGTTATCTGAATTCTATAGCTGCTCCCCCATGTATTTATAAGAATGTTTTGAATGGACAGGCTATGAGAGTGTCCAGATTCAGCAGCAGGGATCAATTTTTCCATCAAGATATTTGTGTATGAAATGCAGAATTTTTAGAAAGGGAATATTCCTGGAGTGAAGTTGACCCATATCTAGCCCCAGATAGTATAGGCAGGGTAGGGGAAAGCCAAGCCATATTTCTCTGACAACAGCAGTGTTAGCAATCTGAAAACTAATTGGAGAGGCATTAAATCTAATTAATTAAGAATATTAGCCAGATATGAGAGGTTATGAAGAAAAATTGGCACATTCTTAGCATGGATGACAAGATTAACCGAAGTTCTGTTTCAGGAATAGAAAATCCTTTAAGCGGCTTTTATGTTATAAAGCCAGCAATGAGGATATATCTTACTCATAGCATTTAGGCACATATAGCTGCAGGTCCTGTAGCGATTGTTCTTTCTTTGATAACAGTTATATGTTTGTGCATCCCACTACTAAGAGATCATATATGTTCTCTTTTAATGCAGGTTGCTCTAGCAGAAATTTGGTATAGCTGGTGAAACACAGAGTTTGCCCTGCATTTTACATTGGGAAAATGATTTGCTCCCTACGTGAATGTATTCGTGAGCACTTGTTTGAAATCTGTAGAACAGAAGACAAAAATATGTTAGCAAAACATATTATACAGGAAGGATCTGATCACACATTTTCTGTTTTAATTATGCAGTTTGTAACAGAATTTAAGACCAAGTGACCTTAAAAATAAGGCAGAAAAAAATAGAAATGAGATGAATTATTAATTAATTCATGTATATATATATATATATATATATATATATATATATATATATATATATATATATACACATACATACATACATACATATACATATATAGAGAGAGAGTGTTTGGTGCATCATTTATGGCCTGATGAAGCATCCCTTGAGATTTAAAAGCTCTCACTATTTTATTAAAAGATTATTTGATTTTATCAGCCATGCTGCAATTTCTCCTTTTCGTTTTGTTATCTTCTTGGCATCAATGTCAAAAGCACATAATATTAAGTTGCAATCAGAGACCTAATCATGATTATTCAGAATGCATAGAGATTTACCTGCTGCATGTACGACAATAGGTTGTGCCAACTTTGAAAGCCAGAAAAGCAGTTGGGAAATGCTGTTATACACACAACAAATGGCGTCTTTATGTATTCCATGCCTAATGGAAGCATTTGGTCCCTATATGCAGTTAAGTGGTTGTGATAAAAAATAAAGAAGCCAAAAACAAATCCAACAGTTTATTTAAGCGCTTTTGTTTCGTCTGTGAGAAACTTCATCAGAAAATGGCAAATAGTGTATATTACACAGCTTAAATCCTCCCCCTAATTAACAATTTAAAGTGCTACATGCATTTTAAATAAATTTTTAAAAAACACAATAACTATGAATTTTCCACCTCCATCCAATAATACAATAATGAATAACATATTAATATCCATCCTATTATTTCTAAATACAAAACAATATATATGTATGTATATAAACAATATAATTAATAAATTAGTATAAAATAGAGTAAATTTGTCTTTCTAAAAAACATATATATATATATATATATATATATATATAAAACTATATGTATATGTATAAATATATTCAACAACCACAGAAAACAATACCAAAAAATGTCCCAGATCCAACTATATAACAGTGCAACAAACCACAAAAAGAACAGTGGGAATACATTTTTATAAAAAGAACTCAGACCTCAACCTAAGTCCCGAACTAATAGATAGGGTACTATTAATTCCAGGGTTAACACTGGCATTGGTTCTTAACTGCCACTGTAGTTCTTTTAATTCTAGAAAATCATTTACTGGACCACCTCTCTCACCTCCTGTACAAATTTGTTCTAATATGGTAAACTTAAATGTGTGTCCTTGATTTTCCATGACATGAACTGCTAAAGCACTTTTTTCTTCATTATGTAAGATGTCATGATTATGTTGGTACACCCTTGTCCTAATAGCATTGATGGTCTTGCCAATATAGAATCTTGGGCACTTGGTGCACAGAGCCAGGTACACCACTGCCGTTGTACTACAATTAAATTTCCCATACAAATTCATTTTACCATAATTTGGAATAAAGACTGTATTTCCTTCCAGCATAAATTTGCATTGTCCACAATAGTCACATTTTGACATATTCCCTCTTACATGGCTAATATTCGGACACCTCTCAATAATACGATAAACTATTTTTGGCCTATTACCTACAATATTAAGATGTTCTTTGTTTATTTCGAATACATGCCAGCTTCGATAAATGATTTCCACACATTCTTGAAAACCCTGGTTATAGGTAAGGACTAAAGCATTTTTGAAATCCGACCCAGCTGGCTTCTCCTGTCCCATGACCTGGTAATCTGCTTTACCTAATAGGGTAACAAAGGTACCTGCTGATCTTTTATTAATAACTTCCTCAAAAATATTATTTAAAAATTCTAGTGGATAACCTCTTTTCACTAACATATTTTTTAAGTAGTCCATCTGTTCCACAAATTCTACCTCATCACTGATCATTTTCACCAACCTAACAGACTGTCCCTTCACCAAGGATTTTTTCTGGTGTATAGGGTGCCAGCTATCAAAATGCAACAGGCTGTTAGAATAGGTTTGTTTCCTATATATAGTTGTCTGAAAACACTTGTTAATCTTGTCCTTAATAATCAGAATATCCAAGTAACTAATTTGGTCAGAATTTATGGTAGATGTAAACTCTAAAAACCCAGTGGTTGTCTTTAGATAATCAAAAAATTCCATCAACTCAATCTCATCTCCCTTGCAGAACACTATGATGTCAATCAGGTAGAAAGTCCATTTTGAAGTGTAGGCACTGTTCAAAATAAATTCATTTTCCCAATATGCTAAAACAATATTGGCAAAAATAAGGGTGCATGCAGCGCCCATTGCCACCCCTTTCTCTTGGTTAAATAATTGTTTTTAAAAGGTGATGACATTACTTTCTAACACCAATTCCATCAGAGTTCTCATTGTTAGAATATCGTCATGATCAAGTTTAGAATACTGACAAAGGTATCTGTAAAACCATTCCAGCCCCACATCATGTGGAATAACTGAAAAAAGATATTTGATGTCTATAGTCATAAATATTAAATCATCAGTGTACATGTCTTTAGAAACTTCATCAAAAGGTCCCAGGAATCTTTCAGTATCCACTTTTTCCCTTTCAACACATTTTTAATGTGATAATCAATGTAATTGGCAATAGTGTATGTCTTAGAGGCCCATGCATCCACAATTGGTCTTAAGGGAGGGTCACGTAAATCCTTGTGGATTTTAGGTATACCAAAAATAGTGGGTATTCTGCTGTTTTTTTGTCACTAGAAATTTATATTCATCTAATGTAATCTGGTTGTTCAAAACTAACTCTTGTAATGAAATATCTTTTTTTTTATATATAATATTTTTCTCATTTAAATTTATTTCACTGTAAGTATCCATATATAACAGTGAACACATATTGCTGATGTAATCAACACTATTCATGATTACCAGTATTAAGTTGTTGTGATGTTGTCGACAACAGGCAAAAATGGAGGTGAACAGAAGCTGTTGGACGTTCTTCAGGGTATCTATGAATCAGGGTGACTTTTAACTGATAATGAAGTGTAATCACTCTAAGGACTAGAAGATTTTCTTAAACAGCCCTAGGCACTGATATGATTTTTGTCTTCTGCTAGGAAAGCATTACCAAGTTTATCATTTTCACAGTTTTGGAGTTGTGGCTTTTTATGTACTACAGGTAAATATGTAATGGAAAGTAATGAAATTGTTAGGGCATAGTGGAAAAAAGGTAGAGTTTAATGGAAAGTATTAAGACTAAAGTCTTTTTGTGGGCAATTGTCATCACAATCAATGCTAATCACCTCTTTTTGTAGCAACATCTTATGTTTGTGCCAAGAAAAACTGTTGGAAAAAGCAAGGCCCATGTAAGTTTATTACTAGCAAGAAAGGGCAAGATGCAAGGAGTGAGCATGTCATTTTTTTGTACAATGGTCTTTATTAGGGTTGAATACATGATGGCATACTTGCACCATTCATCAAGTCTACATTAGACTAGAGAGTTAGTAGCCAGCAGTGAGGCTGTGTGATGATGCAAATGCACAGTGCTGAGAGGATATTGCTGGCTAATCTAACTGATGGATACCCTGAGTGCAGGTCAGAAAGGAATTTTTAAGCTGCTTGTACTGCACATCTTCATAGGTGATACATAAGCATTTGTACTGCCCATCTCCATACGTAATACATATGGATTTATACTGCATATCTCCATAGGTAATACATAAGGATTGATACTGCACATCTCCATAGGTAATATATAAGGATGTATACTGCATATCTCCACAGGTCATCCATATGGACCTGTTCTGTTAATATTAAAGAGGCAACCTAAATGTAGCATGCATGCATGCATGCAACCTTGTCCTAGCAGCTGTCTGCATTTCAATCACATCTGAAATTCCTATTATTTTATTTGAAACCATGAAACTCTCTGACTACATCACCTTATTAGGAAGTCTGTATTACTCATCAACCAACACTTACTTGGACAAATACTTCCTTGTGTACATTTCACTTCTGCTATAAACTGGCAGTTCCATTCTGATTTGCAAAACACTTTCCTGCTTCATCTGAGCAGAAGAGACTCTGCTTGTATTAATGCTTGACTACTGTTCAGTGTCTACAGAATGCTGGAAATCTGAATCTTCTAAGTGAAACTGGTTGACGAATTTGAGGAAACTACCTTTTGAGATTTTAGTGGTAACTGTACTACTAATTTGTCACACAAACAAATAAAGAACCAAGCAGACAGACACCCACAGATACCCACACACATGGACACACATACGCATAAACATACCTACACACACACCCACGCACACACACCCACGCGCACGGACACACATACACAGACACAGACACACACACACACACACACACACACACACACACACACACACACACACACACACACACACACACACACACACACACACACACACATGGACACACATACACACACACACACACATACACACACACACACACACACACACACACACACACACACACACACACACACAAATAATTAGCAAAATAATTCTTGATGTAATTTACTATAAAGTTCCAACTTACATAGGACAAATGGAGATGGCTAACCATTACTAGCTAAGGCACGATGTCTCAGAAATAGTTAATGTTATGAGTTTGCTGTTTCTGTTGAAAGCCAGTGATGCATCACAGATTCCATATTAACTGGTCTGTCTCTAAGTTCTACAGATATATGAATGACTGATGTAAAATGTGTGACTTTACATTAAGCTGAAATATTGTTGACAGTAATATTTCTATAAGAAACTGATCATCTTTCATTCAGCTTTTCTCTTCACCCCTTACAAGATCATGAGGGACACGAACCCACATTTGTAAAAAGTTGATAGTCATTTAGTATGTTTGAAAAGATACTGTAGGCAAGCTATGATTATTATCTTCAAAATGAAAGAAATTACCTCTGATGTACATCTTTCTGAACTGTATGTTTTAATTGTCTCGTCTTCAGGATTTTCATGTGCAGATAATGTAATTATGAGAGAGTATTTCTTATGCATGTAAGCACTTTTTTGTACTGTAGAAGAGGCCAGATGTGATCCTCTTCTTTGGCAAAGTGAAAATGTATTTTCAAGGCTGGGACAATTTGATGACGAGGTGCACCTGATCAATGTATTGCCAGTATTCTTCTGAAGGTGCCAGTCTTGTCATCTCCAGTAAATGAGTGTCAGGTAAGTGAGTGGTCGGTCTACTTAAGTAGACCCATATACATATATATATATCTATATATATATATATATATATATATATATATATATATGTATGTATAGCATATGCATTTTACTGGTTTAATCTAACTGTAAATAACTGTGCATGTTTTATATAAGTTACAGCTGTTTTCACAGCTAACTGTAAATAACTGTGCATGTTTTATATAAGTTACAGCTGTTTTCACAGCTAACTGTAAATAACTGTGCATGTTTTATATAAGTTACAGCTGTTTTCACAGCTAACTGTGAATAGGAGTGCATGTTTTTTGTAAGTTGCAAAGGTTTTCCTGAGCAATTTAAATTAATAGGATAGAAAGGGAACAGGGCTATCAAGTAAGGATAATTAACTATTTATGACTATTAAGAATATTGAAAAAATATATAGTGAAGACAGGCTAATAAACACAGCACTCATGTCTCTGAGGCCACATTAAAGGGGAGGGGCTATAGAAATGTTAATTCAGGATCAAGGCTTCCACATTCCATTGTTAGGATTATGTATCTATATGCATGCTTAGACCTTGAAATTAAGTCTGGAACAGTATTATTCAAAACAGTTTTCAGTGGACTATTTTGACGATTTCTGCTTTGACAAGTATCAGTTTTGCTTGCTAGCTTCTTATAAAATATACCACACTTTTTTTAAAAGCCATTAAGTCCCCAGTAACTTTTGCTGTTGCTCTTTTTAGTTAAGATTTCCTGATAGCGAATCATAGTTCTCAGCCTTTCAGTGCAAGAAATCTGGACAAAACCACAAAGAGTGGGGGGAAGAAGGCACAAAAAAGGCACAGAATTTAAATATCTCACCTGTAAATTTAGAAATTTGCTAGAAAAACAAATGTATTATTATGTATTTTCTGAAGGATATAAAGCCTGGAACTCAAATGTCTGTCATTATTTTGTATTATTTAGTGACTTCAATCTTCAATGATTATCTAGAAAACCACACATTTTATGAGGCACAGTCCAAAAATATGAGGCAAAAATCTGGACATTCTGCAGAAATCTTTACAGTTGAGAGGTGTGCAAATTATTTCAGCTCTGGTTAGCTGAAGAATTGCTCTGCGGTATTCTTAAATCGTGGTTTTAAGATGTTGGGCAAAAGGCTATGTGCTTTGTATATTAAAAGAGGTCAGCCTGGTACATTCTCACAAGTCTGCTAGTCAGGCATGCAGCATAAGACTCATCAGTGTCATGAAGATTTGCCTGGAGTCAGTGCAATATTACTTAGGTCAGTGAGATCACAGTAATTGTCATATGAGCACAGCATCCAATGAACTGTTCTCTCCTTCAAGCTTTTCTAAGGAATTCTGAGTAATAATTCATATTTAGCATTCTCACAGGGTTTAATATTCCCGTGAAGCTGATTACGTGGCCAGGTTTATAGAACATGGGCCACACACAGACACTGTCTGCTTCGGAGTTACTTTTCAGTCTGAACAGAGTATGGCGTATAGAAAGAAGAAAGGAATACATACAGAACATTTATACACTGCATATTTCATTTCAACAGTGCACTGAGCAATATGCATTGCAGTGGATATGTCTTGTCTTCCCTGTGACAACCCAGGCCACAAGGCTTTTGGGACTTCATTTGCTGAATAGGGCCCAAAGTGTACCGACACTGTGCACAGTTCCTTACAGGAGATCTGTACAGAAGGTGTTCACATAGAAAATATGTACAAAATGCAGGGTGCCTGCATGCTGTGCACCTGACACCCTAAAAGTGTTTCTACATGTCACCCCTAAGGGTAGACATGCGGCTTATTCAGTGCATGGCAGAAGAGTACAGTATACCTTGCAGCACCACAACACTCAGGGTCCTCTGACAGGTGTAGAAAGGATGTATATATTGCCCACAGCACAGCAGCACTGTGTGTCCTATAATTGAATCACGCAGAAGAGAATAGCTAATACATATATTTGTTAAATTACTAGTGTAGTGTCTGTTTGTATATCTGTTAAATTACTACTGTAGTGTCTGTTTGTATATCTGTTAAATTACTAGTGCCGTGTCTGTTTGTATATCTGTTAAATTACTACTGTAGTGTCTGTTTGTATATCTGTTAAATTACTAGTGCCGTGTCTGTTTGTATATCTGTTAAATTACTAGTGTAGTGTCTGTTTGTTTGTATATTTGTTAAATTACTAGTGTAATGTCTTTTTGTTTGTATATCTGTTAAATTACTGGTATAGTATCTGCTTGTTTGTTTGCTTGTTTGTGTTTGCCAATTGTGAAGTTCCAGCTTGCAGATCCCACTTTGATGAAGGCCCACAAATGTTCAGAAATGTGGAATTAAACAAAACAACCAAGCAATAATTAGCTGACTAACTAACTAACTAACTTACTAACTAACTAACTAACTAACTAAATAAGGAAAATGATATAGGCGTATTCAGAAAAGCTGAAATTGCTTGAATACAGAGAACTCAAGCAGAGATCTGTTACAGTCAAGATATCTGTCTGTTGATTACTATACTTGTCTAGCTATCTATAATATCTTTCTGTCTCTCTCTTCCTCCCTCTCCATTTCTCCAGGGAAAATAGACTGGGGCATGAGGCAGAGAGTCTGAAAAAAATAATAATAAAAACAAAGTATAACCAATGGGAGTTAATGATAATGTCATGTGAAAGAGAAGCAGAGAGGGAGGAAGCGATGGACAAAGAAAGAGTAAGAGATGAGAAGGTAAGGAAAAAGACTGTAAAAGAAGAACAGAAATGAAAAATCTAAGGAGAGGAAATTAGAAGAGTTAGGAGTAAAGAGTTAGGAGGAAGTATATCAAGCTCTGTGACAAAGGAGTTGAATAGTACAGTAGAGCTGAGCACATCAGGAGTTGGATGTAACACCTCACTTATTTGACCATTTTTGTAAATTATTGAGATTTATTATTCTGTTTCGACTCCTGACATGGGATGACACCATGTTTTCTAAAGCTGAAGCATTAAAGCAGAAGGCTCCACATGCCTGTAATTGGTATTTTATACATGTAAGTGAGAGGAACTGGAGGAGTCAAGGAAGAAAAATGGAACGTCATTCAACAGTACTGCTGGCTGCAACATTATTTCCATAACATAGCAGTTTGTATGCTACCTTAAGTTAAATTAGACCACAATAATACTACAACTCAAGCTGTTTGGCAGAACACGGTGATTCAGTGGTGTGAGTTAAGTGTGAAACTTGAGACAAATTAATTTGTTTTACTTTATATCTGCTGGCTTTTGTATGAAGGTCAGGAGGAAGACTGCTAAACATGTGAGATACTTCTAGTATATTGGGTCTTCTAAATGTGAATAGAGCAGATCTGACCTGCTACCATATGCTGAAACTCCAAAAATGATCCTCCCAAATACTTAAGTCCTGATGTTATGTTTCACTGAATCATATAATTACTGTAGTACAAGGAACACGTTTTGTTTTAGGTTATTCATTTCATAGCTGGGTAAGCTCACTCGATGCAAACATCTGCTTTCACGGGTGGCGTAGGAACACTATCTGGTTGAGTGACTCGTTCAGAGTCACACAGTATGCAAATGTTGGTGGAAGGAATTAAATGCTGTCCATTGCAACATCTGCACAGTAAATGGAAATGATAAGCAATATGTAAAATAAATATATCACATTACACTGTTATATACAAGTGAGTGAAACAATCTAGAGTTGATGTGTGAAGAGTGGCAATTTTTTTTCATGTCTGCCTGGTAGGTAGCAGTTGGGGACTTAGAGACCTGGTAAGTTAGGTGATGTTGTGTGTGTGTGTGTGTGTGTGTGTGTGTGTGTGTGTGTGTGTGTGTGTGTGTGTGTGTGTGTGTGCACGTGTGTGTGTATTTATGTATGTATATTCTTAGTGAGTAATAACAGCTGTGTAGGATGCATGCAGTTAGTGTAATCTCGCTCAATTTGGATTGTCTATAACATATGCTATGGAGCCTGTGGTGTTGGGGTTTTGTGTCATTTTCCATCTACAGATTTTTTAAATGAACATCATCTTCTATTCTTACATTTAGAGGAAATAGTAATGTGGGTTGGGGTCTGTGTTTGCACATTACTGAGGTCTCTCTAAAACACAGCAATACTTGTGTCATGTGAACAGTTGTGTTGCTCTGGTTGGAATTGTAGGTCTCAACCCTGAGAATGCTTAACTGATGTCATCAGCATTTAGGAAGGTAAGCCAGCAGCTCTTTAATTTGACAGCAGCTGATATGTAAGAGATGCTCCAAAGTGGTTCACTAATTCAGTTTTTGAATCTTATGGGAAACAGTCTAGATTGGTATTAAGACTTATTTTATTTTCCTAAAGGAAAACTAAATGTCACTGAGATGATAGTAGCCCAGTCATTGTCTGGTATATTATACTTTGGTCAAATAATTTCTCAGTCATACAGAATGAAAGTTGTAGGCATTACTCTGTATGGATACATCTTCATTTCTTCACATATCTTTTGTTAGTTCACCTTTGCCACATTGATTACTTAGCTGCTAATTTTATCTTGTAGTGATTTTGATCAGGAACTTAACTAAATAGCTAAGAATGATAAAGCTGAGCTTCTACAAATAATGGACATTAATTTATTATACATTTTCTCATAATATACTCTAAACATGGACAGCATTAGGCACCTACAAAACTTTACAGCTGTGCTGGAGTGAGGCAGATAACCTACAGCTATGTGCCCCACCCTCCATAAAGGCTGCAGAATTCAGAAAACCTTACTAATTTGCTTTACATACATACATACAAATATCTCAAGCACAGGCATTATTGCCCTTCTAGCTTGCCAACATGCCAAAACACTTGTTCCCATAATAAATGTCCAGGCTGTTCTTAAAAATATCTAAACTAGTACTTGCTTTAATGTAACTTGGTAGTCTGTTTCATGCATCGGCTACTCTGTCAGAAAGCAAATTACTACACTTCTCATTCCTTTTGAATCTTCTTAGGTTTTCTGATCATTTTGAAGTACTTTTTGATAACCTCAAACATTCCCAGCGGTAGTTTCTCTAAATGCCCTATATATCTTTATAATATATCCTCTTGGATATCTGTAAGAGACACTGCACAAGTGCAGATATTTTAGTTTTTCATAATAACTTAAATTTTCACATCCATGGATGTCCTTGGTAAATTTCTGCTGTACTCTTTCCAGTTTACTCATGCTTGTTTTCTTATAAGGTTTCCATATTGTTATTAAATACTCAAGTTTGGGTCTAATGCAACTAACAAACAATGACTTCATTATGTTTGATTTCCTAGACTTTATAAATCGTTTTATACAACCTATAGTTCTATAACTATCATTAACCAATTGGTTGATATGATTAGAAAAACACATAGCTGAATCTACTCATATACCCAGATCCTTAAACGAGTCTACACTTTCAATCACTGTGTGCTGTATTAAATATTCAGCTTTCAATTTATGTCTCCCAAGTCTCATATGCTTAGTTTTTGATGTATTTATCAGACTATTATTCTCCTGTGCTCAAATGGTCGATTTAGTCAAATTATTTTGCAGACATTCCTTATCTGTAACACATGCAATTAGTTTAGCCAATTTCAGGTCATCTGCATATAGACTGTAGAACACCCCAGATGAAAAAGTTATGGCTGAAAGATACAATCTAAACAACTAAGGGTCTAGGAAAGAGCCCTGTGGGACACCCTGACTGTAACCAAGGATTTCACCTGTCCAGTTGATTTATGATACTTGTCATGTCCTATTTGTAAGCCATGCAGCTATCCATCTTATCAAGGGTACAGCAATACCTAGATGTACTAATTTATTGATCAGTATTTTGTGTATAACCCTGTCAAATGCTGAAGTTAAATCTATATAAATTACATCACAGCACAAATTTTCATTCATAGCTGTTATTATATTGTTATAGAACATGATGTTACAGGTTCTAATTGATCTATTTTCAACATATGCATTCTAATATATGGTTTCAAGTTCCAACATATCCAGTTCTGACAATAACTTATCCAATGCTACCGTCTCCATTATTTTTCCACAACATGAAAGTAGACTTAAGGGTCTATATTACTCTGGGTTTGTCATACTCCCCTTTCCCCTTAAAGATAGGTTTAATAAGTGCATTTCTGGAATCTTAAAGGAATGTCCCCATATTTATATGACCTAGTGAATAATAGATATAATGGTATCACTATTTTTTAATTTCTCCAAAGTTTTGGGGTTTTTAATACCATGACAAGAAAGGGCCCCCATTCCTAAGTCAAAGTATGATTAAAGTTCTTGAAATTAATACTGTTTCAATCTTTGATGTCAGCCAAAAGTGCTCTTTGCAGAACCTGCAATGTGCCCAGTAATGACTCCTTCTACAATTCGTACAGAGTTACACATATTGATAGCATATCTATATATTACTGAATATTCTTTTTTTAGAAAATGTGTTGCCTCTACTACTATTGGAACTATCTGGGTATCTTTCTTCCACATTGCATTCAGTTCTGCCTACAAATCCCGATATAGGTTCATAGGTAGGTACTAGGTTATCTGCCTGAGGGCATTTATAATCCTAGCCAGAGTGTGTCTGCTTTCGCCACCCCATTGATTAATTAACTGATCCTCTGTCAAGCAGAGTCAATGAGGTGATCCCAGGGGTGTATTTTCTTTTACCCATCCACTCATCAAGGTTTCTCTTGAAGAGTGTTAGTTAGGGGCTCTGCCTGATGTAATTTGGAATTTTGTTCCAAAACATGGGGAGTCTCTGTGACAGGAATCTATCCTTCCAGCATATTCTATTTATTGCTGTGGTGAGGTTTAGCTCACTAGAGCACATGGCTTGTAGTGACTTGGATTTCTTTAGGTGGAGCATGTCCATCAATTCTGAGTTGAACATGGCTTTGTAAATGAGGCAGAGATCACCTCTGATTAAGCGATATGCCACTGAGTACAGCCGGAGTTTCTTCAGTTGGGCTGCATAGGACATATGTTTGAGGTCAGTAATCCTCTTGGTGAGGTACTTTTGTGGTCTTTCCAGCTGTTGGAAGTGTCTTGTGAGGTACATCCCAAATGAGGCATTGTACTCTATGATGGGTCTAATGAGTGACGAGTAGAGGGGCACTATAACCTCTTTATTTCTAGATGCGAACCCTTTAGTAATTAGATGAGTCACATAGAAGGATTTCCTAACTACTTTGGCAATATCATTGTCAAAGGAGAGATTACTATCTACCTGGATCCCCAGATGTCTTATTACCTCTTCTGCATTAAGGGGGCTGTCAGCTATGTGGTAATTCATGGGTGTTTTGTGTTTCCCAAATGAGATGACTATGCATTTTTTGGCATTTAGCTTGAGGCCATGACTTTGACACCAGGTGTCCGTCTCTGTAAGACCCTTTTTGAGGATGTCCGTGTCAGTTGGAGAGTCAATTATGGCTCCCAGTTTGCAGTCATTGGTGAACTTGGTTAACCATAGTCCTCCTGTGTTTGCCTGTACTTCTGAGAAGTATTTGCCGAACAGTAGGGGTCCCAGGACTGAGCCCTGTGGGACACCACTTGTGACTGGTTTAGAGTCGGACCTGGAGCTCGCTATTCTTACCATTTGAGTTCTGTCTGTAAGCCAGTTGGCAACCCATCTCGTGATGTACGGGTTTATGTTCAGGCTGGTGAGTTTTTCTGTAATACTTGAGTGGGAAATGGTGTCAAAAGCCTTGTCGAGGTCAAGGTAGGCTGTGTGAACCACCTTTCCCTCATCTATGGCCTTGGTGACTATCTTGAAGAAGTCAACCAGATTTAGTAGGCATGATCTGCCCTTAACAAAGCAAACTAGGTCGGGTCAAGTGTTTGGAGATTCCCAATGTCTTTATTAATGAGTTCCATGATGATGTGCTCCATAGCCTTGCAGACCAGGCTAGTCAGGCTTATGGGGTGATAGTTACCAGGGTCAGTTGTGGCCCCTCCTTTGTGGAGAGGAATAACCGTTGCTGTGCAGCATTCTATGGGCATGCAGCCTGTGGAGAGGCTAAGGTTAAACAGCAAGTTTAGGTGGGGGGCTATTACATTCTGTAGTTCGAGCAAGACGCAGCCTGGGACACCATCTGGTCCCATTGACGCTGTGTTTTTGGCTTTTGAAAGGGTTGTTTTCACCTGTGCATCTGTGATTTTTGGGGCACTATACTTTTCCAGTATTGCTGTGGGCCCTTCTGGAGGTGAGAGGGAAGTGAAGTTTGCACTGAATCTATTTGCCAGGATGTTGGCAGTATCAGTAGGTTCAGTATATTTTGTGCTATTTTGCACTAGTTCAGTGCATATCTGCGAGTTGCGGTTATCTTTGGAATCCTTGGCTATTTTTCATTCGAAGTTAGCCTTGGATGATTTCATGAGGGACCTTAGTTTCTTACTGATACTGATCAGGGATGTCTTTACTTCTTGGGATTTGCTTTTTTTCTGAACTAGTTTCCTCCTTCTATTGTATAGCCTGTTTATTGCAGGGGTCCACCAAACTGGTTTCCTTCTCTTAGAGGAGTGAGTCTTGGTTTTGATAGGGATGGCACAATCCATGCATCCTTGTAGGTGCTCATAGAGTTAATTTGTAAAGGTTTCTGCATCTTGGGCAGCATTATCATTTAACATGGGGGCTGTGAAACTTATCACCTCTGTCTTAAGTAAGGTGAAGTTTGCTTTAGAAAAGTTTTTTTACTGTGGTTTCCTTAGTTGGGGGTGGTGGTGGGGTGTGGACATCCAGAGTGATTCGTTTATGGTCTGATCTAACCAGTGACGGGTTGACCTCCAGTGTGGAACACCTGTTGCCCATGTTGGTGATGACCAGGTCCAATATGTTTTCACCTCTGGTAGGGGAGTTTACCAGCTGATCCAGGGTGTTTGAATTGATGAATTCCAGGAAGAGCTGGGCCTGGAAATTTGTACTCGAGTAGTTTTCCCATTGAATGGTAGGGTAATTGAAATCGCCCAATATCAGGGTGTTCGGTAGGACCTTCATGTTTTCCATTGTCTCCAGAAAGGTGGAGTGGTGGTCCTGGGTCATGGAAGGTGATCTGTAGCAGGCAATAATTTGCATTGCAGGTTTTCCCAATGTTAGTTGCACATGGATGATCTCAGAGGTATCATGCTGCTCCAGTAACCTGGAGATGTAGGTATCCTTGATGAATATGGATACACCCCCTCCTTTTGTGTTTCAGTCTGTGTTCTGTGGCCGATACGTGTGGTATGAGTTGTAGCCTGGTAGTGCTGGGGTGATCTCTGGAGCCTTGAACCAGGCTTCAGTTACTGCACAGATGTCGACGTTCACCATACTGAGGAGTGCTTCAAGCATGTGCATTTTGAGATTTAAACTCCTGGTATTGAGTAGCATAACCCTCAATTTTTTGTTAAGTGTGCTGTTTATGGAGGAGGGTTTGACTTTTGAACCTTGCCCAAAAAAGGCACTATGGGGGCAGCAAGAGCCTTGGCCAGTATTTGAAAGCCTAGGGGTGACAGGTGCAAGCCATCTCTTGTGAAGCAACGTGACTTGTCGAGCATGTCATCCCAGGCTGACAGACACTGGATCCCCTTTGAATGACACCAGAAGCTTAGCCAATTGTTGAAATTGATCATTTTTTTCTTTATACTGAGGTATCTTTCTTGGTGAGGGCAGAATGCTACTCAGGGTTAGGGTCATACCAGCCTGGGCTACCATGATCAGAGAGCTATTCCATGTCTCTTTTCATGTAGTCCAGAGAGGTATGTCTCAGGTCATTCACACCAACATGAACAATGACAGAGTCATATTTGTACTTGTTCTGGAGTGACCTGAGTGCTTGTGTTATGTGGCAGATTCTGGCTCCCGACAGGCAGCTAACAGTAACCTTCTACTTGTCCAGCCTAGTGAGTGGGACATCAGTATGCCTGACTATAGAGTCAGCTATTACTAGTGTGTTAGGCATGTTATTTCTCCTTAAGGGCTGTGATTGTGTGTCACACTGATTTTGTGTTTTCTGGTTGTCTGGTTTGTGAAGGGAAATGCAGGTTGTTTGGGTGTCTGCTTTGGAGATGTCTGATGCTTTTGCAGGTTTTTGTTTAGAGCCTCCGGGTATAATTTTGTGTATCTATGTGTATTTTTTGCCAGTGCTGTTTTAGTAGGTCTGTGTGCGGCTGGAGTTGTGGTGCAAGTGTTAACCTTCTCCTCTTGACTGTCTGTTCCAGTCTTGGCTGGAGACAGCTTAGCTTCCAGTTTGGCTGTATAATTGCATCTATCACATATGTTAGTGTTTTGTGGTAGGAGGAGAGGGTTGTCTGTGTACATGAGGCAATTGTAACATTGCCTCAAGATACCCAGATTCACCAGCTGGACTGGAGAGTGCACCTGAAGTTGCCCTTTGGTCATGCCTGAATAGTAGGGTGAGCTGCTTAGTCGCTTGGTTGGTGAGGGTTGAATAAAGAACCTTGCCCTGCTGGGCAATCAGTGTCAGGGTATATTAGTGCTTGCTATTAGGTCTGAGCAAGTGCTGGGCTGTAAGATGCTTTTTGAGTGCTTAGGTTGAGAGTTTGACTAGTTTCAAGGGAAAAACTGAAAAACGGTTTTTATAGTAGGGAAATGAAAGAGATAGAAATTAGCCCAAAATGGCCAATAAACTACTAACTTCTGAGCTGGAACCACTCCTCCAGGGACAGATAGGTTGCTCAAAGCTCCCCTCTCACAGCTGAACAGAGAAACTTCCTTCTATCCAAGTAAGGTATGGGCGACTCAGAAACTAGTATCAAAGACCTGAATTCAGCACTAGCCTAAAAACTGGACTATACTAGCTTAGAAAGGTGGGAAACAAGAAATTTTTTTGTTGTTTTTTTGAAAAGATAAGGCAAAAACAGTAAAAAATACACTTAAAAACAGCTTTAAATGACTACAAGCAATCAGAAAAGGCTATTGCACTTTAGTGTGTAGCCCACAACAGTTCAACAAATTAGTTAAACAAAAAACATTTTAAAAGTGCAGGTAGTCAAATAAGTACAATATGTGAAAAAAACAAGCTTTTAAATCACAATAAACACTGGAAAATCTGCGTTTAGGCAGAAAACAGTTAAGTACAGCAAGAAAGTACATAAAACTGATACTTAATCACTCCAAAGTCTCTCTTCTAAGCTAGAAGGCTTGTATCAATTTAAGACTTTCTAGTGCTACCGAGTAGGTTAGTTATAGGAAGGATGGGAAACAAGCGCAGATGTGATCTTTTAAACCATAAAGTTGAAAGAGACAGACAAACTGTCCAAGTGGTCAATAAACTACAATTTCTGGGCGAAGAACATCTCCTCTCATGGTAGACAAGCTACCTAGTGCTTACCATTCCCACTGATAAGCTAGAAGGCTTTCCTCCAACACAGAAAGGCTTGTGGGGTTCAGAAGCTCACCAACAGTCCTGGATGCAGCAACTCTGTATCTGGACTAGGCTAGTTACAGGAAAGGTGGGAAACAAGTGCAAGTGCAGCTTTTAAACCAGAACGTTGAAAGAGATGGAAAAAAAACTGCCAAACTGCCAATAGCTACAATTTCTGGGCCAGGAACCACTCCTCTTGTGGTAGATAGGCTTCCTAATGCTTACCACTCCCACTGATAAGCTAGAAGGCTTCCCTCCAACACAGAAAGGCTTGGGGGGCTCAGAAGCTTACAAAGAGTCCTGGATACAGCAAATCTGTACCTGGACTAGACTAGTTACAGGAAAGGTGGGGAACAAGTACAAATGTAGGCTTTTAAGCCAGCAAGTTGAAAGAGATGGAAAACTGCCCAAACAGCCAAATAAACTACAATTTCTGGGCCAAAACTCACTCTTCCCATGGAGGATAGGCTACCTAGTGCTTACCACTCCCACTGATAAGCTAGAAGGCTTCCCTCCAACACAGAAAGGCTTGGGGGGGCTCAGAAGCTTACTAACAATCCTGGATACAGCAACTCTGTAACCGGACTAGGCTAGTTATAGGAAAGGTTGGAAACAGGCACAAGTGCGGCTTTCAAACCAGCAAGTTGAAAGAGATGGAAAAAAATCTGTTCAAACAGCCAATAGCTACAATTTCTGGGCCAGGGACCACTCCTCTTGTGGTAGATAGGCTACATGATGCTTACCACTCCCACTAATAAGCTAGAAGGCTTCTCTCCAACACAGAAGGACTTGGTGGGGCTCAGAAGCTTACCAACACTTCTGGATACAGCAAATCTGTACCTGGACTACACTAGTTAAAGGAAAGGTGGGGACCAAATGCAAAATGGGCTTTAACCAGAAAGTAGAAGGAGATGGAAAAACTACCCAAATGGACAATGAACTACAATTTCAGGGCCAAAACCCACTCTTCCCTTGGTAAATAGGCTTCCTAGTGCTTACCACTCCCACTGATAAGCTAGAAGGCTTCCCTCTAACACAGAAAGGCTAGAGGAGCTCAGAAGCTTACTAACAACCTGGATACAGAAACTCTGTAACCTGACAAGGCTAATTATAGGAAAGGTGAGATACAGGCACAAGTGCGGCTTTCAAACCAGAAAGTTGAAAGATATGGAAAAAAACTGCTCATACAGCCAATAGCAACAATTTCTGGGCCAGTCACCACTCCTCTTGTGGTGGATAAGCTACCTGATGCTTACCACTCCCACTGATAAGCTAGAAGGCTTCTCTCCAACACAGAAGGGCTTGAGGGGCTGATACGCTTACCAACAGTCCTGGATACAGTAAATCTGTACCTGGACTACACTAGTTAAAGGAAAGGCGGGCACCAAACTCAAACCAGGCTTTTCTCCAGAAAGTAGAAAGAGATGAAAAAACTGCCCAAATGACCAATGAACTACAATTTCAGGGCTAAAACCCACTCTTCCCTTGGTAAATAGGCTACCTAGTGCTTACCACTCCCACTGATAAGCTAGAATGCTTCCTTCCAACACAGAAAGGCTTGGGGGGCTCAGAAGCTTACCAACAGTCCTGGATACAGCAAGTCTGTATCTGGACTTGACTAGTTACAGGAAAGGCAGGAAACAAGCTTAGAATTATTTATTTATTTGTTTTTGTTACAGAAAAGCAGCTAAAACAGCAGTAAATACAATTCAAATTGTAGTGCAGGCCAGCACACCCGAGTGTGTAGCAACACTACAGCAAATACAGTTCAAATAAATGCAATTAAATTAGCAAATGACTAAAAAACAAGAACAGAAGGCAGTAAATTAGAAGGCTACTAATAAGCAGTAATAAGTGCAGAGTAAGAGCGACTGAACAGATAACAGCACGCTGAAGAGCAACTAAGGCAGTTACAGTAAGAGCAGCAGAATTTAAAAAAAAAAAAATATATATATATATATATATATATATATATATATATATATATATATATTTTTTTTTTTTTTTTTTTGAGGGAGGGAACAGAGCAGGATTAAGAGGCTACAGGGGTTGTCCTTCCCAAATGCTCTTTTTGTACACAGTAGGAGTGCCTGAAATCAGAATATGATCTCATTGCACTCAGTTGAGTGAGAAAATGAGATGGGCCCAGAAGGAGTATCCAAATACAAATCTACAAGAGGGGCGGGCATTTTCAAAGCCACCAACATTAACAACAAAACAAGAACAGGGAGGGTGGGTGGGGAACTAACTGTAGAGAGACAGCCACAACTTCAGTTGAGTCAATATTCAGTGAAAAACACAAATAAATAAATTAAATACAGTACTATATGCAAAAGAGCAGATAAAAGTGTACTTAAATTCACTCATACATCCAGCTGATTTCAGGTAGATGTTAGCCGACCAAAGCTATGATATTAAGCCATCCAGTTGATTTCAGGTAAATATTTGCTGGCCAAAGCTCTGATATTAAGCTCTGATATTTTATGACTTTGTGCCTCTCTGTATGCAACACACTTTAGTCACTGGGTGTGACAATTTCAATGATCAAGGCTACTTTTGTCTTCTTTTCTTGAATCACTATAACCGGTTTTCTAGCATCTACTTTTTGGACTATTGGTAATTGGTGATCTCATGTGATATAAACTTCATCATTTTCTATGATGCTCTGTGGCTCATGTTTCCAGTGTTTTTCAGCCACATCAATACCACAATGTTTTCATAATCCCCAGTGCAACAGTCTTGCCACATTATTATGCCTTTTAATATACAGTATTTCTGCCATTAGTATGTTGCAACCAGCAACTCGGTCTGCAACTGTTTCCAGTTCTGTTTTACAAAACCTACATTGGTCTGTTTCTCCCACATGTTCAATGGACTTTGTAAACCAACGTGTACATAGCCCACTATCTTGTGCAGCCATATTAACCTTTCATCTCTTGGTTTGAATTCGCCTCTCCTTAACCATGCCTGCATTCATTGCTGATCAACTTGAGGTTCTTCCAGAAGTTTTCTATACTTACAGCTATATTTATACATTGTCCACATGTCTTGCCTTCTCATCTGATCCTTCACCTTATATTCTTTCTTTTGTTTTTTTGGCAGATTCTGTTGCTGCCTGAATTTTATCTACTTTTGCTTTGATTTCCATTCCTGCTTGACACTGATATGCCAAGAGCAACAGCACCAAAATAGAAGAAGTAAAAAAGCAACAAGGCAGGATTCACCAAACGCGATTTATTCTTAGGAAAATACAAAAACTCTGACGTCTCGGCCTTCGCCTTCCAGGAGTATGACCACTGATATGCTTCTGCTAGCTTAAGCAGAGAAGTCATCTTAGATTTATTCTCCTCATGTTTCATCACGTTCACTACATTTTGGTCTTGTGAAGTCAGCAGATATGCGTGGAGTCCCAAAGTTGTAGATCTATACATATAATCCATTTCAAGGAGTGCCATTCCTCATTTCAAACAGGGAATATATAATTTTGGTATGCACTGATTTTTATAAATCATTTGTTAAGCATGAAGCATCCTTCTTGTTTTGCTATCTAATCTATCCAACATGTTTCGGGGCCAGTTAATCACTCCAAAACTGTAAGTTAGGACAGGAAAAGCAAATTGGTTTATAGCTTGGATTTTGTTCCTAGATGTCAACATTGCTTTCAGGATTAATTTAAGTCTACTAATGTACTCCTTACTAAGTTTTATTCACATTTGTTCATGTTTTATGGTTGATCCTTTTCAATCCCCAAATATTTACTCACTCTGTCTTGTTCAAGTTCTTTTATATCACATTCTTGTCCCAAACTGATGTTTTCTTGGGGCTGCAGTTTTCCTGCTTTAAAGGTTGCTTTTGCACATTTATCATAACCAAATGACATTCTTATATCATCTGAAAAAGTTTTGACAACTTTCAGTTTTGCTTTCAGTTCCTCACCTGATGAGCTATACAGTTTCAAATCATTGACAAAGAGAAGGTGAGAAGTCTTTACACATTTTTGTTTTCTAGGACCCAAATTATAGCCATGGACTAAACTGTTAAGTAGAGAGCTTAATGGGTTAAGGGGAAGGCAGAATAGTGGTGGTGACAGAGAGCCACCCCGTAATATCCCCCTTTGAATTTTTATCCCTGGAATAATAAGTTGTCCTTTATCATGGCTTAATTACAAAGTTGTATGCCACTGTTTCATGGTCACTGTAATATAGTTGATCAGTGAAGGGTGTATCTTATACATTTTTAAACACTCTTTTATCCATGGATGTGGGATACTGTCAAATGCGTTTTTGCAGTCAATCCATGCCATACTTAAATTCTTCCTCTTTTTACAGTTCTCCACCATGACTTCATTTAACAATAAACGATCCTTTGTTCGATATGACTTTCTTTTATTGCCCTTTTTTTCTATTGCCATAATTGAGTTTGCTTCTAAATGACTATAAACTCTGTTGGCATCAATTCCAGTGTATAGTTTATATGTCATCGGAAGGCAAGTTATTGGTTTATAATTTTTAGGCTAGCTTGCAGTTTCACTCTTAAATAGGAGCATTGTTTTTCCTGTTGTTAGCCAGGTTGGTTTCTGTTTGGGGTGCAAATATAAATAATTCTTACTTATGGCTAAATCTTCATGTAAATATGCTAATTCTTTTAACCAGAAGTTAGGTACAGCATCTGGCCCTAAGGTTTTCCAATTAGAGGCTTTTTCTTAACTTTGTTTAATTCTCTCTGGATGTTACTTCATCCCATTTCATATCCTGTACCTTTAAACTTTTTATTCTTTCTTTTACTTCTTCTATCCATTTAGCATCATTGTTATGTTCCACAGGATCTTCCAAGATACTTCTCCAAAATGTATCTATTTCTTCTTTTTTTTGGTACTGTAAGTTCTTGCTGAAATGTTCTAAAGTCATTGTTACTAATTCCATATCCTCCCTGTACTTTGTTTGGATCCAGTTTGTGCAGTTCTTTTTCAATATAATCTAATTTGATTCTAGTATATGGGGTTACCTGGATTTCACTAGGACAACTTATCACCCTTTTTGTGGAGCCAAACTGTTTTGCATAAAATTTTGTAAATATATCTATAATCTCTTGTGTCTGAGAAGAAATTTTAGAATCTGCACACAGTTTATCAGTTTGTATGATGTTACTCCTTCCACATCTTATGTATTTATAAAAAGGTTTCCTATTATACTTAATATCTTTATATAAATTTTCTTCAAACTGTTCTTAATTTTGTTTTACACTATGCTTAATCTGTTTGTCCAGCTTGTTTATTTCAGTTTTCAAAGTTGTAGTTCAACCTCACTTCCATTTCTTATATTTTTTTGTCTCTCACCTTAATCAGATATTGTGTTCTTATATATCCCCCTGATGTTGTATGCCTAGATCCTGATGTTAAACATTTTTTTTTTATTTTTTTGCACTCAGTTTCTCTTTCAAATCTATGCACATTCCATCTGCAGTTTTTCCACTGAACACCTCATTCCAGTTAGTTATACATAGTAACTGCTTTGCTTCCAAACTTAGTTATACATAATGACTGTATCACTTCCATATAATCTGTAATTAGCCTTCTGTGTATTGGTTTACATTTCAGTTTGGCAGAATTATCTAGCAACAAATTAACCTTTATAACCCTATGATCATGCACATCTATGATGATAAAACTTGACTAAAAGTAGCAGTAATTTCTTTAGGAACACAAACAATGTCTAGTATGTTCTGTGCCCTGGTAGATTTTTTTTTTTCAGTCTGAAGCAAATGTTGTTCATGAATATATGTTGTGAATAATTTCCTTACTAATGTTGTTGAATCAATATTATTCCAGTCTGTGTCTTGCAAATGTAAGTCCCCAGACACTATTATTCTTCCCTCCTGTGTTTCATGCTATAAATGTATGAATTCCTCTAGGTCATCTGCACTTGACTTTTGTGGTCTATACACTCCCAACAATTGTTATATGTTCTAGGGTTGTCTTTATTGTCACAGTTACACAGTCTATAGTATTGGTGTTATCACAGAACATATAACACCTCCACCTGATTTTTGTTAGAATTTCTATTACAGTAAAAATAGTTACATCCTAACAGAACTGGTTTCCAGTCATTGTTCTTTAATCATGTTTCACAAACAATAACAACATCAGTCTTGTGGGAATGTGGCAAATTTTCCAATAAAAAATACTTTATTATTAATGCTCCCAGCTTTAACAACCATCAGAAATGCATCAAATGTTGTTATCTGTGAACTGTTAAATTTTCGACCTGGCAAAAATCCTGCCTTGTGTTTGTCAAATATTGCAAAATATTCTCTTCCCTGATCTTGACAAATGCACGTGATCCTCTTTGAACACGTGTGCTCAAAACTAGGCTTAGATGCTCACCACATTTCCATTTTTTAAAACAGGACATTTTTTCCATGTAGGTATTTACCCCAAAAAATCTGTTCATTCACAGTGACCTGACTATCCTTTCTATAGGTGATTTGTGAAAAATATGTCCTAACACCAGTATAGGCTATACTGTCTAAGAGGGCTATTATTTCCCTACTAACAATCTGAGAATCTTTGCAGATTACATCATTTGTACTAACATAAATAAAAATGGATCCATACTTCCTTACATTAAGGCATTCCAAGGCTTGTCTCACATCTTCTATTTTTGCTCCTGGCAAGCATAACATTAATCGATGTTCATAATTCCATGACCCCCCATTAATATTCCAAAATGTGCATGCTGATTGGCCAGCGTGCACATTGTAAATCGACTTATACTAATGGAAAAAGGTCCGGTCGCCCGGACTTTTTCCATTAGTATAAGTCTCTTTTAAAACACTGTCTCACTATGTTAAAAGAGTTTAACATAGTGACACAGGTTTAAAAAAAGCAACGGAGATCTCCTTTGCTTTTTTTAAAGCTGTCTCGCTATGTTAAACTCCTTTAACATAGCGACACAGTGTGTTAAAAGCAACGGAGATCTTGCTTTCTCCGTTGCTTTTTTTTTAAACCTGTCTCGCTATGTTAAATGGGTTTAACATAGCGAGACAGCTTTAAAATAAGAAACGGAGATCTCCGTTGCTTATTTTAAAGCTGTCTCGCTATGTTAAACCCATTTAACATAGCGAGACAGGTTTAAAAAAGAAAAGCAATGGAGAAAGCAAGATCTTCGTTGCTTTTTACTGTTTCGCTATGTTAAATGGGTTTAACATAGTGAGACAGCTTTAAAATAAGCAACGGACATCTCCATTCTTATTTTAAAGCTGTCTCGCTATGTTAAACCCATTTAACATAGTGAAACAGTAAAAAGCAATGGAGATCTTTCTTTCTCCGTTGCTTTTGGCCACAGCTCTGATGTACTGCGTAGGCATGTGCAGTACATCAGAACTGCCGCTGATACCAGACAGCTGCGGAAGGGCAGCAAAGAGGCATTATACAATGCCATTATTTAAGAAAAGTAATTATTTCTTTTCTTAAATAATGTCATAGTATAATAGCAATAACCCACTTCTGGGTGTGGGTAATGTGGGATTTACCCACGGTTTTGTTTGTTTGGTCCCTCGGGCTTCACCCTCGGGACCAAACCACGCCAACCGTGGGTAAATCCCGCATTACCCACACCCAGGCGTGGGTTATTGCTATATTATCATCTTTGCAAATAGAAGTATCAGTTCCTCTAATAACTGAATTTCCAATTACAAGAATAACTTTGCTGGCCAACTCTAAATGATCTTCAGCTTCTAATACAGTAATATCTGTTTTATCAATTGTTCTGAAGGATAGAGCTTCATCACCATTAGTCTTATTAATTCCACTGTTTTCATTGTGTATTAAATTCTCATCCAGCTGGCATTGTAAATCCACAGCTTGAGCCATGTAGTCAACATCTGTCTTTCTCGTCTTTTTTCTTACAGTAATGTTCTTCAATCCTTCCACATTCAGTTTTAATTTCTTCCTTTTCACCTGCCCCTTGCTTCTTTTTTCTGCCTTCTCTTTTGGAATTATGATGCCTTTTTTCTGCAGACTGAAGGTTTTCTGATAATAAAATATCATCATTCCCTGTAACCTGTATGTTACATAACATAGCAGTGTTGTATTTACTACGTATTCTCTTTCCTGTGCAGTCATTAATGAGTTTTTTTTTCTTCCTTATTATTTGTTGTGAACTTCTTCCTTTCATTCTTTTTTTCTTTCCTTCTAAACAATCCAGATCCTCAGATAGCTGAATACTTGCATCCAGAATTCCAAAGTTGTCAGGGGCATCGTCTTGTTTCATAGGGATTGAATGATCTTTGCAGACAATAGCTGCATCATTTCCTAAATGTGTTCTATTTGTTCTTTGCCTGTCATTATTTATCTCACCAGTACAGTCATTAATATATGAAACAACAGTTCTCAAATCCATGCTAAATGCACTGGTGCAATCATCAAATCTCAATTTACTTCTAACAATGGTAAGCAAATCATCCAACTTTTGACACGAGGAACACAGATCACCAGTGTTATCAGATATTACCTTTAAATATGCATAGCATTTATTACACTGTACAAGATATTTCTGCATTAGCAAATCTTTAATTGAATACGCATTTAAGAATCCATATTCAGCTTCAAAAGAATAAAATAATGTAAAAAGAAAAGAATAATCAAAACCAGTAACCAGTGAATTTAAAGAGAACTTAAATCAACTTCTATGACAAAAAATAACACAAGCAACACACAACGAAATACTAAAGTAAATAAAGGAAAGATGTTCTGACCGTACAAGTTCTGCAGACAAAAGCTGGAATAACCAGTAGCTTCTGCTCATTCGCAGTCACTTCTTTTTAACAGTAAAGATCAATAAATCACACACCAAGGTACGACTGTTTAGATATGCTGAGGATTTTCCCTCTGCTGTTTGAATAAATTTATAGCTGTCCAGGCTCCTTTAGGTAGCCAGAGCTTGCTTGTCTAAAACCTATTCCTTTCTAACAACCAACAGTGAAATTAAAGATAAAACAACAAAATATGAATCAAAGTAAATATTGTTAAAATACAATCCCTTCCTACCTACATACAGTGGAAAACAGTGATAAGAAATAAAATATAAATTCAAATAAAACTTACCAGTCAACTGCACAGTAAATCACAAACCAAGGTAGGATTGTTTAGATATGCTTTGCTCATTTCATTCAATGAGTGACTTTAATTCCTGTAGGATGCTATAAAACAGTAGTAATTTCAAAAAAAAGTTTGAGATTCATTTATGCAGTAAAACAGCTAATAAGCCATATGGTCGCATTATTGTAAACATTCATTTCAAATGATAAGAAATGAAGACAATCCTGGAGATTCATAAAGAACTACACCACCTGCATTAAGGGCTAATATAGAAAGGTCCTGTATCTACAGTGAGGAGGTTTGTGATTCAGTTACATATTAGCCTCAATGAGGAAGGATCTTAATAGCAACTAATTTCCATGTCTCTGAATCCTCATTAACTAATACCACAGGAGATCAGCACTTTCCTGCAGCAGTTAACAGTGGTGGAGTGTTAGCACAGTTCCCCAGCCACTCTCTCTCACAAACACACGCACACACACACACACACACACACACACACACACACACACACACACACACACACACACACACACACACACACACACACACACACGCACACACACACACACGCATGAGCACACAAACACACAAAATGCACACACACATGTGCATATACACACGCATACACATACACACGCGCGTGCATGTGTGCGCACACACACAAAATGCACACACACTTGCACACACACACACACACGCATGTGCATGTGCACACAAACCCACAAAATGCACACACACACACACACACACACACACACACACACACACACACACACACACACGCACACACACTCACACACGCACACACGTGTTCGCATGTGCACACAAACACACAAAAAGCACACGCACATGTGTATGCACACACGCACACATGCGCTCACACATGCATACACACACACAAAATGCACACGCACGTGCACACACACACACACACACACACACACACACACACACACACACACACACATAGACACATGACATACCCTTTACTTGTCTCTGGTGTCAGTACATCTATGATGTCTCCTTTTCTCTGTCTGGTAATTCATGAATGATTGCAGCAAATCCTTAATGCCAGGCATCCTAGTTTTACACATCATACCCTTCAGTAAATGCATGCTAGAGCAAAAGCTGTTAAGCTAGCAACTTTCCACATCTGTAGGCTGAATATTTCAAACCCCACCATGATTTTGTCCCATAATTAATTTTGGTATTTCTCTTGATATCTTGCACTCCTGGGGTGAGAGGCATGTTTAACATTCCATGTCCTCTCCCTTGTAAGTCATGGATTGTTGCAGGCATTGCATAATGCCTGACATCTTCAATATATATTAAAAGAACAGTGATGGGACATCTTGTCAGCTTGCCAGCAGGTTTACACTAGGATTTCACATGCCAACATTGCAAAGTTTAATTTCTTGATTTTATTTCCTCAGTTATATTTTTTCATGTGACATCCACAGTGTATATGAGTGGTGTAGGAATTATGATCCATGAGGGAGGGTACAAGATTAGAATCTCTCTTAGTGGTTTAAGGCACTTTACTTATCCCTGGTGTCAAGTGGTTCTCTGCACCATATTTCTTTTTTAATGTAAACTTTTAGGTCATGCCATATAGAGTATCCAAGGTGTCTAGCATTGGTCTGACACATGTCTTTCAAGCTATCCCCAGTGTCTACTGGTTCATTCAGTCTTCATTAGGTTTCAATGCCAATAAGACAAATGAAGTAAAGGAGTTCTGCCTGATGTCTAGATTTACTACCGTGACCCAAGTGTTTAAAGTATCTTTCCGGAACATTATGCAGATCACTCCCAGGTGTCTAGTGTTTTCACAGACCCTGTGTGCCATAAAGTGAACTATACTGAAGCTGTAGTGAGAACAGCACTAGTAGTAGACAGGCAGTAGCCATTCACGCAACTATCCTCTTTTCATTATTCATGGTAAGAATGTTCTGCAGCTGTTGTTTACTGTCTGACACTGTCAGCTTTTAGTGCCTAGTGCCAAACATGATCTTAACAGCACATAGGACCTTAAGCATGGTTAAAATTACATCTCATGCTAGAGTACCTCTGAATCAGAATGTCTTTTAACTGATGCTGGAGTATAATCACAACACTCTGTGAACTACAGTGTTTTCTTAAATGCTCCTAAGCATTGTTATGATCTTGTCTTCTTTTAGGAAGCATTATCAAGTGTATCTTTTTCCCAGTTTTGAAGTGTAATTGTGGCTTTCTATGCACTACAAGTAAATACATAGTGGAAAGCAACCAAATTGTTAAGGCATAGCGAAATACAGGTACAGTTTAATGGAAAGCATTATTACTAAAGTCTTTTGGGGGCAATTGTCATAATCAAACCTATTTCCAAAAGTATCACATTTACATCATTCTCACCTCTTTTGTAGCAACACATTATGTTTGTGCCAAGAAAAACTGTCAGAAAAAAGCAAGGGCCTTGTAAGTTTGTTACTACCAAAAAATGGCAAGATATAAGTAGTGAGCATATAATTTTGTGTACATTAGTCTTTGTTAGAGTTGACTATATGATGGTGTACTTGCACCATTCATCAAGTTTACATTGGAGCAGAGAATTAGTAGACAGCAGTGAGGCAGTGTGATGATGCAAATATACATCTAAACTAACTGGGTAAACTAACTGATGGATACCCTGAGTGCAGGTCAGAAAGGAATTCTTAAGCTGCTTGTACTGCACATCTCCATAGGTGATACATAAGGATTTATACTGCACATTTCCAAAGGTGATACATAAGGACCTGTTCTGATAATATTAAAGTGGTACCTTAAATGTAGCATGCAAGCAACCTGGTCCTACCAGCTGTTTGCATTTCAATCACATTTGAAATTCCTATTTGTGTTTATTTTATTTAGAACCCATGAAACTCTCTGACTACATCACCTGATCATATATATATATATATATATATATATATATATATATATATATATATATATATATATATATATATATATATATATATATATATATATATATAAATATATATATCACCTGCTATAAACTGGTAATTCCATTCTGATTTGCATAGAACTTTGTTGCTTCATCTGAACAGAAGAGACTCTGCTTGTATTAATGCTTGGCTACTGCTCAGTGTCTGCAGAATGCTGGAAATCTAAAATACTTCTAAGTGAAGCTAGTTCTCGAATCTGAGGAAACTACCTTTTTAAGTGTTGTTGGAAACTGTTCTACTAACCCGTCACACAAACAAATAAAGAAACAGACAGGCAGACAGACAAGACACACACACACACACACACACACACGCACACACACATGCACGCACACACGCACACACACACACACACACACACACACACACACACACACACACACACACACACACACACACACACACACACACACACACTCATGACTTCCAGCATTCTCCAGACACTGAGCAGTAGCCAAGCATTAATACAAGCAGAGTCTCAATGTAATTTACTGAAGCCGCGGTGTTATGGTGGTAACGTTGTTAGATCACAGCAAGATGTTCTCCCATTCAATTCTCGGCTGGGCTTGGGAGTGCCTTCTGTGTGGAGTTTGCATGTCCTCCCCATGGTTGGGTAGCATTCAAAAGATATGCGTGCGTGAATGGGCATGCCTTCATTGAAGGTTGGGCGTCGAGCTGGCACCTTGATGTTTCATACATAGCTACTGCCAATCATTAGCAGACTGGAGTTCCACTGTGGTGACCCCTTACCGGGGAAAGCTGAAAGACAAACAACAACATTCTCAATGTAATTTACTACAGATTTCTAACTTACGTAGGACAAATGGAGAAAGCTGACCATTACTAGCTAAGGCATGATGTCTCAGAATTAATTAATAAAACTACACAGTTTGCTGTTTCTGTTGAAAGCCAATGATGCACCACAGATTCCATATTAACTGGTCTGTCTCTAAGTTCTACAGATATATGAATGACTGATGTAAAATGTTTGACTTTACATTAAGCTGAAATATTGTTGACAGTCATATTTCTATGTAAAATTGATCATCTTTCATTCAGGAGCTTTTCTCTTCACACCATACAAGAACATGAAGGACATGAACGCACATTTGTAAAAGAATAATTGTAGAAATTCCAACTAATATTTGTCAACTGAACTTGAGAAAGAATTTTTAATTGCCATTTCATGTTTGGGATGGACTTATTCTCATGACCATGTAACCATCTTATCCTTTTTACTTAAATGAATCTTAATATGTCGATAGTCATTTAGAATGTTTTGAAAATACACCATAAGTAATCTATGATTATTATCTTCAAAATGAAAGAAATTAACTCTGATGTACATCATACAGGGTCTATATCAATTTGTCGAAGTTTCACTTCTGTGAACCTTTTTTTATTGACTCGAAACCACCGTGTTCAGTTCCACGAATGTTTACATCCATGAAAGATTTAATTAGGGAAAGGATATAGTTGGTCAACAGCACAAATGTGCTCTTTTCCCCACTGCAGTGCAATCTTGGAGTTAGAATTTATTGTTGAGGGGGTGCAGCACCCCACTTGGGTAGGTTTGATATACTGTGGTGGGTGTTCTGGTGTAGTATTGACCAAGTGCTTACTTTCCCTGGTGAAATATTTTTTCTATGCGAACATACACGGCACTGAAAATTTGGTTGTTTTGGGTCGATGAAGAAAGGTTCATGGAAACTAATCTTTGACAAATTGATATAGACTCATTTTTATTCTCTTGCCTTTAGGGTTTTCATGTGCACTTTATTTTTCTACTTTAGAAAAGGCCAGATATGATCCTCTTCTTTGATAAACTGATAAATATATTTCCAAGATTGGGACAATTTGATGAAATGGTGGTATACCTGATCAGTGCATTGCCACTACAACTCTGTACTCAGCTGAGACTGCACTTTGGAAAAAAAAAAAAGCATAACAGTAAAACACAAAGAGTAGCACCTATGGCACAAATGTTGCAAATCCAGGTGCTCTTACAAACAAGGAAATAAAAATTATTTTATTTTTCTAAGTCTTACTTGATTTATAACTTCCTATCACACAATTTCTCAAATGAACTTGAAGATTTACTGAATAAAAAACTATAAATTATTTTGCATGTGCATTTTACTGTTTCCATCTAACGGGGAATACTTGTACATATTTTGTATAAGTTGCAGCTCATTCCACAGCTAACCATGAATAGGTGTGCATGTTTTTTTGTAAGTTGCAAAGGTTTTCCTGAGCAATTTAAAATAATAGGATAGAAAGGAAACAGGACTACCAAATAAGGAATGTTAACGAGGACACGTTTATGGCTAAATTTGAAATAATGTAAGTAACAGCAATGTACAATATGTCATAGATAGTGTGAAATATTAATAATATTAGCAAAAAACTACCATGAAGACAAGCTATTAAACACATCCCTCTAATGTTTTTGAGGCAAAACTAATAGGGCAGGGGCTAGAGAAATGTTAATTCAGGGTCAAGACTTCCACATCTCATTGTTAGGATTCTGTAACTATATGCATCTTTAGACCTTGAATTTAAATCCCGATTAGTGTTATTCAAAACAGTTTTCAGTGGAATATTTTGATAATTTTTGCTTTGACAGATATCGAATTTGTAGGCTAGCTTGTTATAAACTAGTCACACTAACTTCATCATAAGGACATACTTTGATAAAATGCCGTTAACTGCCCAGTAACCTTTGCTGCTACTCTTTGTAGTTAAGATTTCCTGGCATTGAGTTATTTCAGCTCAGTTAGCTGAAGAATTACTTGTCATATTCATAAATTGCGGTTTTAAGATATTGGGTAAAAGGTAATGTGTTTTGTACATTTAAACATATCAGCTTGGTACATTTTCAAGTGTTTGCTAGTCAGGCATGCAGCATAAGACTCATCAATGTTATGAACATATGCCTGGAGTCATTGCAAAATTATTAAGGTCTGTGAGATCACTGGTAATTGTCATATGAGCACAACATCCAGAGAACTGTTCCCTCCTTCAGGCTTTTTCCAAGGAATTTGAAGTAATAGTCAAAATCATATCTAACATTCTCACAGTGTTTAATAGTCATGTGAAGGTGATTAATTGGCCAAGTTTATAGAACATGGACCACAGACAGATACTGTCTGCTACTGAGTTACACTTCAGACTGAATAGAGTTTGGCATACAGCAAGAAGAAAGGAATACATACAGAACATTTAAACACTGCATATTTCATTTAAACAGTGCACTGAGCAAAATGCATTGCAGTGGATATGTCCTTGTCCTCCCAGTGACAGCAGCAACCACAAGGCTTTTGGAACTACATATGCTGAACTGGGCCCACAGTGTACCAGCACTGTGCACAGTTACTTACAGGAGATCTGTACAGAAGGTGTTCACATGGAAAATATGTACAAAATGCAGGTTGCCTGTATGCTGTGCACCTGGCACCCTAAAAGTGTTTCTACATGTCACCCCTCGGTAGACATGCAGCATATTCAGTGCACAGCAGAATAGCACTGTATACCTTGTAGCACCACAACACTCAGGGCCTTCTGACAGGAACACAGAGTATGGATATATTATACACAGCACAGTAGCACTGTGTGTCCTATGATAGAATCACACAGAAGAGAATAGCCCATGGGTGTATCTGTTAAATTACTAGTGTATTGTCTGTTTGTATATATGTTAAATTACTAGTGTAGTGTCTGTTTGTTTGCATATCTGTTAAATTACAAGTGTAGTGTCTGTTTGTATATCTGTTAAATTACTAGTGTAGTGTCTGTTTGTATATCTGTTAAATTACTAGTGTAGTGTCTGTTTGTATATCTGTTAAATTACTAGTGTAGTGTCTGTTTGTATATCTGTTAAATTACTAGTGTAGTGTCTGTTTATTTGTTTGTGGTTGTTAACTGTGAAGTTCCAGCTTGCAGATCCCACTTTGATGATGGCCCACAAATGTGCAGAAATGTTGAATAAAACAAACTAACTAACTAACTAACTAACTAACTAACTAACTAACTAACTAACTAACTAACTAACTAACTAACTAACTAACGTAAAATGACATATTCAGAAAAGCTGCAATTTGCTTGAATACACATGGCTCAAGTAGAGGTCCCTTACATTCAAGATGTCTATCTGTCTACCTTTCTAGCTAGCTCTAATATCTTTCTGTTTCCCTGTCTGTCTCTCCCTCCTCCTTCACTTCTCCAGGAATAATAGGCGAGTCTATATTAGAACCACGAAAAGTCAATTCAGCGAATGCTTTCACATCTAAAATGCCATTCATCAAACTCGCGTTTGTGGGGGGCTGTGTCCCCCTCATTCCCCACTAATTATATATCCCGACTTCAAGATCGCACTATAGTGAGGAAAGGGCAAATTTTCCGATCTTCACTGCACCACGATCTCACTGTAACAGATCACTCAATGGCATTTTCGATGTAAAATGCCTTTCGCTGAACTGAGTTTTTGTGGTTCTAACATAGACCCTAAAAGACTGGGGTATGAAGCATAGAGTCTGAAAAATAAAAAGCAGAAGTATGACCAATCAGAACTAATGATAATGTCATGTGAAAGAGAAGCAGACAGAGGGAGGGAAGGAGAAGGAGTGACAGAGAGAGTAAGAGATGAGAAGTTAAGGAGAAAGATAGTTGAAGAGAACCAAAAATGACAAATCTAATGAGAGGAAATTAGAAGAGCTAGGGTTAAAGAGTTAGGAGGAAGTATATCACGCTCTGCGACAGAGCCGCTGAATAGTCTAGTCGAAAAGAGTACATCAGGAGGTGGAGGTGCAACAGATCAGGTTACATCTCACTTATCTGACAATTTTTTTAAACTATTGAGATTTATTAGTTTGTTTTGAAGCCTAACATGATAAGGGTGCATATTTTCTAAATCTGAAGCATTAAAGCAGAAGGCTCTGCATGCCTGTAATTAATATTTTTTACATGTAAGTGAGAGGAACTGGAGGAGTCAAGAAAGAAAAATGGAGTATTGCTAGCTGCAATATCATTATTGTACGATAACAGTTTGTATGTTAACTTAAGTTAAATTAGACCACAATGATAGTACAACTCAAACTGTTTGACAGAATGCAGTGACTCAGTGATGTGAGTTAGGTGAGAAACCTACGACAAATTATGTTGTTTTAATTTATATCTGCTGGCTTTTGTATGAAGGTCGGAAGGAAGCTTGGTAAACTTGTGAGATACCTCTAACATAGTTGGTCTTCTAAATGTGAAAAGAGCAGATCTGACCTCATAGAAACATGCCATCTGCATTTCACCATATGTAAATGCCAACATATGCTGAAACTCCAAAAATGATCTTCCCATATACTGAAGTCCTGATGTTATGTTTCACTGAATCATATAATTACTGTAATACAAGGAACACGTTTTGTTTTAGGTTATTCATTTCTTAGCTTGGTAAGCTCACTGTATATAAGCATCTGCTTTCAGGGGTGACATAGGAAACATTGACTGAGTGACTTTCTCAGTCATGCAGTATGCAAATGTTGGTGGAAGAAATCAAATGCTGTCCATTGCAATATCTGCATAGTAAATGGAAATAAGAGATACGTAAAATAAATATATCACATTGCACTGCTGTATACAAGTGAGTGAAACAATCTAGAGTTGATGTGTGACGCATACAGCACCATGACAATTCATTCATCTCATGTCTGCCTGGGAGGTAGTGGTAGGGACTGAGAGATGGGGTAAGTTAGGGGAGTGTGTGTGTGTGTGTGTGTGTGTGTGTGTGTGTGTGTGTGTGTGTGTGTGTGTGTGTGTGTATGTGTGTGTGTGTGTATCTGTCTATCTACCATCTGTGTATCTGTATCCATATGTCCGGGGACACTGAAATAAAAACGGCAATAAAAAAGCAGTGCAGGTGGTGTGTTACAGGTTCTGTGACACACCCCCTGCATTGCTAAAGTGCCGTACAACACTTTTGCAATCTGCTAAAGCAGGAAATGTGTGCACATGCACACATAATGGGGATAAATCCACCAAAAGTGAAAAACACAAGCACAGCCCCACAAACATAAGAGAACAGGTCATGCTACAGCATGAATCACTTAAGGGCAGAAGTCTGAATGCAAATGTATGTCAACATTCCCTCACAGCAGTTCATGTTAACAAAGGCACAAATGATGGGGGGAATAAAACTACATTAGGGTCATGCCTGAAAAAGTTGCCCTCACACACTTAGAAAGTTGATACGTAACAGGATATGTATTAGCAGGAGTCCCTGAAAGATAGAAGCCTGAAAGCCAAATCAGTGCAAGTATTTCATGATTGCAGTCCAAAGTAGTTGTCAGAACACCACAATATACACCCATATAACCTAATAATACCATAATAATATATAACTTTTTTTCCAGTGCCCTAAGGAATTTTAAAGTATAGCTAAGTGGGCATGCAAGTTATGGCCGTCCGCTTAGCATAGCTTAAACATCCCATAGGATCTAAATGCAAATAGGTGAACTTTCCAAGCTGAGTTAGTGTAGTGGTTAAAGTTGTTGCTTTACATGCAGATGTTAACGGTTTGAGTCCCAAGACAAATGAAAGTAGTGTTAAAATTATTTAAGTAAATTAAATTATGTAGCAACTTTTTTATTGTCAACCAGGGTAGTGTAGTAGTTCCAAAAGTGATATGTCAATGTAGAAAACATGTGAACCCCCCCATATCAATACAAGTGCCCCTTTCAGTATAGTCGCACAAGAATATAATTTAATGAAAGCACATAGGGGGATTCATGGAAGGTAAACATAAAATTATAATGTGAATATAAATATTATTTTATAATAAAAAAGTATAAGTATAATATTCTTAAATGTGCCTTAATCACTCTGTATCCATCAGACCTTGTTCTGCTCAGCAACAAAATAGTCAGCCCTGCCAAGTCTGAAACGTGGGAGGCTGTCCTCTACAATCATAGTAAAATGCGACTACCCCATCTGAGCTGTGAGAAAGTGTAATGCTTTAACAATCATATCATGCATTCTGGTCATTTAACATTAATGAAAAAAACCACCAGTCCCAAGTGTCAAAATCATGCTTCTGAACACTCTAGTCAAAGGAATGTACCACTGCAACATCTGAGCTATAGAGAATAATGCTGCTGATTTAAACATATCTTTGTATAGCTTTGTGGAACCAGTCATATGTTGTATATAGACATATACACATTTATCTACCTATCTACATATATATATATATATATATATATATATATATATAAATATATATATATATATATATATATATATATATATATATATGCCTGATGAAACATATATATGAAAATGTAGAGTCAAAATATAGATATAGATATATAAAAATATTAAGGATGGAAAAAAATATATATAAAACATGCAGTACAGTTATACCTCTGAACCTGTTAGTGCAAAAAACTGTACAAAGGCTGTAAAAGGGGGTGGGAATGGGCCACATATAGGGACATATTTCAAATATTGCTGTTACATATGAAGATATTTGCTACAGCAACAGGATGCATTTCTGCAGACAATTACTGAAGGATATGAGGATGGAAACTGAAATGTTATGTCATTATTTACTGACATAAATCCTTGGATCAGCGACATGCCAGTAAGCAAACTGAACACTACAGTATAATGACAGTGTGAGCAACAAAATACTGTTTGCCACTCACACATTACCTCTACATATACTGCTCCAAGTCACAGTGCAGTGGGAATCGTGAGGTGTTACGGGACATCACAGTCTGCATGTATAAACATATACAGGTGATAGGAAACTAGAAACTGGAGCAGCATGCACAGTCAGATAGAAAGGGCCCATGACACTCATATGTACCTCCTCCCTACACAGCCCAAATAAAATGTACAGTTGTACACACTACACTGCTTCACACTCCTGATAGTCTTTTAACAATGGGGAGACATACACAAGCTTTTCAAATGTACAGTTTCCCACAGAATGTATAGGCACAAGACTCATATCCATGGCTGCTTCCTTGTTACATGTCTGTGGGGGACTATGACATCACTGGGATGATATCAGGAATCAATGCAATAAATAATGATGCTACATACCTCTGAACCTCTTAGTGCATGACATCTTGTCAAAGCCTGACATGATTGGGGGACAGAGGCCCAAACACATGGGTATATTGGACATATTGCTGTGATAAATGTAGACAGTTGCTGGTGTTACCAGTTTTGTTGTAACATGTCTTTTTTGAGGGATAGGAAGTCAGTAACACCAATGGATGTTAGCATTTACTGACTCCATTCTCCAGAGTATCTTACTGATTAGCCAAGGACAACAACTGTCTGGGGAACAGACCAAACATATGAGCCACGCATCTGGACAGTGTCTAGGCCTCTGGACAGTGTAGCAGTGATTTAACAGAATGGAAATCCCCTGACAGCTGCCAAACATATCACCCAGTACTTTATGAAGTGCAGTAAGACCAACGTGATACCCCCACCCACATCACCTCTGGGCAATTACCCATGTATATTCAAATATAGCATGTACTACAGAGATGGAACTGTAGTGAAAAGCAGATAATGGTGCAAACATATCCACCCAAAAACATTTTCACCACAATCAAAGCAACATACCAGCACCCAAAATGAACTCTAGAGTAGAATGACTGTCTGAACAAATGTATCCTGATTGCCCGTCACACACTACACCAACATATACTGGCTCAATTCACAATGTACTGGGGATCCTGTGGTGATACAGGACATTTCACAGTCAGCCCCTACAAGCATACAGACTTGACAGACTGCCAGTAGCTGTACCAGGATGCAGAGTCAGATAGACAAAGGGTGTATGGTACTCACATCTTCTACTCTTCTTACCCAGCCCAACAAACATCTACACACAACACTGCCACACAATCTTGACAGTCTATTTACAATGGCCAGACAGACATAACTGTTATATGTACAGATTTCCACAGAATTACCAGGGTGTGGAACCATAATCCTGGCCACTGCTGCCTACCATGGCCAGGAGTCTGCCAGGTCATTGGCATGATAACTGGAGTGCAGTTGGTAATTAATGATAAACCATACCACTGCACCTTGTAGTGCAGGACATCTGGACAATGCATGATGCACTTGTGGGACAGGGGGCTGAAAAGAGGGACATATTACACATAATGGTGTTACAAACAGAAACAGTAGCTGGTGTTACACGTGTTGTTGTAACATAACATCCCTGAAGGATATGCTGTCTTGAACACCAATGGATGCCAACAGTTACTGACTATAATCCTCACATTTTCCTGCCAACCTCACAAAAACAGACATTGTTCAGTAACAGACCAAGCACAACAGGCAAACATCTGGCCAGTCTGTGGACAACATGCCAGTTGAGAGCATGTCAGAGGCATATCACTGTCAGATGTTAAATCACCCAGTAAATGCATGCCCAGACTAACCCTGTCAATCTAGCAACCCTATATGTGTATAACAGCATGTATGACATACAATCTGTACCCAATTTTGGAGCTTTGTCCTCCATGTTTTTGGTCTGTCTCCACATGTCCTTTCCTGTGAGGTATTTCCACCTACTGTCAGTGAAGCTGTAGACCCCACACCTCCATAATGTCTCTTGCACATTCAAGGAAAATGGGCAAGGCCCACATGAAGGGCATTCCATATGTTGGAACTAGCAGCAGTGTCCAGGCCCACACCACAATACTATGTGGGCACCTACATAGCTTTATGGCCTCAGCAATACCTGACAAGAGAACATCAAGCCCTCATGGTAGGCTGAACATCTGTGATGGACAGCAGCAATACACAACTACCATCATAGGTGGAATCAATCGCAGGATGGGCCAAGAAGGAACAGGTGTCTCATTGGAAGCCATGTCACCTTGTTCTGCACAAGCAAATACAATCATAGGTGATGTTCCCTAAGGCAGACAGACATACCCCAGTGTGATCTGACAAGGGCTGTGCACATGAGCTGCCCTTACGATTTGACATAGTTGGGTGACCTTTGCATGGAAG
This sequence comes from Protopterus annectens, assembly GCF_019279795.1. NCBI lineage: Eukaryota > Metazoa > Chordata > Ceratodontiformes > Protopteridae > Protopterus > Protopterus annectens. The sequence continues at coordinate 310,668,289 of NC_056734.1, forward strand.
GGTGGCCAAATAATAACAAGTCAAGATGTGCCATGCTGATAGACACCTTCACAAGAAGAGTGAATGCTGTAGGTTACTTAGAAGGTGTTTCAAGAAAGTATCAATTTAAGGGTGTGCACACTTATGTAAAAAACATATTGTACATATTGCAGTCATTGTATTTTACACGTAACACATTTGTTTGTTTATCGATTGGATTGCACAGGTCATATGTCACATGAAAGGTGGGTAACATATTTGAATGCATTACTGTGGTGTCATCTCATATATTACAAGAACATGGAATGTTAACAGGGTTGTGTACACTTATCATATCCACTGTAAGCTTAGAAGGTTGGTGGTGTAACAGGAATTGTGTGACCATGCATTTACTGCTGGTTTGGAGGTATGACACTAAAATGTATGCCATTAATCAGTGATGTCAATCCTCAGATCATCCCAGTTATGTATCATAGAAACACAGGGGTTGTAAGAAACAGAGCAAACATATGAGCCAGACATCTACACATCCTGCGAGGATCTGTACAGTTGTGAGGTATGTTCTGTTGTACTTGACACTGCACTATACAGGTGAACAGCAATGATGTGTACATGGGTGCAGTCTGAGTTGGGGAAGGTTCATCACCTGCTGACACTGATCACATATCCCAGAGCTCTATATTGTTAGATACATGTAGTAAAACTGGCTGCATTGCATAATGTTGATGGCCGTGTGTCATGCATGTCACCATTTGGGTAATGTGTGTTCTGTGCAACAAATTTGTGCCACCTCACCTGTAAGTGTGTGTGTGTGTGTGTGTGTGTGTGTGTGTGTGTGTGTGTGTGTGTGTGTGTGTGTATGTTTGCATGTGTACCAGCCAACCTCAGAGTGCAGTTGTCTTCCCCTCACAGGTGTCGATGGCGTTTGGGTTCCCTCCCACTTGGAAACTGATGTCATTATCTCTGCAGATTTTGACAATGATTATAGGAATAGTGAGATACAGGTGGGGCTGTCAGGGGCTGAATCTGTGCCATTGGTTTGCATCCCATTCTTGTCCTCACCATCCCCGCACACTGTGACCATGCCAAAACATTCCTCGTCACCAGTGGCCACAGATGATGGACAGTTGGTGATATAGAACAGGCTAGTGCGGTGACTATGGCATGTGTGAGTGTAGACACTGTCCATAGCCAGAGTGCAGGTGAGGTCCCAAACATGCGGATGGACAGGGCTGCCCACAAGTGGATGGCTGCTCATCAATCTGCTGTTGCAAGTGCCACAGCAGGAGTCACCAGATGTATGTTTTGGGCTGTCAGGGGATGCACAGGCACATAGTGAATGCTACACTAGACAAATACTCAGGGTGGTGGATGCAACTCTTCCTAATTTACGTGGTGACATACATGACCTTGTTGAGATCACATGCCAAAATGCTGACGGCATGAATAGATGGTGGGGTGACATCTTGGGAATCCTCGATTGTGGCATGTCTGTGCTACAGCGTGTGATGAGATGTGAGCATTGGCCACATGGATGTTGGTCAGCACCAACAACATCTGAAAGTCTATGAGGCTATGCAACTTCACACTCCCATAGTGGCAGTGACACCAGCACTACTGAAGAGGGGTTGCTGTCCACATCACACCGAAGCAGGCCATGGGAACGTGGTCCTATCTGGTCCTGTCAGGGATACAGATCCAGCAAACAGCAGTTACCATCAGGAAGCAGTACTGCATCTGACTTTGGACCTGGTTTTGCCACCAATAACCCTGGCAGGACCATTTCCAATGTCCATGGCTGGAGACAGTGAACTGGACACCCTGCTATGTACAGTCTGCAACTGTCCAATATTCCCCTGTGTAGGGCAGCCACATGGCATGACTGTGTGCATACATATACACACACACACACACACACACACACACACACACACACACACACACACACACACACACAGACACACACACACACACACACACACACACACACACACACACACACACACACACACACACACACACACACACACAAACACACACACACACACACACACACACACACACACACACACACACACACACACACACACACACACACACACACACACACACACACACACACACACACACACACACACACACACACACACACACACACACACACACACACACACATCTGTATCACATGCAGGTCACCTCCAGACACACACAGCTCCACTGCACAGCCCATCTATTGGATACCCCTCCAAACTCACTCACATGATGTTAACCGTATGGCCCAGCCTAGGCCTCTGGCAAACCCACACCACACCCATTAAATATGATGATACCTGTGCCACATCCCTGTCATCCATACCATCAATGCAGGGACTTGCTAACACAGGTCTGATGTACAGGGTGAATATAGTACAGTGTAGTTATGTAATACTATGTAAAGTGCTGTCTGCTAGAATTTGTTATGGGCAAAATACAAATATATGGTGCAGTGCGAATAGCAGAAGACCAAGAACCAAACGAAAAATGCACCAAACAAGCCTGTATATGAACTCCATTTATTGCAGCAAAAACATACCTAGATTAAACACTTTCATCTTTCACATAGAAGACTTCATCAGAATAAAGCACACTGATTCAAGAACGATTTTTATACCAGTACATGTTAAATAACTAATAAAATTGAGCCAATGGTATTGTCAAAAAAGTCACATGTAAAATGGTCACAAGCAATATTAAATTCACAGGATGTTAATATTCAAGCTAACTTAGCTTTTTACAAATAAAACACTGCTATATATTAAATACCTTCAGCATATATTTAAAAATGCAGACACAGTAATGCATGTAAAAATGTTAAAATACTTAAAGTTTCATAGATTTTTCTTTCAGGGCTGGAAGTATTGTTAAGGAATCATTTATACCTAATGGAAAATTAGCTGCTAGTCTGAGTTGCCAAACCAGCTCTTTTGTACTTAATAAAAACTTTCATTTTGTGGCTCACTGCTGTGATAAAGATGTCTGTAGTGTTTATTGTTTAAAGGAGTGTAGGATAATAGCTTTAGTATTGTAGTTGGTGGCTTTGCAGTTGGTCGCCCCTACTGTAAATTTGATCTGGGACACTCCTCCCAGTCTAGTGTCATTAGCTCATTCTACCTAATACAGAGAGAACAATCTGAGAAGGTCAACTCTCCTAGTTTCTTGCCTTCTGTTCCCCCTTTCTTTAAAAAAAAAAAAATTGCCTGAATCTCCTTGTGTTCTGACTGCTTCTCAAACATTTTGGAAATATAGAGCATATTTTAGTGCATTTATAAAAACGGTATTTGCCTTAATATTGCTACAGCTCAAGTTCTTTAGGTTGCACTGCATCTGAATTGTTTGAGTGTGTTTCAGATGTTATTCTGTATATATAGACTTCTCTGTATATGTAGACTAGCTAATTATTCTACTCTATTACTGCCTTTTAAATCGTTTTTCAGTTGTACACTTGCCTTGCTTCATTTAAAAAGTTTTAAATTGCTAATTCTGTAGAGTTTTAATTGCATTTACTGTTTAGGGCTGCACATTCATGTGTTAGCCTTTTCTGTGTTTATTTACTGTATTATTGCATTGTTTAGCCTGTTTTAACCAAAAAAAAAATACTATCTTGTTTGCTCGTTTCCCACCCCTCCTAGCTAGTACAGTCCAGATCCCAGGCTTTGCTTCTCTCGGGACTTTATTTTATGTATTCAGAGCTATCCTTGCTGGGGTAGAGGGAAGTCCTACTGCTTACCAGTGGGAGTTTTGAGCATTATACTGCCTATCTAACACTAGAGAAGTGGTTTTGAGCTCTGAAATTATAATTTTATTAGCATTTTGGGCTGATTTCTATCCCTTTCAACTTTGTGGCTTAAAAACGCATGTGTTTGAGCATTTTTCACATCGTGCAGCACCTCAGGGCTATGGTTAAACTATTCCAGGTGCCAGAAAAGTCTGCTCTTCAAATTTTCCATTAGAACTAGCTGGTTTCTCAGTAGTAGCACTAAAATCTGAACCCCTGTGACTAGCACTTTTCAACCTGCTAGAAAGCACTAGGAAGCCTTAAACTGATACAAGCACTTAACTCTCCTTGTCAGTAAGGAGAAATTAATCATAGGTACTAAACAGACTATAATTGCAAAGTACCTTGCAAAGGTAAGGGAAAACAGCTCTAGTACTTTACAAAAAAAGCACCTAAACAGGCATGTCCAAGGGTCAGCTTCCGGTGATTTCTCCTTTCCACCTGGTGAATCTGGGCATACTGGGGCAATGCAGCAACTGCCTCATGTACACAGGCAACCCTCTCCTCCTATCACCTAACACAACAACCTGTGAGAGATGCACTTACATAGCCAGACTGGAAGCAAAGCTCTCTCCAGCCGAGATTGTGCTAGACAGTCAAGAGGAGAAGGTTAATACCTGCACTGTACCTCAAGCAACACATAGCCCTTCAAAACCCACACCATCAACACCCACAAATAGCAACACTAAACCCACATATGCAGAGGCCTTTAACATTAACCTGCTGAATCAACAAGGACCTCCGATGCTGAAATGCAAACAAACACCAGTCACAACCAAAGTGACACATAGCTCACAACACCAGTGTGCCACCCAACAACAGCCCCTAAGGCAAGACAATGTACCCAACACTTTAGTCATAGGTGACACTATAGTCAGGCACACTGATATCCCACTCACCAGGCTGAACATGGAGAAAATTACAGTCAGCTGCCTGTCAGGTGTCAGAATCTGCCACATAACACATGCATTCAAGTCACTCCACAACAAGTACAAATACGACTCTGTCATTGTCCATGTTGGAATGAATGACTTGAGATGTACCTCCCTGGACTACATGAAAAGAGACATGGAAGAGCTCTTGGATCATGTGGCCCAGGCAGGTATGACCCTAGCCCTGAGTAGCATCTGGCCTTCACCCAGAATGATACCACTGTATAAGGACAAAATGATTGACTTCAATTGGCTTAGCTTCTGGTGTCATTCAAAGGGGATCCAGTATCTGTCTGCCTGGGAAGACATGATCGACAAACCATGATGCTTTGCCAGAGATGGTCTGCACCTGTCACCCCTGAGATTCAGGTTACTGGCTAAAGATCTTGCCACCCCTATAGTGCCTTTTTTAGGCAAGGTTCAAAGGACAAAACCACCACCATAACAGATACATGTATGCAAAATATGAAGGCAATGCTACTCCATGCTAGAAGTCTAAACCTCAAAATGCACTTTTTCAAGGCACTCCTAAAAATGGAGAACATCGATATCTGTGCAGTAACTGAGACTTGGTTCAAGGCTCCAGAGAGCACCCCTGCAATACCAGGCTACAACTCTTACCACACTTTTTGGCCACCAAACCAAGACCAAAACACAAAAAGTGGTGGAGTGCCCATATTCACCAAGGATATTCACACCTCCAGGCTAGTTGCCCAAAACAATGCATCTGAAATTCTCCAGGTGCAACTAACACTAGGCAAGACTGCAATCCAAATTGTAGCTTGCTACAGATCCCCCCACCATGCCCCAAGATTCTCACTGCACCTTTCTAAACATACTGGAAAATATTAAGATACAATCAAACACCCTAATACTGGGTAATTTCAACTACCCTGCCATTAACTGGGAAAACTACTTGGGTACCAACACCTTTTCCCAACGGTTCTTGGAATTCATAAATTCCAACGCTCTGGATCAACTAATCCATTGTCCCACCCAGGGCTCCAATATCCTAGACCTGGTCATTACCAACATGGGAGATAGATGCTCCACACCAGTGGTCACCCCCTCACTGGTCAGGTCTGACCATAAGCAAATCACCCTTGACATCCACATCCCACCCCCACCCCCACCCCCCAGTAAGGAAACCTCTGTAAAAAACTTCTCCAAAGCCAACTTCATGCTACTCAAGTCAGAAGTGACAAACCTCATGACACCCATGCAACCGGGATCTGAAAGTTTGACTGCTGAATCCTACATTAAGGCTCTGTACGAGCACATCCACTTGTGCATGAATCATGCCATCCCAAATAGAACCAAAATGCTCTCCTCCAAAAAAAGGAAGCCAATCTGGTGGTCCACTGCCATAAACAAACTATACAACAGAAGGAAGAAACTGTTGCAGAAAAGAGGAAAATCCCAGGATGCAAAAAACTCCCTTACCAGCCTCAGTAAGAAGCTGATATCCCTCATAAAATCCTCCAAACCTAGTTATGAAAATAAAATTGTGAAAGATTCCAAAGAAAACCACAAGGCATTCTATAGTTATGTCAATAATCTAAATGGCAATGCTCAGATCTGCTCTGAGCTACAAAAGAATGGCATTAAATATACTAATCCCAAGGATATTGCCAATATCCTGGCAGATCGATTTAGTACCAATGTCACCCCCCCAACCCCTAAAGGGCCCATCTCAATACCAAAAGATTGCCAAGTTCTGGTAATCATGACCACAAAGGTAGAAACTGCACTCTCCAAAGCTAAGAATACAGCATCAATGGGACCAGATGACATCCTGGGCTGTGTACTACATGAACTACAAAATGAATCATAGCCTCACCTCAGGTTCCGTGCCCAATGAGAGGCGCAAAGCTACAGTTATCCCACTGAACAAGGAGGGATCCACCTTGGATCCTGGGAACTACCATCCCATCAGTCTGATGAGCCTGATCTGCAAGGGCATGGAACACTTTATCATGGAACTTATAAACAAAGACATTGTCAACCCAGTTTGGGTTTGTGAAGGGCCGATCTTGTCTCCTGAACCTGAATGACTTCTTCAAATCAGTCTCCAGAGCTGTGGACGAGGGTAAGGTGCTCCACACAGCCTATCTGGACCTCACCAAAGCCTTCAACACTATCCTCCTCTCTGGAATCATAGATAAACTTACTAAGCTGGGCATAAATCCCTACGTCACTCGATGGGTTGCCAACTAGCTTACTGACAGAACCCAGACTGTAAAAGTAGCAGACTACAAATCCAGCTCCAGACAAGTGACAAGTGGAGTACCTCAGGGTTCAGTCCTGGGACCACTCTTGTTTGGCATCTACTTCTCTGGAGTACAGGCCAACACTAAGGGAATCTGGCTAACAAAGTTCACAGATAACTGCAAACTGGGAGCCATTATTGAATCCCCAAATGATGTAGATATTCTACAAAAGGGTCTTACAGAAACAGATGCTTGGTGCCAGAGCCATGGGCTCAAGCTTAACGCCAAGAAATGTATAGTTATCCCTTTTGGGAAAAAACATGTACCCATGAATTACCATATAGGTGGCAGTACACTAAACATCAAAAGTGTGATGAGAGACTTAGGGACACAGGTGGATAGTGGCCTCACCTTCGATAACCACATCACCACAACAGTCAGGGGATCCTTCTATGTGGCACTCCTCATCACTAAGGGCTTTTCATCCAGAAAAATGAAGTCATTGTCCCATTGTACTCATCTCTCATTAGACCCATTATAGAGTACAATGCCCTGTTTGGTATGTACCTCACAAGACATCTGCAACAATTGGAAAGGCCGCAGAAATACCTCACTAAAAGAATCACAGGCCTAAAGCAGATGCCCTATGCTGACCATCTAAAAAACTCCAGCTATACTCTGCGGCATATCGTCTACTCACAGGCAATGTCTTCTTAACATACAAGGTCATGTCAAACCCTGAGCTTTTGGACATGCTCCACTTAAAGAAATCCCAATCCCACAGAGTCACATGCTCCAGGAATCTAAACCTTGTCATCACAATGAACAAAACATGTTGGAGGGATTGTTTCCTGACCCAGAGACTCCCCATACTCTGGAATAGACTGCCCATGCTTGTCAAGCAGAGCGCCTCCTTGGCCTTCTTCAAACGGAACCTTGATGATTGGATGGGAGATAGGAAATTCACCCCGGGGATCATGTCAGTCATCCTGGTAGACAGGGTTCCAGGAAAGTAAAAATTGTGGGAAGAAATATCCAGGGAATTATTATGGCTAGGCTTGTATAGGCCCTAGGGACGATAGCCTAGTACCAACCTATGAACCTATGAACCTATAAATTCTTCCAGTCACCCCCCCCTCAAATCTATGTCCACAGTATCCAAAATACCAAATTTAAAACCTTTAAAATTAGAACAAGTGAGAGAATGCCTATATAATACACTTGTATCCTTCTTATAAGAATTGGACACATGACTTCAGAATTGAGTGATGTGAGGCAGGAATTTTTCACATTAAGAAATCTGTTTTTAGAAAGAGAATACCCCAAATAGATGGTGGAATAAATTATTGAGGAGGTTTACACAGTATGGGAAAAAATATAACCCCCTGTTAGGAAACCACCCATTAACTTATATAGCCCCCACAGATCCTGGTGACACAAAGATTTATGAACATGCATGTACAGTGCAATACAGTCCTATATCATATAAAGTGAAAAACATATTAAAAAAGAACTGGAGGATTTTTAGGGTAAATAATGATGTGTTAACTGCAGTGGGAGATAAACCAGTTTTTATCAGCAAGGTGGGCATGAATATTAAACACCTTATGGAAAACAAGTTGAATTTACTGATAGAAGGTGGTTGTGGTACAACACCGTGTGGGAGATGCTCCCAATGTGCTAATATTTTCAAAGCACCTCAAACCTAACTAGCTAATAAGATGACATCTAAGGTTATATTCAAGAAAGGAAATTGTTTTAGCACCAGTGTGGTGTACCTTGCTCTATGTGATACTTGCAATGGATTCTATGTTGGGAAAATGGAGAGGGCGTTGAAAAGCAGAATCTATGAGCACATATATGATGTTAAAAATAAGAAGGATACAAGTGCATTATGTAGGCATTCCCTCACTTGTTCTAATTTTAAAGGTTTTACATTTGGTATTTTGGATACTGTGGACATAGATTTGCGGGAGGGGGCGGGACTGCAAGAATTTATTAAGTAAAAAAGAGCTGGTTTGACAACTCAGACTAGCAACTAGTTTTCCACTAAGTATAAATGATTCCTTGGCAATACTTCCAGCCCTGAAAGAAAAATCTATGAAACTTTAATTAACATTTTTACATGCATTACTGTGCCTGCATGTTTAAATATATGCTGAAGGTATGTAATATATAACAGTGTTTTAGTTGTAAAAAGCTAAGTTGGCTTGAATGTAAACATCCTATGCATTTAATATTGCTCATGTGACCATTTTACATGTGACATTTTTGACAATACCATTGGCACAATTTTATCTGTTATGTAACATATACTGGTATAAAAAGGGTTCTTGAATCAGTGTGCTGTATTCTGATGAAGTCTTCTATGTGAAAGATGAAAGTGCTTAATCTTGGTGTGTTTTTACTGCAATAAACGGAGTTTGTATACAGGCTTGTTTGGTACATTTTCCATTTGTTATGGGTACACATACAGGTATATGTACTTCATTAGCCAGGATGCATTATTGCTGTTAGTACCACTGACTGAATGCTGTCTGACATGCTATATTCTGTTTATGTTCCAGGTCTCTGTGTGTCTGCAGGCTGTAGCCCTGCAGACATTCCCAAGAGGGAGTATGGCAGAGTGGGAATACACCAACATTGTCATAGGCAAGGTACAGCTTTATATGTACATATACCAGGTGTATATGCATGCACCAGTGTGTGAGGGACACTGTTGTCAGACAGTGTGACCTTGCATACATACCCCTTGCCACAGACAGGTAGCCTTCAGACAGGTCAGATCAGTGTTGTGTAGTACCACAGGCTCATAGATACAGAACAGGTTACTGCAGTACTGTCAGCAGGTCCCTCACAAGCATAGCCATTGTATTAACTGCAAAAGATTCACCTGTCAACACCTGTGGCCCTGCCATTTCTTTCTATACACTCAACTCTAATGCAGTTGATGAGGTCATGCATGATACTGTGTATGACAGGTTTCTGGTATGTATTCCTGAGTTCACCAGGTGGAACAGGGAGACAACATTGTATATCGTTTGCATACACACAGTAAGGACTGACACAGGGGATGTGCACACAGTAGCAAAAACACAGTTGAGAATAGACAGATTAGTAAACCTACATTTACACCTTGATGTACTGTACAACTACATACACATGACATGCCCCACATAGATTATATGCATGGGACATACACTACTTCTTTGTGATGTTCTGAATGCCTTATGAATGGTGAGATCACCCACCAGAAATAGGATGTGGAGTCATGTATTCCTCCCATAAGCCTGGACAAATGATTGTGTATAGCAGACATTGTATCAGTATGATGTTTCAGTCAGGTATGATGCCTGATGCTGGCATGTGTGCCACTACACTCATTGTGGCCTATTTGCCAACAATATCACATACAAGGGCATTGTTAAGGGACACAGACCACATAGAGATTGGAAACATTTGGATATTCCATAGACATCTGTACAGAGGACTGGTATGGTGTACACAATGGTTTAACATGCTGCATGTGAGGCAGATGCCGTTACCATGCTGTATAAAGTAATGCCATTGGGAGATGGTAAACAGGCATGGATGAAACACAAATCAAAATGGTATCAGCCAAACAAGATATGATCTTCATCCAAAGACACACACACACACACACACACACACACACACACACACACACACACACACACACGCACGCACACACGCACACACGCACACACACTCACACACACTTGCCAGTATTGAGATTAGAACCCCTACCTATCTAGTTATTTTTACTATCATTTTATGCAGTTATCAGATGCACCACGGAGCTTACATAATTTCATCCACTCCCAAGGTACTTCTAAGGTGAATGACATCATCAGGCCTAGTAAAGTAGGATGATGTGAAGTTTACAGGGTGGTACACTACTCAAAATGCTATAACACACACACTATATGATTCTCACACAAACACTTGCCAGTATTGAGATGAGAGCCCTTACCTATCTAGTTATTTGTACTATAGTTTTATGCAGTTATCGCATGTACTACAGAGCTTACTGGGCTGACAATTGGCCAAAGGTACTGATAACTGCACAGCTGAAGTAAACTGTTACAGGTGCCAGAAAGTCTACCTTCAGTTTTTCCCTTAGATATTGCTAGTTCTTTTGCACTTCAAATAGCTTAATAGTTTTGCACTTCAACAGTTTTTTTTATCAATTATTCTAGCACACCTCAGAGCCATCAGCAGTAGTCATTCCTCATGGAATTAGCTCAAGTACTTAGTAGTTATGACCACCACTTCAGGTATGATTAAAGTGCACTTGGTCATTCTGAGGCACTGTTGCAACTGCCTCATGTACACAGACAACCCTGTCATCTAAATTCCCAACACTCAGACTTGTGACAGATGCCCCTATATCACCAAATTATAAGATATGCACTCTCCAGTGAAGACTGGACTAGCTGGTCAAGAGGAGAAGGGTCAACACCTGCAACACACCACATGGAATACACACCCCTCCAGAACACCCACTATCACAGCTCTGACATACAAACAATAACCACACACCCACTTTCACAGAGGCACTCAATAGACATTTACCCAAACAGCGGACACCACCAGGACAGGCACCCGCAAGACCACCACAACACAACACAAACCACAGGACACATATCTCACCTACACAGTGTGCCCCTCAACCTAAGACACAAAGGCTAACCACCTTGCCTGATAATGGAATCATAAGTGAATCAATAGTGAGGTACACAGATGTCCCACTCACTAGGTTGAACATGGAGGAGGTAACAGTCAGCTGTCTATCAGGTGTCATAGTTCAACACATAACACACCCAGTCAGGTCAGTCCACAACAACTACAAATATCACTCTGTCATTGTCCATGTGTGTGTGTGTGTGTGTGTGTGTGTGTGTGTGTGTGTGTGTGTGTGTGTGTGTGTGTGTGTGTGTGTGTGTGTGAATGACCTGAGATGCACCTCCATGGACTATATGAAAAAAGACATGGTGGAGCGCTCAGATTATGTGGGCCAGGCAGGTATGACAGTAGCCCTGAGCAGTATACTACTGTCACCCAGAATGATACCGCAGTACAAACAATAAATGATTAAGTTTAACAATTGGCTTAAGTGTCTGGTGTCATTCGCATTGAACTAGTATCTGTCTGCTTAGGATGACATGATTGACAGACTGTGATGGCTTGCCAGAAATGGCCTGCATCTTTAACCCATTGGTTTCCATGTACTGGCTAAGTGTCTTACCACCCCTATTGTCCCTTTTTAGGTGGTGTTCCAAACCAAATTATCAACATAATAGCTATACATATATGTAATCTGAGGGTCATGCTGCTCAACACTAGACATCTACATTTCAAGATGCATCCACTCGAAGCACTTCTCAAAATGGAGAACATTGATATTTGTGCTGTAACGGAGACCTAGTTTACAGCAGCAGACAGCACCCCTGCACTACCAGCCTATAACTCATTCCACACCTGTCAACCCCAAAACATGGACCACAGCTGCAAATATGGTGTTGTCTCCATATTAATAATGGATATGCACACATCCAGAGTAGTATCCCAGCATAATGCATCTGAGATACTTCAGTTTCAACTAACATTGGGTAATAGTGCAATCCAGGTCATAGCCTGCTATAGGTCCACATCAATGTCCCTAGACTCTCAATCCATATTCTCAACACCCTGGAGACTATCAAGGCCCAATCTAACATTCTCATACTAGGAGAGTTCAACTGCCCCTCCATCAACTGGGTAAAATCCTCAAGCACCAATACATTGGCCTAACACTTCCTGGAATTCATCAGTTCCAATGCCCCAGACCAGCCCATTCTGATACCCAGTTGAGGAAGCAACATCCCTGACCTGTCTTGATTACTAACATATAGGACCATTGCTTGACAACAGTAGTCAATCACTACCTGGTCAAATCTAACATAAAGTAATCACCATGGAAATCCATATCTTACCCACACCCCCCGCAAAGGTAACCACCTTGAAAAACTTCTCCAAAGCTGACTTTGGACTCATAAGAACAGAGGTAACTTCAAAGCACCCATGCCAACTGAAAATACCTGCATGACTGCCAAATCATACACAAATGCACTGAACAAACATGTACATCAATGAATGGAACTAGCCATACCCAACAGAACCATGACACTCTCCTCCAAAAACTGGAGGGCAATCTAGTGGTCCCCTGCCATTAACAACCTGTTCAACAGAAGGAAGAAACCATTGCAGAAAAAGGTGGAGTCCCAAGTGTGGTAAAACTCCCTTATTAGCCTTAACAACAACTTGAGATCCCTCATGACATCATTTATAGCTGCCTATGACAGCAGAATTGCAGCAGACACTGACAACAATCACAGATCCTTTCTTAGTGATATAAAGAACCTCCACACCAATACCCAGAAGTGCTCTGAGTTACTGCACAATGCTACCTCCTATACTGAACCAACAGATATTGCCAGAATTCTTGCCAACATATTCAATGCCAGCTTTACCCCTTCCTCCCCCCCTTGGGAACAATCAGAATACCAGAAAAATGTCAGGCACCCAGGATTACTGCCGCCCAGGTTACACCTGTATTGTCCATGGGCAAGAATACAGCTTCCAAGGGACCCCAAATTATCCCTGGCTATATTCTACATGAACTACAAACATAGCTGGCACCACATCTGTGTGCCCTGTTCAGTCACAGCCTCACATCAGGCTTTGTCCCTCCCAAATGGCACACTGTTACAGTCATCCCTGTCCATAAAGGTGTAGCAACTACAGACCCTGGGAATTATCAGTCCAGTAGCCTGATGAGTCTGATATGTACAGCTATGGAGCACATCATCAGGGAACTGATCGACAAACATATAGGTAACCTCCTAACTCTGGATCCCACACAGTTTGGCTTTGTGAAAGGGATATCATGCCTGCTTAACCTGGTTGACTTCTTTGAGTCAGTCACCAGGGCTGTGTATGACAGTAAGGCACTGCATATAGCCTACATCAATCTGGCCAAGGCTCTTGATACAATTCCTCAGTCAGGATTTAGTAATGAACCCACCAAACTAGGCATCAACCCCTATATCACTAGGAGCATTGCAAATTGGGTCACAGATAGAACACATAGTGTGAAAGTAGTGAGCTCCAAGTCAGGCTGCCAGCCAGTCATGAGCGGAGTCCCACAGGGATCTATCCTGGGTACTCTCCTGTTCAGCATGTACTTTTCAGGAGTCCAGGCCAAAACAAAGGAAGTCTGGCTGAACAAGTTCACGGACAACAGCAAGCTGGGAGCCATCATTAACTCCACAAGTGATGCAGACATCCTACAGAAAGGTCTCACTGAGACCACTGACTGGTATGGAAACCATGGCCTGAAGTTTAACACCACAAAATGCATCATCAGCCCCTTTGGTAAAATCTCAGTTCCCACTAAGTACCACATTGATGGGAGCCCACTGAAAACTGTAGGCATTACAAGAGATCTGGGGGCATAGGTTGACAGCAACCTCTTCTTTAATCACCACATTGCTACTGTGGTCAGGGAATCCTTCTATGTGCATTACCAAGGGTTTTGCATCCAGGAAGAAGGTGGTCATCATCTCTGTGTTCTCTTCCTCATTACATCAATCATCAAGTATAATGTCCCATTTAGCATGTACCTCACTAGACACCTACAATAGCTGGAGAGCCCACATAAGTACCTCACAATGAGGATGCTAGGCATTAAACACATGTCCTATGCAGACAGACTCAAAAGACTCCAGCTGTTCTCTGTCTCAAATTGGCTACTTAGAGGCGATCTGTGCTTGACTTGCAAAGCCATGTCTGATACAGCTCTTTTACAAATGTTACATCTAAAGACATCCCAATCTCTCGGCACCACACAGTGCAGGGACCTCAACCTCATTACTGCAGTCAACAAAACATGCTGGAGGGACAGGTTCCTTATCCAGAAACTGCACATGCCCTGGGATAGACTTCTCATACATGTGAAGCAAAGCACCTAGATCACCCTGTTCCAGAGAGATTTTGATGAGTGGATGGGTAATAGAAAGTTCACCCCAGGCATCACTTCAGTGGTTCTACTTGATGGGGTCACTTGGAACTAATGTTGGGTGGCACAATGGCAGGGCACTGCTATGGGCTAGGTTTCTAATGGCTTCAGGGCCATTAGCCTAGTACACACCTATGCCTATGAACCTATAAGGGGAGTGACATTGGCATGAATGATACAGTAGGCCAGTGGGTGGGTAACATATTAAAATACTTTGTCCTACAAACTTACAGTTACACACACACTTATACACCCACAGTCACATTTGGCAGATCTGATAGTAGAATCTCTGCCTATATAGTTATTTGTACTATAGTGCTACACAGTTATCCCAAGCACTACAAAACTTACTGGACTGACAACTGGCCAAAGGTGCTGATAAGGGGAATGACATCAGCAGGACTGATAAAGTAGGCCAGTGGGTGGGGAACTTATCAAAATACTTCTTCCTACAAACATAGACACTTTCACATACACTTAGACACCCACACACACAATTTCTAAATCTGAGTGTAGAACCCCTGCTTATCTAGTTATTTGTACTATAGTGTTACTCAGTTATTGCACTCAGTACAGAGCTTACTGGACTAACCACTGGCCAAAGGTGCTGATAAGGGGAATGACATCAGCAGGAGTGATAAAGTAGGGCAGTGGGTGGGAGACATATTAAAATACTTCTTACCAACATACACATAGACTCATTTGCCAGATCTGAGGTTAGAACCTCTGTTTAGCTCGTGATTTATACTATTGTGTTACACAGTTCTCACACAAGCTACATATATTACTGGGCACTCAGTGGGCTGGCAACTGGCCAAAGGTGCTGATACAGGAAATGACATCAGCAGGAGTGATAAAGTAGGGCAGTGGGTGGGAGACTTATCAAAAAACTTCTTCTTACCAACATACACACACTCATATTTGCTAGATTTGAGATTAGATCCCCTGTCTAGCTAGTGATTTTTACTGCTATGTTACACAGTTATCACACATGCTACATAGCTTACTGGGCTGACAACTGGCCAAAGGTGCTGATAAAGGGAATGTCATCTGGATGAGTGATAAAGTAGGGCAGTGGGTGCAAGACTTATCTAAATACTTTTTATTATAAACATAGAAACACACACACACACACACACACACACACACACACACACACACACACACACACACTCATTTGACAGATCTGAGATTAGAACCCCTGTCAAGCTAGTGATTTGTACTATTGTGTTACACAGTTATCACACATGCTATGGAGCTTACTGGGCTGACAACTGGCCAAATGTGCCAATAAGGAGAATGACATCAGCAAGACGGATAAAGTGGGGCATTGGGAAGTGTTGTGGGTGGGAATGTCCTAAAACTGTTTCACCTGCAAACAAACAGACTCACACGCTCTCAGTCTTACATACACAACTGTCTCTCTCTCTCTCTCACACACACACACATATACACACACACACACACACACACACACACACACACACACACACACACACACACACACACACACACAAACACACACAGATACGCTTCCCAGTATTGAGATTAGAACCCTTATCTATCTAGTTATTTCTACTATAGTGTTATGCAGTTATCACATGTGCTACAGTGCTTGTAGGGTGATCGGTGTCCAATGGTACTACTAAAGTGAATGAAAGGACTAGATCTTGTGAAGTCGAGCAATGTGAAGTGTACTGAGTGGGAAGGGTCTCCTAATACTTGGAACTATGGAGACACATACACTTACAGGCAGGTGATGTGGTAGTATAAACTCAACCTCAGTACTGTTACACAGTGGGGCTCACCTTTTATGCTGGTAGGTGTGACTGTTTACAACTGGTATGCCACTGTCCACAGCAGGACATCAGTGCATGCCATTCAGGGTATCCGTGTGTGTGACTCACTCTGTCTGTGCCCCCCTGTGCCTCTCTTTGTATCACTGTCTGTCTCTCAGTTCCCCACATCTATGTGTGTGTATGCATGATATATGTTATCTGTTGTCCATATATATGTGTGTGTGTATCTCATGCAACAGATATATCACATATGGGCCACCTACAGCTAGCTGAGTGTAATCCTGTCTGTTGTGTGTGTGTGGGGGACAGCTGAGGTGTACATAGCTGTCTGTATGCACGGACATATATACACAATCCAGTCATATATTCTGATGTGGATTACATGTCCTGTGATTCTCTAAGTGTAGGAGCATGCCCAATGTGACCTTCTATAGTTAGGGTGGAATTCCATTCCAGAGATAGGTGTACTCCAGGCCAGGGTTTTGTGTGCTGCAACCATACCTCTCAGGTGTACACAGAACTTTCTTCAGGGTACTTGTTTTGTATAGCAGATATTTTCTGACATATCTATAGTCTGAAACTGCAATGTATTGTGTAATTACCTAGTACCAGACATCCTCAGATCATCACAGTGCTTTACCAGAGAAATACTAGTTGTATTATACACAGACCAATTTTATGAGGGCAGCTATGTTAATTCTTGCCCAACAAGGCCATTTCTGAGGTGCGGCTACAGCCAGTGTAGTACTGAACAGTCCAGCAACTTGCTGATATACTGGCTGGGGATCTCCTGCTTGTTTGGTATCCTTCTAACCTGAGATGTCATATCCTTGTGTGTGCATACCTCTGACATACATTTTCTGGCAGGTTGTCCAGGTGTTTGGCTAGCAGTTTCATCCGTTCTATGTAAACTTGTGTTTTTATGGCAAGTTAGTTATATGTAATTGAAGTGTGATGTTACAAAATAATACAGAAATTACTGTTTCCGAATACATAACCTTCAGACAATTCCCGATACTGCAAACCCTTCACCCTACCAACTTTCTCAGTATGTAAGGATGATATTTACAACACATGCCTATCATTGTGCCTTTGTTCCAGTTTTCTTTCTGCCTTTATTCAGACATCGCTGTCAAGAGGTTGGGAGTTATGGGTGTGGATACAGAGTACATTTAACTGTGCAGGCATGTCCATTATTTATAAAGGCAAACATAAGAAAAATGATTATGGAGAATGACCACTGACAACAGTACCACAAAGCACTTAGTTTCACAAAAGCCTTGGCACCTCTGCTACACATCCTTTAAGATGTCACTAATATGTGTAGCATATTTCACATAGGACTGTGACTTCCAGGTATGTCATTGGCAGAGCAGTGGGTGTCACATGCGTAACAGTTGGCACTGCAGTTATCTGCACATGGCCCTGTCAAAGGCAGCACTGTACCAAGGCCAATACAAGATGACTGCCAGGAGAATGTGCTAGCCAGATCCAGACAGTATTAATCACACATACACATAGCTCATTGACCCTTGCATATTGTGAACAGGCAACATGTTTTCATGTGTATTACCACAGCTCTGCCAATTTGTGCTATGCTGCTATTTCCATGCAAACATATATTTTACTGCATCTGTGTGGGTATATGGGGGGCACATCTGTCCACTGTACTCATTTGCACAGATTGTGCTGATATTTGCTTTACATTTTGATTCCATTTACCATACTATTATGCCCTGTCTTAGGACTGGAGGCATATCAGTAAAGAGCCCAGGTCAGATTGTACTGGCATATGTTTGAGTTTCAGACTTTTTATCCTTCATAGCCTTACTGCAACTGTGGGTCCTGCTGTGCTATCATTGTGTGAGTCTGCAGGGGGTAAATTCAACATTGAAACCATTTGTGTGCCTTTACCAGACATGTCTATGTGGTTTTCTACAGCTGACTAGTTGTGTGGGTGTCAGGGGTGGTTATGGGAATCCCCCACCCTGACATCCATGCCTGTGACCTATGACCCCCACTTAGTTGTCCCCACACCTATACTGCAGTGTGATTTGCCACCTTGGGTACTACTGCATAGTGCATGGAGGCCTGTTTTGGCAAGACATTTCCTGGTGTCCCACATAGCTGTCAGTTGTGTGCTGCTATCCCAGTAGGCCACCCCATTCCCTTGCCTGCATGCAGCATTACCATAGATATGATATCAGAACATACTATTCCATTCATTTATTGTTAAGAAGACTGAGTTACTTTGTGCTTGCAGCAGTTATGATGACAGTGCTTGAGGGCTATCTATGTTGGATGCACACAGTACATTGCCAATACATGGTAAGTTGCAGGTAATATGTTGTGTGTGTCATCCATTTTACTGTGTGTGTGATTCAGAGAGAGGTGTCAGTCCCTGGGGTCCCTACAGTGCCAGTGTGTGTGCTATGCATTGCCTCTCTGCCAAGGCATGAGCATACTTGGCACCCCTCCTTCTACCTGTGGGACCAGGCTCAGGGGCCTCCTCCTGTGATTTGTCTGTGCCTGTGGGGACCTTGGCAATGGTAGTGGTCTGTGTGGCCATTCCTCATGCTGTTCCTGCTGCAGCTGTTTCCACAGGATCATATTGTGTAGCATGGCACATATTATGAACATGTGTGCACATGTGGCCATAGAGTACTGCAAGCCTTCATCAGATATGTCAAGGCAGCAGAACCATGACATGGGCATCCCAAACACATGCTCTATAATGATCCTGGTTTGTGTGTGTGCCACATTATGGCATTGTTGTGTGGGTGTGTGTGGATTTCTGATGGGTGTCATCATCCACGGCTCCAGTGCATAGCCAGCATCCCCCATCAGATGGCCATATGGGATGCCTTCACTGGCAAATGCCTGGTACAATTGTGGTTTATGTAGACCCTAGCATGTTCACCGGGTGGTGTTTTGATGTGGATGTGCATGAAGTCTATGGCACCCAGTACCTCTTGGTATTCTGCTACATGGTGGAAGAGATGCATATTGCTGGCCCTCTCCTCACAGGTGTTGAGGAAGTAAATATGCTCACTGGCTTGTGGTAGCATGGCACCCAGGAACTGGTGGAGTACCTTGGATGCAGATGCCTGTGAGACCCCCATTATGTCCCCAGTAGGTCTTTGGAAAGTACCAGTAGCTAGAAGTCTTAAGGCTGCACATACATTGGTATCCACTGGGATGGGTTCCCCTCTGTTGGCAGTAGCTCTGAGTTGAGGCCAGCACAGCTCAGTGATTTGCTGAAGTATGTCTCTGCCCACCTTGTAGTGGTCTACTTTTTCCAGATCATGTAGCCCCTGGTAGGTTACCCTGGGTCTGAACTCTCTTCTCCTCCTCCTTGGTCTGTGGCAGTTGTCAGCATTATCCTCCTCTCTGCCCTCAGCCTCTAGCACATACTGATGGATCAAAGCAATGGCAGCCCCTAACATTTTTCCAGTTAAAATTCCCCTGCATGTATACACCAATGGTGCAGAGTTTGTAGGAAAAAAAACAGACTGTAAGGTGTTTCCATACTTTATACTGTTGTGCTGTAGATGCTATCTGTATGATTGGTGGACTATGATACATTCCAGCTGCCACCTATATTACTCATGGCATTGATTTGGCCACTGTGAGTGTTAGAGGCATCACCGGTAATTTGTGCATGATTGCCTTTATTCTATTGTTGCTCTTTTTTAATTATTTTTTACTTACATCTCTTCTCATTTTCAGCTATGCAGCCACCTGCCATCTGTATTATTGTATGTTTTGCCTGGCACATTGTGAGTTGCAAGAGTCCCATATTAGTGATTTCCACATCATTTCTCCTTTATTGTGCTGTTGCCCTTTACTTTTTTTACATCTCCTCCCATTTTCAGCTATGCAGCCACCTGCCAGCTGTATTATTGAGTGCTTTCAATGACCCATTGTGAGTTGCAGTATTCCATTTAGCTGATTTGTACTGCATTTCCTTTGTTCCACTATTTCAGTTTTTCTTTTCCTATATCCTTCCTGTTTAAACCACTGCATGCCACCCAGAACTGTTTAGCTAATGCAAACAGCAAGAAATTGTCCTCTTCTGGGTGTGAACATGCTCCTCAGTTCATGGAATAAATGTATACAGCCTCAGACACACCTCCTCATTTAGCTGTGCTTTGCTTAGCACAAACCCAGGCAATTGAGCTCTAATGTGCTTACAGTAAGCATGGCACACCCCCTTTTCATGTTAGTTGCTCCTCCAGTCTACACAATGGTGTTACAGCATCTACACGATTAGGTGCAGTGTGTCACTTAGAAGAATTTTGTGATTCAATATA
Organism: Protopterus annectens; assembly: GCF_019279795.1. Lineage (NCBI taxonomy): Eukaryota > Metazoa > Chordata > Ceratodontiformes > Protopteridae > Protopterus > Protopterus annectens. The sequence continues at coordinate 310,689,416 of NC_056734.1, forward strand.
AGTCCCCTCATTAACATACCACACTGCATTCATCTCTAGTTACTGCACTACACAAGAGCCTTCCCACTTAGCAAAGACTGATCCCTGCCATTTTATTGATTTTGCTTGCAATTGACTATAATGACAAAATGCAGCTTTCCCCTAAAATGGACTTTTAATATTAATTTCTTTATTTTTCCCCAGGATACCATTTGCACGGTGCTTCTCTATGCTTAAACGGCCAAGATCGGACAAAAAAATAATAAACTTTTATTTTTGTAATAATTAAACAGTTTAACATGACAATGGCCATATATTTGGCCATTGGCATGTATACAGGTTAGGCTACATGCTTTTATTGGAGCTGTCATGGCTCTGTTTTCTTTTTTGCAGAAATGTATTCAGATAGTAGCCGAATACATTTCTGCAGCTTACACTGTTTCTGCACAGTACCTACCTGCTTCCTGGATCACTATTTTACTTCATTTGCATGGTTTTCACCTGAAAATGAGGTAATTAGCATCTCACATGGGTTTCTATGCAGGAACAGTGTTGGCTCGCTCGTGCACATCAATATGGCTTATTCCTGGATCGCTCAGTGGCCATATTCTGTGCAGGTGCTGCTACACTGTTCCTGCATTGAGAAAAAACATTCATAAATCCTGAGGATAAATTTCAGGTACTCTGTAGAACCATAACAATAGTACCTTGCATGGCTATATTTATTACTTTACAGTATTAAGGGAAACTCTAGCGATCCTGCTTCTTAAGTTGAAAACCACAAAGGTTCAAACAAAATAGAAATTTAGTTCTGTAAAAGAGACTAACACAATGCACCAAAAGGATCAATCACTGGTTTAATTACCACTGCATTGAAAGTGCTTTCATCATTTCACAGAAAACGTTTTCAGACTAAATACAAAATACAGCTGTAATCCTTTTTATACAAAACATATAACCATGGTATGACCCAAACAGGAATTAGGTTCATAGGTTCATAGGTTCGTAGGTTCATACTAGGCTATCTGCCCAAGGGCATTTATAAGACTAGCCCATAGTTATTTGGCTTTCGCCACCCCTTTAGTTTGAATAAAACTATGCCTATTATTTTGCTGTGCCTCTGTCAAGCAGTGACACTGAAGTAATCCCTGGGGTATATCTGCGATCCCCCATCCATTGGTCAAGATTCCTCTTGAACAAGGCCAGCGAGGTGCTCTGCCTCACATGTACCGGGATTTTGTTCCACAGCATAGGCAGTCTCTGGGTGATGAATCTGTCCCTCCAGCATGTTCTATTAATAACCGTGTCAAGGTTTAAGTCTCCCGCCCTTGTGGTTCTGAGGGATCTAGATTTTTTGAGGTGAAGCATATTCATCAAATCAGGGTCTGACATGGCCTTATATGTCAGGCACAGGTCACCTCTGAGCAAGCGGTATGAGACTGAATAGAGCTGGAGTTCTTTCAGTCAGGCAGCATAAGACATATTTTTGAGACCCTTTATCCTTTTGGTGAGGAACTTTTGGGGCCTTTCCAGCTGCTGCAGGTGTTGGGTCAGTTACATTCGAATGGGGCATTGTAGTCAATCATAGGTCTAATGAGTGATGAGTACAGGGGACGATGACCTCCCTTTGATTCCAGATGTGAATCCCTTCCATGGATTCCCCAAAAGGGGGGGGTTAAAAAAACCCCCTTTGGGTTAATTTTGTCCATGGGCAAGAATACAGCTTCCAAGGGACCCCAAATTAGCCCTGGCTGTATTCTACATGAACTACAAACATAGCTGGCACCACATCTGTGTGCCCTGTTCAGTCACAGCCTCACATCAGGCTTTGTCCCTCCCAAATGGCACACTGTTACAGTCATCCCTGTCCATAAAGGTGTAGCAACTACAGACCCTGGGAATTATCAGTCCAGTAGCCTGATGAGTCTGATATGTACAGCTATGGAGCACATCATCAGGGAACTGATCGACAAACATATAGGTAACCTCCTAACTCTGGATCCCCCATTTGGCTTTGTAAAGGGATATCATGCCTGCTTATGGTTGACTTCTTTAGCAGTCACCAGGTTGTATGACAGTAAGCAGCATATCCACATCAATCTGGCCAAGGCTCTTGTAAATTCCTCAGTCAATTTAGAAAACCCACCAAACTAGGCATAAACCCCTTATAACAAGGGTTCAAATGAAATAGAACATAGTTGAAATGGGACCCAAGTCAGGCACCAGCCTCATGAGCGACCCCAGGGATCTATCGGTACTCTCTGTTCAGCATGTATTTCAGGAGCCGCAAAAAAAGGAATCTAACAAGTTCACGGACAACAGCAAGCGGGAGCATCATTATCCACAAGTGATGCAGACATCCTAGAAAGGTCTCTAGACCACTGACTGGGGAACCATGGCCTGAATTAACAACATTCATCAGCCCCTTTGGTAAAATCATTCCCACTAAGTCCATTATGGGAGCCCACTGAAATGTAGGCATTTATAGATGGGGGAAGGTTGACCAACCTCTTTTTAAAACCCCATTGCACTGTGGTCAGGAATCCTTCTATGTGCTTTCCCAGGGTTTTATCCAGGAAAAGTTTCATCTCTCTTGTTTCTTCTATAATTCAAGTATAATGGCCTTTAGCATGTCCATAGACACCTACAATAGCTGGAGAGCACATAAGTACCTACAATGAGGTCTAGCTTAAATACATGTCCTAGCAGACAGACTCAAAAGACTCAGCTGTTCTCTGTCTAAATTTGGTACTTAAGGCGATCGTGCTTACTTGCAAAGCTTCTGATACAGCTCTTTTCAAATGTTACACTAAAGACATCCCAATTTTCGGCCCCCATGGGACCTCAAATTACTTCAAAAGGGGGGGAAGGTTCCTTATCCAGAAACTGCATGCTGGATAATACTACAGGGAAAACCAAAACCCCTGTTCCCGAGGATTTTGATGAGTGGATGGGTAATAGAAAGTTCACCCCAGGTCTTCAGGGTTTATGTTTGGAATAAGTTGGGTGGCACAAGGCAGGGACCTTGGGCTAGGTTTCTAAGGTCAGGCCTTAGCTAGTCATATGCCAGACCAAATGACATTGGTAATTACAGTAGCCAGTGGGTGGGTATTTAAAATTTGTCCAAACTTACAGTTAACACACACTTAACAGTCATTTGGTCTGATGTGAACCCTGCCAAATAGTTATTTGTACTATTGCTACAAGTTATCCAAGCACTAAATTAGGACTGACAACTGGCCAAATGCTGATATGGGTCATCCAGGACTGAAAGGCCAGTGGGTGGGGAATTTTCAAAATACTTCCTCAAAGACACTTTCACATACACTTAGACACCCACACCCAATTAAATCGAAGTAGACCCAGCTTCTAGTTTTACTTGTTTTCAGTTATTGACTCAGTACAGAGCTTCTGGACTAACCAGGCCAAGGTCTGATAAGGGAATGACATGCAGGAGGATAAAGGGCGTGGGTGGGAGACATATTAAAATTCTTACCAACATCATGAGACCTTTGCCGATGAGGTTAGAACCTCTGTTCTGTGATTTATACTATTGTGTTAAGTTCACAAAACCTACATATTACTGGGCACTCAGTGGGCTGGCAATGCCAAAGGTGCATAGGAAAAAAGGGGGTATAAATAGGAGTGGGGGGGCTTATCAAAAACTTTTTTACCAAAAAACCTCTATTTGCTGATTTGAGATTAGAACCTTTTCTCTAGTTTTACTCTATTTACACAGTTATCACTGCTAGAGCTTACTGGGCTAAATGGCCAAAGGGGGTAGGGATGTCATTGGATGTGATAATTAGGGCAGTGGGTGAATTTCTAAATACTTTTATTATAAACATAGAAAACACACCACACAATATCCACCATACACACACAACACACACCAACCAATTTGACGTCTAGAGATTAGACCTTTAATAGTGATTTTTCTTTGTTACACATTTTCCCAATGTTGGGCTCTGGGTGACAACTGGCCAAGGGTGCCAATAGGGAAATGTCAGCAAGACTGATAAAGTGGGCATTGAATGTTGTGGTGGGAATGTCCTAAATGTTTCCTGCAAACAGACCACCTGTTCTCCAAGCTCTTTTCCTCTCTCTCACAAAAACCACACACACACACAATAAACCACCACAACAAAACCAACCCCGAGTACAGTTCCGTATTAAATTAGAACCCTTACTTGTATTATGGTATGCATTTTCCACATGTCTAAGTGCTTGTAGGGTGATCGGTTAGGTACTATTTAAAGGGATAAATCTTTTGTGAAGTCGAGCTGGGGTACTGAGTGGGAAGGGTCTCCAATACTTGGATTGGAACCCTACACTGGGGGATCTGGAGTTAATAAACCCCAGTACTGTACACAGGGGCTCCTTTTATGCTGGTAGGTGTGACTGTTTACAACTGGTATCCCCTGTCCAAAAGGTCAGGTTCCTTCAGGGTATCCGGTGTTGACTCACTCTGTCTGTGCCCCGGCCTCTCTTTGTATCATGTCTGTCTCTCAGTTCCCACATCTTGTGTGGCATGTTAATTTGTTGTCCATAATATTTGGTTGTATCTCATGAACAGATATATATATGGGCCACCTACAGCTAGCTGAGTAATCCTGTCTGTGGGGTTGTGTGGGACCTGAGGTACAGGTTTGCACAGGCATAATCCACAGCATATATCGATGGATTACATGTCCTGTATTCTCAAAGGGTAGGAGCTGCCCAATGTGACCTTTAGTTGGTGGATCCATTCAGGATAGGTTTTCAGGCCGGGTTTTTGTGTGCCCAACTTTCCCGGGCCAAATTTTTCGGTACTTGTTTTGAAGCAGATTGACAATCTATAGTCTGAACTGCAATGTATTGTGTAATTACCTAGTACCAGCTCCTCAGATCATCAGTGCTTACCAGAGAATTTGTTGTTATCAGACCTTTTGAGGCAGCTATGTTAATTCTTCCCAAAGTTTCGATTTGGCTGGCCTGTAGTACTGAACAGTCGTATTGGATTTTGGCTGGGATCTGGTTGTTTGGTTCCTTCTAACCGGGTGTCTGCCTTGTGTGTGCATACCCTGACATACATTTTCGGGAGGTTGTCGGGTTTGTGGTTTCTGTTCATGAAAATTGGGTTTTAGGCAAGTTAGTTATAGAATTAGGTATTTCAAAAACAGAAATTACTGTTTCCGAATCATAACCTTCGAATTCGATATGCAAACCTTACCCACAAGTTTCTTTGTAAGGATGATATTTACAAATTATTTGGATTTGTTCCAGTTGTTTCTTATTCAGACATCGTTTAAGAGGTTGGGATTGGGTTGGATAAAGACATTTAAAGTGCAGGCATTCATTATTTATAAAGATAAGAAAATGATTATGGAGAATGACCAGACAACAGCACAAAGCATATTTACAAAAGCTTGGCCCGCAAACCTCCTTTAAGGACCTAAATGTGCATATTTCACAAGGACTTACTTCCAGGTATGTAATTGGCAGAGCAGTGGGAAGCATAACAGTTTTGCAGTTATCCAGGCCCTGTCAAAGGCAACTGTACCAAGGCAATACAAGATGACACCAGGAGAATGTTAGCCAGATCCAGCAGTATTAATCACACATACACATAGCTCATTGACCCATATATTGTGAACAGGCAACATGTTTTCATGTGTATTACCACAACTCTGCCAATTTATTGCTATGCTACTATTTCCATGCAAACATACTATTTCTGCATCTGTGTGTGTGTTGGGTATGTGGGGGGCACATCTGTCCACTGTACTCATTTGCACAGATTGTGCTGATATTGCCCCATTTTGATTCCATTTACCATACTATGTACCCTGTCTTAGGACTGGAGGCATATCAGTAAAACCCAGGTCAGATTGTACTACCTGGCATATGTTTGATTTCAGACTTTTTATCCTTGTAGCCTTACCTGCAACTGTGGGTCCTCTTTCATGCTGTATCATTGTGTGTATGAGTCTGCAGGGGTAATTCAACATTGAAACCATTTGTGTGCCTTTACCAGACATGTCTATGTAGCTACAGCTGACGTAGTTATTGTGGGTGTCAGGGGTGGTTAGAATCCCCCACCCTGACATCCATGCCTGTGAACTACTGACCCCACTTGGTTGTCCCCACACCTATACTGCAGTGTGATTTGCCATGGAATTTTCACCACATGGTGCATGGAGGCCTGTTTGTAGGGCATTTCCTGGTGTGTCCCTGGCTGTCAGTTGTGTGCTGCTATCCCAGTAGGCCACCCCATTCCCTTGCCTGCATGCAGCATTACCATAGATATATGATATCAGAACATACTATTCCATTTCTTTGTGTTAAGAAGATTGGGTTACTTTGTGCTTGCAGCAGGTTGTGATGACAGTGCTTGAGGAGCTGTCTGTTGGATGCACACAGTACTGCCAATACATAGTGATTGAGTATTATGTTGTGAGTGTCATCCATTTGCTGTGTTATTAATGATTCAGAGAGGTGTCGGTCCCTGGGGTCCCTACAGTGCCAGTGTGTGTGCTATGCGTGCCTCTTTATGAGCGCGTAGACATGCTTGGCACCCCTCCCTTTCTACCTGTGGGATAGCTCAGGGGAGGGCCTCCTCCTGTGATTAGGTCTGTGCCTATAATGAGGGACAGCGGCAGTAGTAGTGGTCTGTGGCCCTTCCTCATGCTGTTCCTGCTGCAGCTGTTTCCACAGGATCATGTGTGTATGGCATATTATGAACATGTGTGCACGTAATGACCATAAAGTACTGCAAGCCTTCATCGAATATCAGGCAGCAGGAACCTGCCATGACATGGGCATCCCAAACACATGCTCTATAATGATCCTGGTTTGTGTGTGTGCCACATTGTGTGGCGCGTGTTGTGTGGGTGTGTTAATGGTTCGGTGTCATCATCCACGGCTCCAGTGCATAATAGCATCCCCATCAGATAGCCATATGGGATGCCTTCACTGGCAAATGCCTGGTACGTTGTGGTTTATGTAGACCCTAGCATGTTCACGGGTGGTGCTTTGATGATGTGCATGATCTATGGCGCAATACCTCTTGGTATTCTGCTACATGGTGGAAGAGATGCATATTGCTGGCCCTCTCCTCTAAGGTGTTGGGAAGTAAATGCTCACTGGCTTGTGTTAACATAGCATCCAGGAACTGGTGGAGTACCTTGGATGCAGATGCCTGGACCCCATTATGTCTGGTAGGTCTTGGAAGGTAGTGACTAGAAGTCTTAAGGCTACTACATTGGTATCTGGGGTGGGTTTTCCCTCTGTTGGCAGTACTCTGAGTTGAGAGTAGCACAGCTCAGTGTTACTGGGGAAGCATGTCTGCCCACTGTGGTCTCGCACCAGATGTTGCCTGGTGGTGCCTGGGTCTGAACTCTCTTCTCCTCCTCCTTGGTCTGTGGCTGGTGTCAGCATTATCACTCTCTCTGCCTCGGCCTCCTGGCACATACTGATGGATCAAAGTAATGGCAGCCTATGTTTTCCAATTCAAATTCCCCTGCATATACACCAATGGTGCAGGTTTGTAGGAATAAAAGAGACTGGGTGTTTCCATACTTTATACTGTTGTGCTGTAGATGCTATCTGTGTAATTGTTACTGTTTGTTCAAACACACCTATCTTCTCATGGCTGGTTATATTTTCTAACGGTGTTAGAGGCATCTTACGGTAATTTGTGCATGATTGCCTTTATTCTATTGTTGCTCTTTTAATTATTTTTGCCCATCTCTCTCATTTTCAGCTATACATACCTGCCATCTATGTTATTGTATGTTTTGCCCTGTTTCTTGAGTTTACAAGGCCACACTGTTAATTGTTCCACATCATTTCTCCCTTTATTGTGCTATTTGCCCTTTACTTTTTTTTGCTCTCCTCATTTTCTAGCTATACAGCACTACCAGCTGTGTGTTAAAGAATGCTTTTCAATGACCCATTGAGTTGCAGTATTCCCATTTTGCTTTGATTTGTATTGCATTTCACTTTTGTTCCACTATTTCGTTTTTTCTTTTCCTATATCCTTCCTGTTTATTCCTGCATGCCACCCAGAACTGTTTAACTAATACTGACGAAATTGTCCTCTTCTGGGTGTGAACATGCTCCTCAGTTCATGGAATAAATGTATACAGCCTCCAGACACACCTCCTCATGTGCTGTAGCTTTGCTTAGCACAAACCCAGGCAATTGAGCCTCTAATGTGCTTACAGTAAGCATGGCACACCCCTTTCATACTTAGGTTGCTCCTCCAGTCTACACAATGGTGTTACAGCATCTACACGATTAAATTGCAGTGTGTCACTTTAGAAGAATTTTGTTGATTCAATATAAGTCCCTCATTAACATACCACACTGCATTCATCCCCTAGTTACTGCACTACACAAGAGCCTTCCCACTTAGCAAAAGACAGATCCCTGCCATTGTTTTGAGGTTTTGCTTTGCAATTGACTATAATGACAAAATGCAGCTTTCCCCTAAAATGGACTTTTAATATTAATTTCTTTTTATTTTTCCCCAGGATACCATTTGCACGGGTAGCTTCTATGCTTAACTAGCGGCCAAAGATCGGACAAAAAATAATAAACTTTTATTTTTGTAATAATTAAACAGTTTAACATGACAATGGCCATATATTTGGCCATTGGCATATGCTATACAGGTTAGAGGCTACATGCTTTTATTGGGAGCTGTCATGGCTCTGTTTCTTTTGCAGAAATGTGTTATTCAGATAGTAGCTGAATAATATTTCTGCAGCTACTGTTTCTGCACATAGTACCTTTTCCCTGCTTCCTGGATCACTATTTTACTTCATTTTGCATGGTTTTCACTCTGAAAATGAGGTAATTAGCATCTCATTACATGGGTTTCTATGCAGGAACAGTGTTGGCTCAAACTCGTTGCACATCATCGTATGGCTTATTCCTGGATCGCTCAGTGGCCATATTCTGTGCAGGTGCTGCTACACTGCTCCTGCATAGAGAAAAAACATTTGTAAATCCTGGGGATAAATTTCAGGTACTCTGCAGAACCATAACAATAGTACCTTGCATGGCTATATTGATTACTTTACAGTACTAAGGGAAACTCTAACGATCCTGCTTCTTAAGTTGAAAAACACAATGGTTCAAACAAAATAGAAATTTAGTTCTGTAAAAGAGAATAACACAATTAACCAAAAGGATCAATCACTGGTTTAATTACCACTGCATCAAAAGTGCTTTCACAGAAAACTTTTCAGACTAAAGGCAAAATACAACTGAAACCCTTTTTATACAAAACATATAACCATCATGGTATGACCCAAACAGGAATTAGGTTCATAGGTTCATAGGTTCATACTAGGCTATCTGCCCAAGGGCATTTATAAGCCTAGCCCATAGTTATTTTGAGCTTTTGCCACCCTTTAGTTCTGAATAAAAGTATGACTATTATTTTGTTGTGCCTCTGTCAAGCAGTGACACTGAAGTAATCCCTGGGGTATATCTGCGATCCCCCATCCATTGGTCAAGATTCCTCTTGAACAAGGTAATGATGCTCTGCCTCACATGTGCAGGATTTTTGTTCCACATGCAAAGTCTGGGTGATGAATCTGTGTCCCTCATACGTTCCTGTGTGAACAGTGTCAAGGTTTAAGTCTCCGCCCCTTGTGGTTCTGAGGATCAGATTTTTGAGGTGGCTTGTATTCATCAAATCAGGTCTGACATGGCCTTACTCTCAGGCTGGGTCCCACCTCTAGGCAAGCGGTATGAGACTGAATAGAGCTGGAGTTCTTTCAGTCAGACAGCATAAGACATATTTTGAGACATATCTTTTAGCAGTGAGGAACTTTGAAATTTCAGCTGCTGCAGGTGTTGGGTTGGGTACATTCGATAGGGCATTGTACTCAATCATGGGTCTAATGGTGATGATACGAAGGAGGACGATGACTCCTTGATTAGATGTGAATCGCTTCACGGTCAGGTGGGCAATGTGGAGGTTTCCTAACCACTTTAGCAACATGAGTGTCAAGCGAAGGCTACTGTCAACCTGGGTCCCCCAGATCCCTGATGACTTCTTCTGTACTCAGTGGATTGCCACCTATATGGTGGCTAAGTATGCTTGTTTTTTCGAAGAACATGACTATACATTTCTTGGCATTCTTTGAAGCCATGGCTCTGGCACCAGTTATCCGTTTCATGAGGCCCTTGCAGAGGATATCTGTGTCAGATGTGTTTCGACTATGGGCGGCCCAGTTTGCAGTCATCCTGTGACTTTGTCCTTCATAACCCTCCTGTATTTTGCTTGTCTTTAGAAAAGTAGTGCCGAACAAAGTGGACCCAGGACTGAGCCCTGTGGGACACCACTTGTGACAGGCTTTGAGTCTGACATGGCTCCAGCAGCTCCTGACCCTGTGGGTTCTGTCACTTAGCCAGTTTGCAACCCATCTTGTGATGTATGGGTTTTACATTCTCAAGCTGATGAGTTTTCGATGATACTGAAATTGAGTGGGGTATTGTTAGAAGGCCTTTGCCAGGTCAAGGTAGGCTGTTATGGACTGCCTTTTCTCTCTCATCAATGCCAGCCTTGGTGACTGTCTCTCGAAAAAAGTCAACAGAAGTTTAAAAAGGCATGATCTGCCTTTGACAAAGCCAAACTGAAGGTTTGGATCAGAGTCTGCCAGGATTCCTATGTCTTTATTTATGAGTTCCATTATGATCCTCTCCATGGCTTTGCAGATAAGGCTTGTCAAGCTAATGGGACCCGGTAATTTCCAGAAGGTCGGTGGAGGCACCGCCCTTGGCCAGAGGAATGGGACCACAGTGGGTCATGCCACTCCTTGCGGAATGCGTATCTACCTGAGGTGAAGCTAAAGATTAAACAGCTGTCCCCCAACTGTGGGTTTAATTCCTCCATTGAGTTCGTGGAGCAGCACCTGGCAGGGACACCATCCGGTCCCATGGATGCTGTGTTTTTGCTTTGGGAGAAGCAGTTCTCCACACCACAGAGCGTTGGAGATGTTTGGGGGCGCTACAATCCTCCTGGTATAGATATCTCTCTCCCTTTTGGGGGTGAGGAAAGTTTGCACTGAACCTGTCAGCCAGTATGTTGGCAATGTGTGTGCAAGTTCAGTAATCTTCACATCATTTGAACTAATTCTGAGCATATCCTGGGAGTTTCCTCCCTAGGTTTCTAACTTCGCATAGCTAAAGAGGCCTTGATTGTCTTTTACCCAGTCCTTGGCGATTTTTTTCTCTCAAAATTTGCCTTGGATGATTTTATGAGGAAACTCTTAGTTTTTACTTATAATGATCAGGAAAGTGTCTTACCTTTCAAAGGATTTTGCTCTATCTTGTAGTAGCTTCCTCCTTTTTACGTTGTGAAACTTGTTTATGGCTGGGGTCCACAGACTGGACGCTTGCCTTTAGTTTTCAAAAGAGTCTTAGTTTTGTTTGGGATTGCCTGATCCATGCAGTCCTGTGGGTGCTGGTGAAAAGCATTTGTTAGAGTGATTCAGCGGTTTTGAGTAATGTTTACCACTGAGCTCCAGGGGCAGCTTAAAGGAGACCACACTAGTTTTTAGAAAGTAATGAAGTCGGCTTTTGGAAGTTTTCACTGTGGTCTTTTATTTCAGGTGGGGGTGGGATGAGGACCTCCAGCGAGATTAGTTTATGATCTGATCTCCCAGTGAGGGGTATACTTCCAGTGTTGGTGGCCCATTGTGATCCCATGTTGTTCGTGATGATGAGATCAAGCCATGTTTTCTCCTCTTGACAGGGATGGTGACTAGATTGTTCCATGGCATTTGAGTTTAGCGAACTTCCAAGACCTTTGGGCTAGAGTGTTCAGGAGCTTGAAGAGTAGTGTTTCCCCAGTCTATGGATTGGGGTAGTTGGGGAGTCACACCTAGTATGATGGTGTTTGGAATACATTATCCCTCCATTGTTTTTCAGGAAGGCCATGTGAGGTTCCCTGAGGTTTGAGAAGGGCATTTCTGTAACATGCCTACTAAGTACAGAGCACTTGGTCTTGCCTATGGTTAGTGCCTGAGATGGTCTCACGATGCATCGTGCGTTGCCACCAACAGCCGGTGTGGGTCGCTCGCTTTGAATATGGACACCCCTCCTTTCTTGGTGTTGTCCAGATTTTTGGGGCGGGCAGCATGATATGAGGTGAAACCTGCACTAGTGCTGGGGTGCTCTCAGGAGCCTTGAACCAGGTTTCTGTCCTGCAGCACCAGACATCGAAGTGTTCTCCATGCTGAGAAGGGCCTGGTGAAATTACATCTTGAGATTGAGACTTCTGGCATTGAGCAGCATTACCTTAGTTTTTTACTTTTTTGTGTTCTAGAATTGGTAGGTTTAGAATTTTAGCCCTTGCCAAAAAGGCACTATGGGGATGGCAGAGCCTTTGCCAATATCCGAGCCCTAGGGGTGACAGGTGCAAGCCATTCACTTAAAACAGCGTGCTTGTCCAACGCCATCCCAGGCAGACAGACAGTGGATCACTGAATGACATCAAATTTAAGCCAATTATTAAAGCTGATCATCTTAGCACTGTATTGGCATCATTCTGGGTGAAAGTGGGATACTGCTCGGGTCAGGGTCATACCTGCATAATTCTATAATCAGAGAGCTCCTCAATGTCTGTTCATGGTCAGGAGGGTGTCTGGTCACCGTTGACACCAGCGTGGACAATGACTGGGTAGTACTTGTACCTGCTGATGAGAGACCTGGTGCTTGTGTTATGTGGTGGATTCTGGCGCCGACAGGCAGCACCTGTGACCTTCTCCTTACTCAGTCTGGTGGTAGGGCGTCAGTGTGTTGACTATGGAGTCACCTGTGACCGTGTCATTTGGTGTTGTGCCAGCCTTAAGGGCAGTGACTGCTTTGCACTGATTTTGTTGTTTATGTTGTTGTTTGTGTGGTGTATTGAGTTTGCAGTTGCTTGGGTGTCTGCTTTGGAGGCCTCTGCTGTTTAGGTAAATTTTTACTCAGAGCCTCCAGTATGTCTTAGTGTTTATGTGTTTGATTCAGTGGTGTGGTTGAGTTATGTGAGACTGGTATTGTGGTGTGTGTGGTTGCCTTTTCCTCTTGCCTGGGTCTTGCCAGTCCTGAGTTGAGAGGCTCAGCCTCCAGTCCTGGCTAAATAGCTGCATCTCTCACAAGTGTTAGTGTTATGTGGGAGGAGAGAGGTTTGTCTCCGTGTACATGACAATTATAACATTGTCTCAAATTCCCAGATTCACCAACTGGGCAGGAAGGGCCTTGTGACCCTTGACATGCTAGAAAGAATTATGAGTTAGTATGAGACGAAAAGTGGTAGGCAGCAGGGGAAGTGGAAGGCACTACAGGGGTTTGCTAGTGAGATTTGTATAATATAGGGTGCTTGACCTGCAAAGAGAGAATGCTTATAAGACAAGGGATATGCTTATAAGACAGAGTGCTGAGCACGACCAAGAAAAGCTATTTGGAACAAGTGCTGCACTTTGCAGTGTAGTGTAAACTGTTTGAGTTCCTAACAGGAGAGCAGTTCTGGGAAAAATTGAAGGAACAGACTTTCTGGAGCCAGAAAGAGTTTAACCTTGTTTAGCAGATTATGAATCGCAAGAAAGCATTAAAGTTGTTAGGCGGAAAAGCAGATGGACCAAAGATTAAATGAAGAGTATACCTCAGGGGAGATAAGATTAAGTTAAGCGTACAAGACCTCTGGCAAGCAAAAAGGTTACAAACTGTAACAGAGGACTGCAAAGCTAAGATTTCACAGAGAATTAAATAAGAAGATGTAACCTTTTGTGCAGGAAAGGGTAATATAATTCATTGATAATGGTCCTAGCCAAGCAAGGCAACAGAATTAAAGTTAGAACAGCAGCTTAAAATTAATGAAAAGGAAAAAAGCAAGTTTTGTATTTAAATAAGTTAAACAGAAATTCAAGTAAACCAATTTGGGGCTAGGAGCTATCAAAGAATTAACAAGAAAAAATCAATCTACAAAAACTTTTCAAATTTTTCAAAGAGATTCAGAAACAGTCATTGCTTAAATCCTAAAAGGGAGAACAAGTTTTAAAGGATATATAGTAGGATAGCCAGAGGCAAAGAAACTAGTAAGTAGTAAATACGACAAAGGGCTAGTCAGCAATTTATCAAGTTTTACAACAGCAACTCAAGCCAGAAAATGCCAAACAGCAACTTTAAGTTTAAAGCAGAAGATGAAGTTTAACACCAGAAAATGGAAAGAAGTTAATTAGTAACACTTTACAGGAAGAGAAGTGCTCAATAATTCAAGTTACTACTTCATAATACCCCTTCAGTGCAGTAAGGCCACAAAATAAGTTAAAAGCTGAAATGAAACGGAATTTTTAAGAGAAAATTTGGATTAGAAATTACTTATGCTAATACAAATAAGTTAAGTCAAAATACTTCAAGTAAGCAAGCAGAAAAATTAGCACAAAAGCAACAGAGAAAATCAGTTTAAAAAGGCCTCTAATTTAAATTAGGAAACAAAATCCAACAACCTTTTATTGCCAAACGCTAAAGGCAATTTTTTTAAGCTAGATAAGAAGCAGAGCTATGAGAATAGCAATTAAATAGTAAAAATACCTCAAACGGAGGTAGTCCTAGTCAGAATTTGCCATTTAAGAGAGATTCACACAGCGACAAGCAAAATGCCCAAACTTAGTAGTGGATACAGGAATAAGAATTAAAACCGGAAAAGCTAAGAGAGTTCTTAAAATACAATCAGAAGGAAATCAATTTAAATGCCCTTATTACCAGACTTTCGTCAAGGACAAACACAAGTTTAAAAGATCGAAACAGCGCAAAGGAATTTAAAGGAAGTTTGGGTAAAAAAACTTTATGAATTAATTAGAAGCAGAAATTCCAAGATAGGAAGTGCTAAATGCAGAAATACAAAACAGGTAAAAGCAAACCAAAAATGGCACTTTTACAGAGAATTTCAAACTAGTGCTAAACCAACAGCCAACAGCTTTTAGCTCTAAACTGACAACAGATTTTAAGTTGAAGTGAAAGCTAAGAGGCACTAGGTAAAAAATTAAGATAGGAAAACCCTCAAGAAGGCTGCTCAATTTCAGTTTTCAACTGAGGCTTCAGCAAGGCAAAAGCAAGCTCAAAACTTTCAAGTTAGAAGCAAATAAGAAATTATGAAAAGTCCAGGAAAAGCAAGCTTTTTTTTGTATAACTTACAAAAGAGGGAAAAATACTAAAATTTAAATGCTTATCACCAGCATTTTCCTAGGTCAAGCAAAAGCAACAAGTTTAAAAAGTAAACAAGTGAAACTGAATTTTAAGAAAAGTTGGATTTGCAAATTTATGTCTATAATCAGAAATTCAGTTTAACACTTAGGGCTAACTAGCTATATACAACATTACAAAAAGAAATATCAAACTAAAATGGCCTCACAGAAACTTTCAAACAGTTCAGGAACAGCAAGCCTGTAACTGAACTTTTAACTCTCAGAAAAGTGGGAAAAAGCAAGATTTTTTTTGTTTTGTTTTACAGAGATAGCAGAGGTTCACAAGTAATATCAAGTTATAACAGTGCAGTAAATGACCCCACACAAGAGTGCTAGGTCAAGGACAGAAAATATGCAATTTAAGAAAAAACGATTTCAAATTAAGTGCAAACAGGAAATTCAGCAAACAGCTTTTGGTTGTGCTCTAAATACAGCTACTAATACAGAAATCAAGTTTAACAAGCCAGAAAATGCTCAAGCTAGGCAGCTATGCAGAAAAACTTAGCAAATAAACAGAGAAAAAATACTTAAAATCTCAAAAGTGGCTCCCTTCTTCTCTCAGCGTTTTTCCTCTTGGAGGGTGCTTCACCAACAGCCAACAAGCCTGAAAAGACGCCCAAACCACGAGGCAACTAGGTTTTAAGAGAGGAAGATGAAGAAGTTATGGAAATGACCCCTAGTGGCCAATAAAACTACAGTTTCAAGTCAGTAACCACCTCTACTGGGGGCAGGGAAGCTGCTCAATGTTAGTCACTGCCACTGATCAACAGAGAGACCCTCCTTCAGCCCAAGCAAAAATGGCCTCACAGAAACTTTCAAACAGTTCAGGAACAGCAAGCCTGTAACTGAACTTTTTTAACTCTCAGAAAAGTGGGAAAAAAGCAAGATTTTTTTTTTTGTTTTTGTTTTTTTACAGAGATAGCAGAGGTTCACAAGTAATATCAAGTTATAACAGTGAAGTAAATGACCCCACACAAGAGTGCTAGGTCAAGAACAGAAAATATGCAAGTTTTAAGAAAAAAACGATTTAAAATTAAGTGCAAACAGGAAATTCAGCAAACAGCTTTTGGGTGTGCTCTAAATACAGCTACTAATACAGAAATTAAGTTTAACAAGCCAGAAAATGCTCAAGCTAGGCAGCTATGCAGAAAAACTTAGCAAATAAACAGAAAAATACTTAAAATCTCAAAAGTGGCTCCCTTCTTCTCTCAGCGTTTTTTCCTCTTGGAGGGTGCTTCACCAACAGCCAACAAGCCTGTAAAGATGCCCAAACCATGAGGCAACTAGGTTTTAAGAGAGGAAGATGAAGGAGTTATGGAAATGACCCCTAGTGGCCAATAAAACTACAGTTTCAAGTCAGTAACCACCTCTACGGGGGGCAGGGAAGCTGCTCAATGTTAGTCACTGCCACTGATCAACAGAGAGACCCTCCTTCAGCCCAAGCAAAAATGGCCTCACAGAAACTTTCAAACAGTTCAGGAACAGCAAGCCTGTAACTGAACTTTTTCAACTCTCAGAAAAGTGGGAAAAAGCAAGATTTTTTGTTTTTGTTTTTTTACAGAGATAGCAGAGGTTCACAAGTAATATCAAGTTATAACAGTGCAGTAAATGACCCCACACAAGAGTGCTAGGTCAAGGACAGAAAATATGCAAGTTTTAAGAAAAAAACAATTTAAAATTAAGTGCAAACAGGAAATTCAGCAAACAGCTTTTGGTTGTGCTCTAAATACAGCTACTAATACAGAAATCAAGTTCAACAAGCCAGAAAATGCTCAAGCTAGGCAGCTTTGCAGAAAAACTTAGCAAATAAACAGAGAAAAAATACTTAAAATCTCAAAAGTGTCTCCCTTCTTCTCTCAGCGTTTTTTCCTCTTGGAGGGTGCTTCACCAACAGCCAACAAGCCTGAAAAGAGCCAACAAGCCTGAAAAATTGGCTGATAAAATCATTTGCTAATCATGTAACATTATATATATTTAAAAAAAGTATTTTATACACATTCAAAACTTCAAAAGCAGATACAAATTCCAGATTTATCCCACCCTTATTATTTTCTGTTGGTCTTATGTTTTAAAATTGGCTTGAAAATCATAACAAAATTTAAACCTGGCTTTTTGCTAGCAATTCACTTTACCTGACTTCTGACATAATATCTATCAACATTTTAACCTATCATCTATACTTCTGCTATTAAAATTAGACCCTACATGATCCAAAACATAAGGGAAAAACTTTTTAAACTATTCACGCCCTTCTAAATGTTTGTATGGGGTATTCACCATAGTGTTGTTCATAATGACATAGATTTTATCTATGCCTGACATACAAGGCCATGTCAAACCCAGATTTGATGGACATGCTTCATCTCAAAAAATCTAGATCCCTCAGAGCCACAAGGGCGGGAGACTTAAACCTCAACACGGTTATTAATAGGACGTGCTGGAGGGATAGATTCATCACCCAAAGACTCCCTATGCTGTGGAACAAAATCCCGGTTTATGTGAGGCAGAGCACCTCGCTGGCCTTGTTCAAGAGGAATCTTGACCAATGGATGGGAGATCGCAGATACACCCCAGGGGTTACCTCAGTGTCACTGCTCGACAGAGGCACAGCAAAATAATGGGCATAGTTTCTCCAAACTAAAGGGGTGGTGTAAGCTACAAAACTATGGGCTAGGCTTATAAATGCCCTCGGGCAGATAGCCTAGTATGAACCTATGAACCTATGAACCTATGACATGGCAATGTTTGTATGTCCTATCCTTTACTATGAAGTGGATTTTCCAGATATAAAAAGTTTAACATGCCACACAAATAGCAATCCAAGCCACCTATGCAAAGTCATAACTGTATATTCCTTTTACTTGTATGTGGTAGCTCTAGAAATACAACAGAAGTTGGTGGCATGTGTTATATACCTGCGTATACTACACATAAAGCATTTGTATGTGGCTATCCATCCATTTATTATTACATCCTATGTTGAGTAAACCACCACATTTATTTTTAAGTTCTTTCCTTCATTAGCAATAAATAATAGATTAGCACCTGACTGCTGATTTTCCTCTATGTTGGCTGTTAAACTCAACCAATTTTTGTTCAAAATATTCTTAACTTTGTTGCTATTAGTGGAATAAACCAAAGGTAAGGCAGCCTTTGAATCCTTGCCTTTTCCATCCTTTTCCAAGGAGATATGGCCAGCAATTCTCTAAAATCATCACAAGTTTCCATAACAAACCATTTAGGTTACCCCTTAAATATAAACCCATTATGCAGTTCTGTTACCAACCTATCAACATCTCCCTTACCAGTGGTTAACTTATTTGTACTCCAATGTTGTTTTTAATTAAATTCTACCTTAAATGGTAAGGATGCATTCTACTGTAGTGCTTTAATGTGTTATTTACTGAAGTTATATATCTATTCTCAGCATTTAAATTATTGCAGTTTGTATTTATTCAGTTTTAAAGCTATAAAAGTTATGCTGTCCTTGTTGGAATAAAATGAAAATTCTAACAAAGGAGTGCTATAAGGGTCTTGTACAAGCCCATGAACCCTGTTAACAAATAATAAATAAATAAACAGGAAACTTCTTTGCATAATAATAATATAAAAAAATAATCTATGCAGCTCATAATTATTAACAGTCTATGAATGTCTCTTACAACAGTGCATAAAGCATGCAACTAATGAATATTCATATGTTAATAGGGTCATAGGTAAGTACTAGACAATCAGGTTAGTACAACCCTAGATAATAGACCAAATTCAAAACTTCCCTCCAGCCTCAAGGAGGACAATATAAGCTAGACTATAGTGAATTTGAGGCTGCACATCATGTTACTGTATCTAGGTTTACCTTGCAGGTGGCCAGAGTGTGTGTTTTGGAGGTGAAGAACACTTTGGGATATTTATTTATTTTTATTTAGCATTTGTTTATTGGGAATGTCTGACTTGGAATTAAGCCAATTATCAGCAGAGGACTGGAGAGAAATGCTCCAGATGCATGTCTTTCTAACATGTGCGGAAACTGGAGTACCCAGAGAAAACCCACATGAACGCAACGTGGACATGCAGACTCTGCACAGAAGGCACTCCAGCTGAGAATCGAACCAGAGAACCTCTTGCTGTGAGGTGACAATGCTAGCAATGCACCACTGAGCTGTGCGTGATATCCATATATCATGCCAACATGTGTTATTTATATGTTGATGATGCCTTTGCAAATTTATCTGCACCTTTTAGAAACCATTTGTTCTGTGAATGAATAAGAGGTCAAGCAGAAATTGATATTCTATAGATACAAATGCCAGCTTGGATTGAAAGGCTTAAGTACCAAACCTTAACCTTGGTTCTTATGTCTTAAAATGATCATAAAAACAATGCAGCTGCATTAAAGTGCAACATTTTCCCCTCTGGTAATGCATGTGACAGCAGTTACTGGGCAACCATACAGATCCTCTTACCTCCACTGACAGTACTACCCCCAGTGAAATTGCCTTGATGGGGCAGTAGAAAAGGCAAAGTGTTCTAATACCTAACTCCTGGTATTATTCCCTGAGTGTGGCTGCCTTAGCAGGGTGGGAAAGGTAGTTGATTAAGCAACTGATGACAGATGGATAGGAGTCAGGTTACCTGAAGAGTCACATATGCTGCCTGTACCTGGACTTTTCACTTAAGTCCTAAACACACTGGCATACTGTCCTGATGTCTGAGGAACTGTGCAATGGCTCTGTGTGGTGACATATCCCAAAATCTTCCTGTTACAGTTCATGTATGTAATGCTAATGTCAAAATGCATAGCTGGCAGGTTGTGGAGCTACTCTACATAACCTCAGACCAAGTTTGCAAAAAAAAAAAAAAAAAAAAAAAACAAGTTTTGAGTCATCCCTTGTATGAATGGAATACCTCATGCACAGGAGGGTGATCCTCTCCAGGTACCTCTACACTCACCATCTGCCTACCTTCGGTCAGTAGTTTGAAACTAGCTCTGTAGGTACTTGGGTTATTGGTCATATACTGCCCACAGACTCATTTCTGACCTAAAGGTGAAAGATATTTTAGTGGTCTTTACTAGATAGCTCCATTACTTAGCACCACCAATGTAAAATGTCTAAATAGTGAAGCATAGCAAACCCATTAGCAATTTTGTGATAAAAAATAGGCCTTTATGGTCCCACATTAGCTTAGCTGTAATAAAGATTCATGGAGGACTCTTTTTAGAATCAGAAAGAGCCTATGTTTTTATTGTGCTACCCCAAGCATAAATTGTTTAGGAATCTAGAAATAGATTTGTCAAGTATGTGTTAAATCATATAATGCCATGATGTTTTGAGTCCTGCAACCCAAGAATTATGCCATGCTCAAAATTCACTTTTTATGTAAGTGATTCTATTGTCTTTGCCACCACTGATGTTAAGCTAACTTTCAGAATTACAGAAAGAGAGTTTGTTGCCATGGATGGTATACGCATTTTCCATCCCCCTTTCTTTTCTTCCAGACCAATGGAAGCTCCACAGCTATCCCCATTCCCCAGTGAATTATGTACATGTGACTCTGAGGGTGAAATACAACAATGAATCATGCAGCAACTTTACTCTAAGAATCATTTCCTTTGGTAAATAAACTTTTAGTAGCAAAAGAGTGAAAGATTTAGATGTAGTTTTACAAAGCAACCTGATTCTTTCAAAATAATTCAAAACATTTGAAATGCCTTTCACATCTGCTTAGTCACATCTTGTACTCAGCTAACAAAAAAGCACCCAGATCTTTGCTCATGATCATGAGTCCTGTTTACACATACCAATTGCTATAAGAGAAGCTATGTGCTAGACTTTCCTTTGTTATCAACATTTCTCATGGTGTCTGTTGCAAATCATCCCCTTGCTAGGGCTAAGTGTTTAGTTGCAATATGTATGTAAGTGTGGCAATGTCTGCCTGCCTTTTAATTCACTTAATATGCAAAATTATTTGCAAGAGG
Source organism: Protopterus annectens (assembly GCF_019279795.1). Taxonomy (NCBI): domain Eukaryota; kingdom Metazoa; phylum Chordata; order Ceratodontiformes; family Protopteridae; genus Protopterus; species Protopterus annectens. The sequence goes on from NC_056734.1 coordinate 310,710,599, forward strand.
TTATTTATTTATTTATTTATTTTGTGAGAGGCTAACAGAAAATAAGAAAACAAGGAAGTGCCCATATACAGAGCTGCCCTGTCCTTCTGTAAAGATGAGTTCTGTGCTAAGGACTATACATACAAATAAACAATAAAAGGAATCTATTGCCCTTATAAGGTAGCACCTTGGGCAGGTGCCTTGCCCATACCACAACAGGTATGAAGTTCCTCTGAGAATTAGAAGCTGCAGATGTGATCTAGGAGAACTTCCTAAAACATTGGTATGCAGGCTAGACACTTGCTCTGGTATCTTGTTTATTTACACTGATTCTGATCAGTCTCTAAATATACTTATCTGCACTGTCACAGACCAGTTTTGATATGAAATAATCAAGATCACCATCTGCAAGATTATTGATGACTGAATGACTATCTCCACACCACATGCAGCATGAATCTTAAATGCATCCAACTTTGGATTACTTATAATAAGCTTGTTAGTGCATCAGTCAGAGCTGATTTCACAGCAGGAAACCGGCAAATATTAACACTTACTTTTCTTGGGAGTATGTCATTGTTTTGAAGGCACATTAATCATGTGCCTTAACATTGTGGTAAAGCAATTTGCTGCTTAGTAACATTGAACCTTGCCACAATACTATCTTTGAGGTTTCTAAACCTTCTTATAATTATGTACTATCTTGTCACCAAGGATGAACAATCTCCAGTTTAGTGTATTTACATTTACTGGGGTTTGGGTGGAAAAGTCTTCACATGGGAGATTGCAGGAGTATTTGATTTCTATAAAACTCCTTTTTTTCTTAAAATGTCAATCTAAATACAATATTGATTCATAAACTAACCCTCATTCCGTATTAGCAATTTAGAATGACAAAAATGCTCTAACCAAGTCTCACCTGACAGTAAACAACTAGAAAAGATGATAGTTATCATAAATTAACTAGGTAGTGGCAAACTAATATCAGTGGCACATACAGTGGCAAAAATACGCAAATTTTATTTTACGCAAAACTATTTTTACTAGATGGAAAGGAATGCAGCAATTCAGCATCTCATATTTGGTGACACACATTAACTGAAAAGAGGTCAATGTTTCCTGTGGTGACTCCAACCACCAAGCTAATAGAAATAACAGGAAGTCATGAAGCAAGGATGGTGCCAACCACACTGTTGTTTATCCTCAACTAAATGCATTCTTCTGGAGAATTTCAAATAAACAAAATGACTTGTAGAAACCATGAGAATTATAAAAACTTACAGAATAGTGTCTGCAGCAAAGACCTACCTAGAAGTTGTTTAGAGATGTGAGTCATTCCTTAAAAAGGACATTTGGTATTGTTATAGGGGGCATCAGCAGAAATTGGTGCATGAATTTCATAACTGTGTAGGGGAAGCAGTTGAAAATATGATCAATATCTAGTACAATGCTGGATGTGAAGGCAACAATATTAGGATATGAGTGTTAAATGGAAACCTCTGTTTACAGTCTTTCCAGGAAGTGAAAGGCATCAATTTAATGCTTTCATATTTTCTCACTAGTATGACTAAAGCACAGTCTGAAGCACAGAGTGAGCATGTTCCTGTTTTGTGATGTGGAACAGGGCATCACAAAGATTCAAGACAAATTCATAAAATCCAGAAACATTAATGCATTTTCTGATATGGTGCTCAGATAGTAAGTTCATCTGGAAAAATGGCTCCCTACATGATCTGTGCCTTAGATGCTAGGCTAGAATCTTGACAAAATTCCAGATAACCTAGGTTCGCTTAATGGCACGACTTCTGGAGGACCTTGCTAAGGAGCACTTGGAAGGAGTGGCTGATGATGGATCACTCATCCTGGGGAAAACAGTTAGTAGAGTCTTGCAGTAACAGTCTCCATCTGGGTGAAAGTTATGTACTAGAGCTGCTGCATTTTTGCCACAGGAAGGAGTAAATCCTTGCATCCTGTGTGCATGCACTTTAGCTGAAAATTTCAGAGATGAAAAAAAGTGCAATCAAATTAAATCAAGAATAGCAGACTGCATTCTGTCCATCAGTTCAATAGGTTGCTAGGAGCATATTACATTTTTTCTAACCATAACTGGATGACTGCTACTGTTTCAGTCTCTCATCTCTTAATCTCATTTATGTTATCGCTCTCTCTCCCTCTCTTTTGGTCTACTGTTGTCCTGGGGATGAATGGGATAGCAGTCACTGTGGCTTGATAACTGTGGGAAAAGGAGCTGATGTCAACAAGAAAAACTAAAAAGAAAGGTGTCAAAGGACAAATAAACTTCAAAAATGATCAATACATGGCAGGTTCAGGTTAAGGCACTTTAATCTTGCAGCAAGGAGACAAAAACATGTTAATACAGAGTTTGTCTAACTAAAATCAGGAAGTAAGGTCTTTTTTATACATTTTCTAACAAGACATTGCCTACCAAGCTGACGTAACAGATCACAAGTTTTAACATCATTACTTCATAGCAGCTGTTTGTCCATGATTTTCTGCTTGCACTATCAATTTTATGAAAAACTTCCTAAGAAAAACAATGTGGCCTTGGTGACCACCGGTTAGATACAGCTTCCCACTATGTTATGTTACCATTCAAGGTACTATAGCTAATTCGAGCACAAAGCAAGTACAGATTCATCAAGCAGTCTTTTGTTTCATGTATCTCTTCTTTTCCACAGCTGTGCATGTCCTCATAACACGAACAGAGCTGATTGTTCATATTCAATCATATTATAGAAAACACTATTGTTCTATTCATACACTACTCATTCATTTTCCTGAACTAGCAGATAATCACCTGCTTCTCCGTACATTTCCAAAAGGCATAAACATGAATTTGCTGTGCTAGCAAATACTAGGTCAGGGTGCATCTTGCAGTTTCAGAAAGCATACTGTGGTTTGAAAAATCATCTTATAATGTCATACAGAATTAAGCTGTACATAAAATAGAATGAAATGCGTTAACTCTTTTAGCTTCTAATAAGCACTAAACATACATATTAATACATATTTCTCTAACATTTCCCCCCTGTTAATACTTTTTATTCTATTTTCAAAAGCATAAACAGTTTGCTTCTTCTCCTAATCTCTTCCATTTCGGATTTGCAGTTAAGAGAGTCATTCAGTTTAAACTTATGAAAGCATTTCAGTTTTCAACAACTCTTCAATTTCAGTACTTTGATACAAAGTCTCAGAAACTGATATGTCTATAAAATCTTTGATTAACTTTTTCATGCAGGGAATACCACAACAAATGCATGCTCCTAATAGGAGTAATCCTACACAAATGGCAATCAGGATGTTCATTAGGATGGAACCCCACCCCCAAATAAATTCTGGAAAAAGTCCATCAGAGGGTTTAGGCCTGGTTTGGTCATGGCTGACACTTGCTGGATCACCTCAAGATGGTCATTTATCTCATGCTGGTTGTCAGGAATATAGGAACAGCATTCTTCTTTGATTAAAGCGCACATACCACCTCTCGCCGCTAGGATGAAGTCGAGAGCCATGCGGTTTTGAAGCACTACAGTTCTCATAGCGTTCAGTTCATCAGTCATTAATTCGAGTGCAGAAAAAGTTGCATTGCTCATATCTTCAAGAAGTTTGGATAGTTTTCTCAGCTCCCAAATCGATTTCACTGCGCCATATGCAGGGGCTATGCCTGCCCATGATATAATAGTGTCACTCAAGTCCATGTGTGTCAGTTTATCTTTGTTTTTCACGGAATTATGGTTTCTCCATCCTGCTTTGATTTGTCCCACTGGATTCTCAGGTCTCATGATTGGATTTCCAGGTTTACTGCTGACCTCTCTGATGTTTCGAATTTTCCCTCGAGGCAAAGCTGCAGTGTGTCATATGGCCAGAACCAGGTAACCCAAAAAACAACTGCCGGGCCAATTCTCAGGTGGCCATTTATATGCCTTTTTCCCCACAAACAAAATAACAATTCTCCACTTTAGTATTGATATATGCTTGCCCTGCATGAAACATTTTCTTATCAATGATAGAAAGCTGCTTTAAAAGAACAGGATTATGCTGTATTTCACTAACAGTTTTTTGCATTTTCTGAAGATATGAGTCATAGTTTGTATCACAAATAGTTTCTACCTTATTAGCCTTAATATAACATTTATAAGAAACATTGCAATTGCTCCAACCCACCTGAATAGTGTCATTTAAAAAAAAAAACATACAATTCCTTTTTGTGTAACAGGTAGGTACAATGCTATTTTGACTTGTGATTTTACAGGTGTAGTGTCAAAAATCAAATTTTCCCAGGTCTCATTGACCCCTAGGGGGACAGCAGTCATTAATAATCCCCCGTATGCCGTTGGTATAGCTGTGTAAATCCAGCAGTTTGAAACATTAAATGTCTCAGCATACACATATTTAATTGCTTGGTAAGTGTTAAAGTTTGGGTGCCAGTCTATAAGTAACGCATCACGTTTGTTCAGTTCAACTCATGTGGCTGGAAAAAGGAAAGGCCACAGCAAAAAGATTATTGTTACCAGTATAAGGACCAACAGTGCACAAAGAACTATTAACCTCCAAAAGCACTGCAACGTGGAAAAATTATGCACCGGCCAGCCCAGGATAAAATCCAAAGTTTATTAACATTAAACGTGACGAAAATACAACACACGTTTTTTGTCTACAACTCAGACTTCTTCTGCTGGATTTTTGGTCGGAAAAGCTTCCACCTATTTGGAAAACATATCTATAATGACAAGACAGTACTTTTTATTTTCACATTTGTTTAGTTCTATGAAATCCATACAGATAGTATGGAATGGGTACGGTGGTGTAGGGGAAACTCCCTTACTTAGGCTTCAGTGCCCCCAGTGCATGATGCCTGTTACAAACATGGCATACTGCACAAAAATTTTTTGTGTAGTTTGTAAATCCATACATTGTAAACACTCGATTCACTAACTGTACCACCCCCCTGTTGAGACATGGCACTGCCCATGGCTCAACAAAGCTGCATATCTAAACAAGTTAGACGGCAAAATTGGTTTTCTTTCTTTGGAGATGTACAGCCCTTTCTCAAGAATTGCTCCTCATTTTATCCATTTTTGTTTTTCTGCATTTGTAGTAAGTGTCTGCATTGTTTTTAACATTTCAAAATCTAAAATCTCAGAAGGTTGTAATTCCTCACTCAAAAGAAATACTTCTAAAGCTGAAGCTGCCTGCTTTGCAGCTGTATCAGCTCTCGCATTACCTTTTGAAATCCTGTCCTGTTGTTTGGTATGAGCTACGCATTTACAAATAGCTACTTTCTGAGGTAACTGAATAGATTCTAACAAATCTAAAATAAATTGCACATGATTAATCAGTTTACCAGTAGATGTTATCATTCCTCTATTTTTCCACTGTTGCGCAAAAACATGTACAGTAGAAAAAGCGTACTGGCTGTCAGTAAAAATATTCACACATTTACCCTTTGCCAAGGTACATGCCCTTGTCAAAGCAATCAATTCTGCTGCTTGTGCAGATAAGTTGTGTGGTAAAGACTTTGCTTCTAAAATCTCAGTGTCAGAAACTACTGCATTTCCTACTAGATTCTGTCCTGTAGGACCCTTTTTGCACGAGCCGCCCACATAGTATGTCACCTCGGCATCATCCAAGGGAACATCTGTGAGATCTTTTCTAAGCAGTGTCTTTTGCTCAATGTCCTGCAGGCAGCAGTGTGGTTTGCCCTCTGCAGGGGTTGGGAGCAAGGTTGACGGATTCAAAGTTGTGCATCGTTCAATTGTCATATGAGATTGGCTCAGCAGTATAGTCATACAGGAAAGATGCCTAGCAGGAGAAAGATATGCCACTTTTTCTTGCAGTAAAATAATCACGACTGCATGAGGCACTCTCAATGTAAGAGGGTGGAATAACACTACTGAGGCTGAAGCCTGTACTGCCATTGAAGCTGCGACTACTGCTTGTACATAGTAGGGCAAGGATCATGCCACTGGGTCTAGCTGTGATGAATAGTAAGCTATGGGGTGTTGTTTGTCCCCATGTTGCTGTGTTAACACTGATGTCATATAGCCCTGCTTACAATCTACAGTTTGGAAAAATCGTTTATGATAGTTCGGTAATCCTAAAACTAATGAGGATGCTATCAGTTGTTTTAAGTTGCAGAAAGCTGATTCTGCTTCTGGTGTCCATTGTAATGAATCTTGTGCTGCCATAGGCTTCTTGTATATTAAGTTGGTCAGTGGAGCAGACTCCAAGGCATAGTTTGGGATCCAACTCTGACAAAAATTAGTCGTACCTAGGAAGGACATTATTTCCTTCTTGGTAGTCGGTTTGGGTGCTTGTAATATTGCTGTTTTCCTGTCTTCATCTAATATTCTGCCTTCTTTGTATATTACATATCCCAGGTATTTAACCTGTTTTTTCCAAAGTTGCAGTTTGTTTTTGTTTATTTTGTGTCCTTGAGTGGCTAGAAATTGTAGTAATGCTATGGTATCTTCTCTGCATTCTTGCTGGGTGGGGGCTGCCAGCAGAATGTCATCTACATAAAGTAAAATCTGGCTGTCTTTCGGTGGGATAAATCCTGCTAAGTTACTTGCCATTTCCTGTGTGAATATTGTTGGACTCTCACAATATCCCTATGGTAGTCGCGTGTATGTATACCTTTTCCCCTGAAATGTAAATGCAAACCAATGTTGGCTGTCATGGTGTATTGGTATTGAGAAAAATGCATTGCTAATATCTACCACAGAAAAATACTTCTGTTGAGGTTTCAAATCATTTAATAAGGTGTGTGGATCTGGCACCATAGGTACTCTAGGTATAACTGCGTCATTTACAGCTTGTAAATCTTGAACCATACGCCATTCTCCATTTGCTTTCCTAACAGGAAATAAGGGTGTATTACATGGCAAATCGGGAGATTCTATCAATACTCCTTCCTTAAGTAAGGCTGCTATTATAGGTTTGATTCCTACTTCTGCATCCTTTCTTAAGGGATAATGTCTCTTTTGAAGTCTAAATGCTGACTTTGGCGTGATAGTGACTGGTCCTGCTGTACGAATAAGTCCTACATCTGATTTCCCTGTTGACCAGAGAGTCTCTGGTATGCCTCGTAAGGCTTTTTCCTCTTCCTCTATTAAGAGTGCTACTCAGCTGTCCTCACTTGCCTGCAAGTGCACAGCTGGGTGTGTCTGTGTTATCCAATTCAACTTCTGCTTTTGTACTCCCTGTTCTGACAGTTCTAATTCTGTCTGTTTTTCCCACCTTGTGACTTTTTCTCCTAGGTCTGCCCACCTCACATTCTTATCTTTAGTTAAACTAACATGTGGTAATCGAATAGATTTATAAAGTGCTAGGAATTCCTGGGGCAATGAACAGCTAACTACACTGTTTCCTTCTGTGTCCCAGTACAGATTACATAATACTAATCTGTTAGCATGGTTTCTAAACAATTCTTGCTCATATTCTGTATCAGGTCCTGGTATGCTACAGTAATATAGAGTACAATGCAACAAATGCTGTTTATCAGTGTCAAGGGAGGGGGATTTACTGATGGCTACGTTCATCAGTTCTTCGGTTACTGCCCCTGGACCAGTCCTAACCAAGTCCTGGCTGTACCAATAAAATGTTTCACCCTCCGGTTGCACCACAAAAATATCCATTTGTCGCTGTGCTTCCATACCCTGCATAAAACTACTGCTATGCCAAATATCTGCATAAGGTCTCTGCCCAAAAGATTTACTGGGCATTTTGCAGAAACAACAATTTTGCTCTTTTGGGTCATCCCTGAAACAGGGTCAGTTATTGCTATGCTATGGGAGAGTGGCTCCCAATACAGCTGTCCATTAGCTGCTTTTACCAATATATAGTCGAGTGACTGTGAGATTTCTGGTAGTTTGGAAGGATATATCAGGGTCCGTGAAGCCCCTGAGTCACACAGAAATTTAACTTCCCTTCCCTCTACCAGAAGTGTAACTTCCGGTTTTGTGTCTGCTAAATAGAGGTCTAGGCTCAATAACGCCAAGTCTAAAATTTCGTTTTCTTCACCATCGGTGATTTCTTGTACTTCCTCTATTTCTTCTATCACATTCTCTACTCCTTCTATCACATTTGCATTTGTCTTTTCTTGGTTATTCCCTTCTAGTGATTCTTGACTATCATATAGTCAGTCCTCACCCTCCTTATCTTCCGTGGCTACCTTTTTATTTTGCCTGCAATCCCTTGCCAAATGTCCCTTTTTCCCGCATTTAAAACATTCACCCCTTTTCTTACTCTCCTCAAACTCCTCTGATTGCTTATCAGATTGTTTGTTTCCCTGGGCGTTTTTCTTACCCTTCTTCCCGGACTGTATTACAAAGACTTCTGCTCTGTCTTCTACTGCGAATACTTGAGTTTTCTTTTTCTTTTTGCTATTAAAATGCCTTTCGGCATGTCCTGCATATTCAAGTAATGACTGTAATCTACTCGTATGATGATCTACCATGTGCTTTGTAATGAAACTACTTATGGGTGCAATACTACCCTTTAAAAATGCATTCTTTAGTTGTTGTTCATATGGGGAATCATGTGTTTGGTCTTCAGGTACTTGCATTCCACAATGGTTATTAAAACACTCTAATAATCTAGCATAATATCTATTAACAGTTTCACCTTCCTGTTGGATGCATTAATTAATGCAAGTCCAGTCAGCCATAGGCTTCCATTTCTCAGAGATTCGGTCTGTCAGACCTTTCACTCTGTTATCCAGCTCTGCGTTGCTATGTGGGAGTGGCTTATGTTCTGTGTCATGGGGATTCCAGTTGCCACTGATCATGTGCCAATCTGGACCTACGATTTGTCTGACTACTTTCTCTACTTCCTCTCCATTTAAATGGTAACTTAACCTCATGCCCTGTAAGTCTTCTAGGAATTTTCTAAAATTAACTTTCGGATGGGGAATTCCCTCTGCGGCTTTCTGGATGTCTACCGGTGTCCACAGTCTATACACTAGAAGAGTTGGGTCCTGTACTGCCTGTCTTGCCTGTGGATTTGGTACCTCTATGAGTAGGCATATCTCTTCTTCACTCATAGCTTGTGAATTTTTATTTATTTCATATAGTTCAATATCCCCTCTTAAGTTACATGTTCGAGACCTAGTCTCGACAGGATCTCTGACAAACGGTTTTGATTTCGCAGGGACAGTTGGATATAGCGAAGGTGGATCAGCTTGTCCACTCGCTTCATATTCTGCTAAGGGAAGTGGAGGGGCTGGAGGGGCTGATGCCATTACTAGGTTGTTGTCTTCTTTGTCTAAAAACATTGCTTTTGAATTTCTAATCTTTTGTTCCCTGCAGTTTGCTTCCTCAAGCCACCTGTGTGACTGAGGAACTCCCACTTGGCGTTGCTTTTTTACCTGACCTTTTGCGTCTGTTTTAAATTGTTTGACAAGTTTGATAAGTGAAGGTTTATCTAATTTGCCGTCAAATTTGTATTTATTAACCCATTTTGTATAGTACCTAATGTTATCGGCATGTTGTAATTGCATATATTTCGCATCTTTGGTTAATGGCGGATCTCGGGATCTTTTTGTGCACTTATTTCCTATGTTGTCTTAACTTAGTTAGAAATTGTTACGTAACCCTTCTTATCACGTGGTACCACGATTTTCTCTTTTTCACAGTTTATCTAGAATAACTGCCTACCAATCTTGTTTCCCTGATCTATGACAAGACAGCAATATTTTTTGTCCCTGAATTATATGAAATCTCCCTGACAAAAACAAATACTGTAACAAGTCATTGATCTGAAACAAAGAAAAGGTAAATTCCTCCTTACCTGAGCCTCTGTGATTGATCGTCTCACTGCTGGAACCGTTGACTCGTCCTCCAATCGCAGATCAGAAACAGAGGCTGGCCTTTTTTGAATGACAATTCAGTCGGAGGTCTTTCAGAGCAGAAGAACCAATGTGGCCTATTCCCCGTACGGTTTCATGCCACCGGGCCCATCTGACCTGAGCTAGAGCGAAAGTTTCTGGTCTGAAGGACCAATCTGTCAAAGGAAAAATAAACTTCAAAAATTATCAATACACGGCAGGTTCAGGTTAAGGCACTTTAATCTTGAAGCAAGGAGACAAAAACATGTTAATACAGAGTTTGTCTAACTAAAATCAGGAAGTAACGTCTTTTTTATACATTTTCTAACAAGACATTGCCTACCAAGCTGACGTAACAGATCACAAGTTTTAACATCATTACTTCATAGCAGCTGTTTGTCCATGATTTTCTGCTTGCACTATCAATTTTATGAAAAACTTCCTAAGAAAAACAATGTGGCCTTGGTGACCACCGGTTAGATACAGCTTCCCACTATGTTATGTTACCATTCAAGGTACTATAGCTAATTCGAGCACAAAGCAAGTACAGATTCTTCAAGCAGTCTTTTGTTTCATGTATCTCTTCTTTTCCGCAGCTGTGCATGTTCTCATAACACGAACAGAGCTGATTGTTCATATTCAATCATATTATAGAAAACAGTATTGTTCTATTCATACACTATTCATTCATTTTCCTGACCTAGCAGATAATCACCTGGTTCTCCGTACATTTCCAAAAGGCATAAACATGAATTTGCTGTGCTAGCAAATATTAGGTCAGGATACATCTTGCAGTTTCAGAAAGCATACTGTGGTTTGAAAAATCATCTTATAATTTCATACAGAATTAAGCTGTACATAAAATAGAATGAAATGTGTTAACTCTTTTAGCTTCTAATAAGCACTAAACATACATATTAATACATATTTCTCTAACAAAAGGTAAACTGGATCACTCGTATTCAGATCTTCATGAGTCATGGGAGTCTTGATATATTAGCACTACCTTGTTTTCTTCCAAGCATTTTAGAAAACCACATTCTTCTGCTTTTGTTAAAATTAGCATTATCTTGGTATGCTAAAACATTGCATGAAAACCATAAAAGAAGTCTGACTCTGATTTATTTCACATTCTAAGATTACAGAACAAATTCCTATAATATTTAGGTAGGGTAGGCTGTGCCATTTTGTTTAAATCTTCATTCTTACATATTATTACACCTAGCAACTTGAAAGTGACAAAAGCTCATGCTAAGCAAACAGAGAAATACCTCTACTCACTGACAGGATAAAATGATTCCAGATCTGCACAACAATATACATGTTTATTGACAATACTCTACATAATCTTAAAAAGCTGATGAAATGTAGCTGCAGAATAATTTTTGCCTGTTATGCTTGCAAATAGCCATTTTGTGCACAATACAGCTGTATGACTTGGAAGGAGGCAGATATAAGTACCCGTTTATTAATTTTATTGCACTCATACTGACCAAAGTAATGGAAAGATGTGTACAGATCCACATGTCAGTGTTTCTGAAACATAATGAAATCTTCTGGCTTACTCCCAGAATGGATTTTGCCCAATTAATGGAAATAAAATTCCCTAGTGGGATTATCTGTTCTTTAATCAACCTATATATAAGAGCCTTTAGTAATTTCCTTCTAAACATACAAAGTTGTATGACATTCCATATCATGCATTAACTCAGGGCTAGTTTATACATTTTATTCTCTATCTAAACTCAGTGCTAACAGAAGTTATATGTAGGACTCTGCTTAAGGAAGGTTGTTATTAACATTCTTCATCAAGGCCCTTTTTTAAGGGGTTTGAACTTGGTAAACTATCTGTGAAATCGAATCTATTATAAAAAGTCTTTGCAGTTTGGTTAGATTAATTCAATACCCATATGATAACAGACCTATTTTCTTACTGCTAATGGTTGACTTAAGTTGAGGCATGGTTCTATTTACAGCTCAGTAACCTATAACATGAGTGGATTAACAGCAAAGCATAGGATTAGGATCCCACCCAGTTCGGGTTAGTGAAAGGCAGATCATACCTCCTGAACCTGACCGACTTCTTTGAGGCAGTCACCAAAGCCGTGGATGAGGATAAGGTGGTTCACACAGCCTATCTTGACCTCGCCAAGGCTTTTGACACCGTCCTCCATTCTGGAATTATAGCTAAACTCACTAAACTAGGTATAAATCCCTACGTCACAAGATCGGTTGCCAACTGGCTCACTGACAGAACCCACACAGTAAAAGTTACAGACTCCAAATCTGACCTCAAGCAGTGACAAGTGGAGTGCCACAGGGTTCCGTCCTGGGACCTCTCCTGTTTGGTATCTACTTCTCTGAAGTACAGGCTAACACAGAAGGCCTCTGGTTGACAAAGTTCGCAGATGACTGCAAACTAGGAGCCATAGTCAAGTCCCCAAATGATGTGGACATCCTACAGAAAGGCCTCACTGAGACAGCTGCCTGGTGTCAGAGCCATGGCCACAAGCTCAATGCCAAACAGTGCAGTGTCATCCTCTTTGGTAAAAACTCTGTACCCATGAACTACCACATAGGCAACAATCTACTTAACACCGAATGCGTGATAAGAGACCTTGGGACCCAGGTGGACAGTAGTCTCTCCTTTGTTAGTCACATCGCCACAGGAGTCAGGAAGTCCTTCTACATAGCACACCTCATCATAAAAGGGTTCTCATCCAGGAAAAAAGAGGTCATTGTTCCCCTCTACATGTCACTCATTAGAACAATTATAGAGTACAACGCCCCTTTTGGAATGTACCTCGCAAGACACCTGCAGCAGCTGGAAAGGCCACAAAAGTACCTCACAAAGAGGATTACTGATCTCAAACAAATGCCCTACACTGACCACCTCAAAAAACTCCAGCTTTACTCTGTAACATATCACCTACTCCGAGGTGATCTCTGCCTAACATATAAAGCTATGTCAATCCCAGAACTGTTGGACATGCTACACCTAAAGAAATCCCAATCCCTCCAGGGACCTAAACCTTGTCACCACAATAAACAGGACACGCTGGAGGGATAGATTCCTGTCCCAGAGATTTCCTATACTCTGGATCAAGCTACCCATCTAGGTCAAGTAAAGTTCTTCATTAGCACTCTTCAAGAAAAACCTTGATGAGTGGATGGCAAATAGGAAATACACCCCGGGGATCACTTCTGTGTCTCTGCTGGACAGTGGTACACGAAAATAAATTTCTTGGGTGTTGTAAGCTATGGTACCTTGCTGGCTAGGCTTTCATAGCCCCTTGGGCCAATAGCCTAATACCTACCTATGAACCTATAAACCTATGAAATAAGACAAAAACTATTTGAACTAGTAAAGTAATTGTCACACCTAACCACAACAATATTTTTTTCTACACAACAAAATTGAAGAGGTGGTTAAGTATATGAAAAAGGGCACTCTGTTCTTAGATTAGGATATTATAATAGTGTACTGCAAAGTTAGCAAGTCATTTGGCAACTGCATAGGCTGACATCCAGCTTCAATAATAACACCAAATTCAATATTTCCTGGTTTAATGCCAGTTCTGCATATATTTTAAGGATGCATTATCTTTCCTGCGTTTTGTCAGTGACTTCAGTGTTAGAAGGTGTATACCATCAGATAACCTTACCAAAACATTAGTATTACTGCCGTTTTTAAACTCTGCTCAACTAGCCAGGCCTAAAGTTCAAGCTTACAAGTTTATCACTTCAGCTTCAGCAAGCTAAATTTAATTATTCCGAGAAAATCACTGTATGATGTATGTAAGCATGAATTCTGAAGTCTGGCCATTATTGCTGTGTACTTTGTACTGAACATTCTCACAATACATTCAAGGATCTTGTACAAGCATATTCTGTCCAAATCTCTTGAACTCAGGCCACAGAAATAATAGAAAATAACATTTACTCAACTTCATATAAATATTAATTGAAATACCTTCTTTTCATGGTGCTCTAATCTAGGAAACTGTTACAAGACAGGTATTTGAAAGCCTTCCTCCATATATGTAAATGATAGCTTTATACGACCATTACAGGAGTATGGACTATATTCAGATATTTTCTCCCTTTCTTACCATAAACACCTGACACTAACTCTTTCTGAAAAATCCTTTCAAACTTTTTCCATAGCATTTCCTTATAAATCATAGAGTCAGTATTGTTGAAAATAATAGGACTCCAAATTGTAATTCAAGATGTGTCCCCTTTTTTCCATAAAAGCTAAGCAATCCCCTGACATAGTCTCTTTTATTTGACACCTTCTTTATTCCATTCATTCTAAAAATTGAAGAAATATTTTTTTTACTAGATGTCTAAATATTTATATACCTTATAGCTTAACCCATCTTTACCAGTTGCTTGTTTTTTCACCTTCATGAGAATCATAAATATCGTTTCCAGTGTTATTTCTTTTTGTAAATTTTCTTCTGAAAATGTCTTAAGATTCGATACCACTTTTAAAATTCCATATCAGTTTTTCTGTTCTTTTGTATGCCTATGCAGTTCTTCGTATAATTATCGACGATTCCCATAATGGGTTCCCTTCTTCTGTTTTAATAAACGTTTATCATTTCTTAATACTCTTGTCATTTATATCATTCCTTCCTTACACACTCTTTTCCCTTGTAAATAATACTATTGTTTATTTAAGAGTTGTATCTTCACCTAGCGTATTTTATACAACTCCTTCTCCACGTTTCTTTCTCTCCCTCTCTCTCTCTATATATATATATATATATATATATATATATATATATATATATATATATATATATATATGTATATTAAAATAATGAACATTACTGCCCTCCAGTTTTTCCATTCCTTGCACAAATGTGCCATTCTCTCTTTCCTCTTCTTCTTCTCATGTGCTGTACTTTCAGTTGGTAATATTCTTTTTATATTTTTATTTAAAAGCTATCTACAATTTCATTCAAGATAAATAAGCAAACCACATATTCAAATGTTCTTTCCACAAATCCTCAGTTTTGTCTAACAATCTCTTAGACTTAATGTTTTTTCCTGCTAACATTTTATATATTTTCTCTCTTTAATTGTTGCGTTCTCACGTATCCCAACTCATATTGCTAAATTATCTGGAAGGCATGTTGATATTGTACCTGCATGCAGTTCTTTAATTCTTTCTGACATTATATAGTACTATATATCCACCTTAATAGCTCTGCTTCTAAAAGTGTACCACTGTTCCTCACCTACTACTAGTCTCCATTGAATTGATGCCTCCATTTTTAAACACAATTATTAATTTTATGTTCTCTATGCAAGTCACAATAAAAATACTCATAATTACAATGTCCATATTTTATCATTACAGGTAATTTCCTCAAAACATTGTTCTCTATCCCTTATTCCAATATAAGTACATATTTTTATCAAACTAAAGACTTTTTTGCCATATTACATCCACTACTATAACTCTGCCTATCTGAAAAAAAAATCTAATATTTTTAAAAGTTTGTTAAATAAGAAAAATACTTCACAATATGCACACTGCCCTAGATTCTATAAATCTAATTTTGCCATACTCATTCTGTTTACATTTATGTGATTTCACTACAAAATCTTGTATTTATTATCAATTATTTCTGCAGACAAGTATTTACACCTCTTTAAGATGCATAACCACATTTAATAATGCTATATGTGTTCAGCAAAACAATATTTAATTTTTCTTTTAGATTCTTTTTATATTGATGTGTTTTTTAATTATTTTTTTCCTCACTTTAACCCTTTTCCTTTTGAGTTTCATTTATACTGGATTTAACCTTTTTTAATTTTTTTTCATCTGATTGTTCTTTCTACAATATGCTTTCTATGTCTACTTCCACATCTTGTACCACAAAATGCATATTCGCTCCTTTCTTGTAACAAACCCTCTTGTTCTGCATAAGTCGGTAGAATCTCTTCTAAATCCAAATTGTGTCCCTCCTTATCTCCCTACACATCTGCTGTCTTTTCTAAAATATTTTCATATGTTTCCTCTATGACTTGTTGCCACTTATCATCATGTCATTCGTCTATACATTGAATCCAGAAGTGATCCATTTGGTTGCATTTGCTATATTCTGCTTTGCATTAACTAATAATATGTCCCCTCTCACCACCTTGGTTATACCCTACCTTTGTACATTCACCAATTAGAAGTGAAACATCTCCACAGAATAATATGATTTCATTTCATCAAAATACCTCAGATTACCTATTTTCCCTTTAAAAAATCAAATGCATACAGCTTCTTCTTCTTTTTCTTTCGGCTGTTCCCATCACCACAGAAGATCATCTGTTTCCATTTCTTACTGTCCTCTGCATCTTGCTCTGTCACACCAAACACCTGCATGTCCTCTCTCACCACATCCATAAACCTTATTGTAGGCCTTCCTGTTTTCCTCTTATCTGGCAGCTTCATTCTTAGCATCCTTTTCCCAATATACCCAGCATCCCTCCTCAAGACATGTCCAAACCAATGCAATCTCGCCTCTCTAGCTTTGTCTCCAAATCGTCCAACCTAGGCTGACCCTCTAATATACTTATTCCTAATCCTGTCTACCTCATCACATCCAGTGCAAATCTTAACATCTTTAACTCTGCCACATCCAACTATGACTCCTGCCTTTTTGTCAATGCCACTGTCTCCAACCCATATAGCATAGCTGGTCTCACTACCTTCTTGTAGAACTTCCATTTCACTCTTACTGGTAATCGTCTTTCACAAATCACTCCTGACACTCTTCTCCACCCACTCCTCCCTGCCTGTACTTTCTTCTTCACCTCTCATCCACACTCGCCATTACACTGAACTGTTGATCTCAAGTATTTAAACTCATCCACCTTTGCCAACTCTACTTCCTGCATCCTCACCATTCCTTTATCCTCCCTCTCATTCACAAACATATATTCTGTCTTAGACCTGCTGACCTTCATTCCTCTCCTCTCTAGAGCATATCTCCACCTCTCCAGGGTCTCCTCAACCTGTTCCCTACTGTCACTACATATCACAATGACATCTGCAAACATCATAGTCCACGGGGACCCCTGTCTGATCTTGTCTGTCTCAGTATATACATTAAGACTTCATTGTGCTGGTAAATGATTTTAGACAGAGAGGGTACTGTGATTCAGATATTTTCAAATGCAGAATAATGTTATTGCATGTAGTTTGGATAGAGCTTGACCATATTTCGATTTTAGCAATGGAGAACTTGCTAGTAGTAAGAAGCCACTATAGTCTAATATGCTGATGATTCCACACTAATCTCCTCTTCCCCATGACTGCCTGAGCTCCAGAAATTGACACAAGAGTCCTTTACTACTGTTGAAACCTCATTAGCCAAATCTCAACTAATACTTAACTCCAATAAAACCACCATTCACAATATTCTCAGCTAATAACACCCCTACCCCACCTGTCCAACACACCAAACTTCTAGAGATTATCATAGATCACAACATGAAATCTGATATGCACATTGAACAGACAAAAAAATAAAAAGTGTTCTGAAAGCTGCAACATTGACACTCTCCTTTGCTATAAACCATTGAATACAAAGAATGATTTGAGTAAGTCAGTATACAAAAAGAAAGGAACACATCCATGTAATGGATGTAATGTTTTGTAGATATATACTGATGGTTTCTTTATGCATCCAGTTACTTGTAAGGTTTTTGAATTTGACTATGTTGCGAATTGTAGTACACAGAATTTAACATATTTTGCCATTTGTCAAGTTTCCAATTGTTATTATGTAGGAAAAATGAACAGGTGTTTTAGAGATCGTATTAGAGAGCACCTCTATAATATTATAGGCAGGATACTAAGAATGCTTTAGCAAAGCATATTGTTAATGAAGGGGCTGAACATGATTTTAAGTTTATGGCTATAGACAGATGTTTGGTACAGATAAAGGGGGAGATGTTAAAGCTTTGAGTGAAAGCCTTGAGACTAAGTGGATTTTTAGATTAGCAGTACATAGAGATAAAGGGTTAAATGAATTTGTCCCTTTAAGACCTGTGCCAAGGGTGAGGTGTTTGAAACATTGATTGGTAGTTTTATGTATTTATATCCACCTGGTTTAACTTTTTACATCTGATGAAGCTCCATGTGCTGGTGCGAAAACACTTATTTTTTACTTTGTTGTGTTCTATTCTTATTTTATTTTATTAAAATGTACATCCACCTACTGGCTTCTGTCTATTTCTGGCATAATTAAAATCACCAATGAATAAGGTGCTGGGCTGTATGGAAAGTGACTCCAGTAGGTCCAGGTATGGGGTGTGCTTTCCTGTTCCATGGTGGGTACCTATAGCCTGCTATGATGTGGTGGGTCTATATTAGAAGACCGAATGTCCACAACTGCAAACACCTAAACAGCAACACATAAATGCCAAACTCCGAAAAGAGTGAAGACATAAACATCGAAATACGGAACACCAAACACATTTCTGTGACCAGCAGGGTGATCATGGAGAAGAGGAAATATATCCTTTTCCCCACTGTAGTGTGAAATCGGAGTGGGTATATTTAAGTAGGGGAGGTGCAGGAGGGCTTGCTCACCTATAAAAGTGCGATTTATGAAGTTTGTTCTTGTAGGTTTTCCTTACCTTGTGGCATTGTTCTTGATGGAAATGCATTCGGCATTCCGGATTTTGATATTTACGTCCTTCGCTCTTTTTTTGAGTTCGGCATTTATGTGTCGCTGTTTCAGTGTTCGCAGTTGTGGATGTTTGGTCTTATAAGTTTCTTGTTTAGACTCCTAGCATTGTGCAGCAGTACCTTGAGTTTATGTAAAGAGGATTTTGTTATATTAGAACATTTTTTGCTTTTGCACAATAAGGGTGGCTAATGCCTTTTCCAATATCCGAAAGACTAGAGTAGACAGGTGCAGACCATATCTGGCAAAGCAGTATGGCCTGGCAACCATGTCTTCCCAGGTTGATAGATATTGGATCCCCTTGGACTGACACTAGAAGCTAAGCCAATTATTAAAGTCAATGTTTTTTTTGTTTGTTTGTATTATGTCATCAACCTAGGACAAGGTAGAATGCTGCTTAGGGCTAGCTTATACCTGCCCATGACACATAATATAAGAGCTCAATCTTGTCTCTCTTCATATAGTCCATTGAGATACATCTCAATTCATTCACCCTATATGGACTATGATGGAGTAATAACAGTACTTGTGGCTGAGTAACTTGAGTGCTTGAGTGTATTGATGGATCCTGGCACTTAGGCAGCTAAGTGTAATCAACTTCTATTCCAGCCTGGTGAGGAGAACATCCGTGTGTCTCACAATAGAGTCAACTATAGCCAGTATATTAGGATTTGTGGTGTTACACCTTATATGCATATTTGTTGAGTTACTGCTGCATGTGATGTTACCATGTGTTGTGGTTGTCTTTTGCATTGTTACGTGTGTAAGTAGTTTCCATTTGGGAGGTTTGTGATCTTTGGTAAGTTACTAGTGAGTACCTCCGCATATGTGAGTTTATGTGTTGTGTTCTTATTTATGTTGGGAAGTGTGTATATGTTGAAATGCTGTTTGGCATTCAACTTGTCCTTTTGTGAAAGTCTTGCCAACAATTTCATAGTGTAACTATATCTCCCACATAAAGTATTTGTTTTTTTTCCAGGAGTAAATGGTGGTCAGTGTGCATGACACAATTGCTACATTGCTTCAGTGCAGCCATGTCTACTAGGCTGGTAAGAGAGATGATGAGAAAATGCCCAGCCATGATATCAGGCTCATACTGTATGTTTTATTGTGAAAAGGAATGGTTTTAATTTGACAGGACTGCACTTGTAGTACCGAGACTACAAGAGAGACCTATACTTTGTGAAGACTAAGGATGGCCAATAAGGCAATTCAGCTCAGTGTGCAATTGAGTTTCTCCTAGAGCAGCAGTAAAGCTTCAAAGGGTTTCACTGACAACTGTTTAAGGAAAAACTGAGCTTCTAGGCTTTTCCATCTATACAGAGCACTGCTAACCACCACTGCATGAAGAGCAAAACTGCACGAACACTAGGCTTAAATACAAGCAAAGAGAAACAAGTTTTTGGCTAACTACCAATCAGGAAAGCACACAATAAGCCTTCGACCAGCAATCCCCAACTCAGACAGTTAGATAAGCATACTTCTGCCACAAGAGTGCAGAAAAAAACTCTCTTTATGTAGAATAGCTGGTTTGAAGTAAAAGTGTAACAAGGTCACACAAACTCCTGCAACAGTCCTACAACAAAGACATACAATGTAATACAGTGTAATTAACTACTTTAAGCAGCAGCAGAAAGTACAGTTTTTTTTAACTGCCAATGTAAAGTCACAGTATATAAAAAAAAATACTTAGAGCCCTTTTGTGTGCTTTTCAACTCAAATAGACCAGGTAAATACCTATTGCCACTAAATGACTAATCTCAGTGCTCCTAACATAAAAGCAAAGTAAAGAAGTGCCCACAGTGAAATACTTCAACAAACAAATTTAAAAGATATGAAATGCTAACACAAACAAATGTAAAGACGTGGATACAGCAGTAAACTTTAAACAGCTTTTAAAAGTGTGATTATTCAAAAAAAGTACTTCACTTTGTATAACTGAGATAAAAGCCAATCAATTGTATACAATGTATAAGGACACTAAAAGTAAGATAAGCTGATTAGTAAGCATTTCAGCCAATAAAACTACATGCAGAAATCTCAAGTGTTTCCCCAAGCTTAAACATACCAGGCAAAATCTCAGTGCACTACATGGAAAATCCACTGACCTCTTGATGTAAAGCAAGTACTTGCTAGAGAGGACAAATATTCCACATTATCCAACAACAAGACAGATAATGAATTCAAAGCAAGTAAATCAGTAGAACAGATAACGAGAAGCAAAATGCAAATTTTCAATATAAGGACAAGTAAATGCAAATAAACAATTCAAGATTTCAACAGCAGAGTAGAACAGGAGGAGTTTATTAAGCTCAGTTTATAGGGTCTATATTAGGTGATCAAAACTTTAGGTATCACATACCTAAAGATCGACACCTAAACAGAGAAAGCTGTAAATATTGAATGACCACTTCTGCAAATTTTTTCATAGAGAAAGAATTTGCTTGGCCGTTAAAGGAAATCTGCCCTTTCCTCCACTGTAAAGTGATGTTGAAGTTGGTATATTTAGTTAGGGGTGTGTGGGAGGCACAACCCGCCACATGGGAGGTGTGGGGAGAAGCCCCCCACTCGATTAGGGTTTAAGATTTATTTTTCCTGCCAAGCAAATTCTTTCCCTATGAAAGAATTCACAGAAATGGCCATTCGATGTTTACAGCTTTTGCTTTTTAGGTGTCGAGCTTTAGGTATTCAGTTACCTAAAGCTTCAACTTTATAATATAGACCCCAATTTACATTAGGGTTGGGCAGCTTAAAATTACCAGGTTTAAAGACCAGATAAGACAGTGTGTTGGAATATCTAGCAGGTAACCCCCAGCAGTGCTCTAGTTTATGCAGCCTTGAAAGCTTTTAGAAAGGTTGAAGGTCCAGAAATTTATTATGTCTTTAAGTATTGCTCAAGAGACAATTTAACCAATGAAAAACATGTGAAATGTGAAGCCTAAATAATTTGTGTCTGTCTCTCACATAGAACAAAAACACCAGGCCAAGCAGATTTCTTAAAACAGAAAATAAAATGGACCAGGTAAAACAGAAAGCAATTCCATCAGCAAGTCACAGACAAAAAATATAGGTTTATTTTCCTCGCCCAGCAGGGATCACCATCAATGTTTTAGTTTATGCAGGCTTGAAATTTTTTTAAGAAAGACAAAGACCCAGATATTCAGGGCGTACTTAAATGTTATTCAAGAGACAATTTAACCAATGAAAAAAATATGAAATGTGAAGACTATATAATTGAAGTGCCAATCTCTCACATAGAACAAAATCACCAGGCCAAGATTTCTTAGAACAGAAAACAAAATGGAGCAGGTAAAACAGAAGACAACTCTATCAGCAAGTCACCGATAAAAAAAATATATAGTTTACTTTCCTCACCCGGCAGGGAATCACCAGCAGCGGTTTAGTTTATGAAGGCTTGAAATCTTTCTAGAAAAGCCCTAGATTAGTAGTAGAAGGCTAAGATCATGTGACAACCGAGCAATCAATATACTGAAAACGCAACTAGACTTTATTAATCTTACTCACAAACTGTCTCTAAATTTAAACATATTTGTAAAAACTAAATTTTATTGCCACTATTGGTTTCTCAATTTTAACATGCGTCTTACTGAAAGGTCTTCAATGAGGTATTCTGACATTCTGTTGAAGACTCTACTCTAATTTCACTTTCTCTAATAAACTTTTAAAGTCACCACTCTAATGATCTAATTCAAGGTGATCAAGTGCAAATAATAACTTTTCTTAAAAGTTGAACTTGACAAAAATGCCTTTATAGAGAATTTCCTTTAAATTTCTTTTTCATAGCATACCAATATCCATATGTTTACTCAGGTATATAAACAATTTTGGCAATATAGAAAGCATCAGACTTAACATATTTTACTAAATGTTTGCTAAATATGTCTCATCTCTACAAAAGCAGTTGTACTATTTTCTGGCTCCATTGGACTGTGAAAACCTAATACAGTAACATATGGCTCTTCACTAATATGTCTATACTGTTGACATATACCAAATTTAAAAGTACTTCCCTACTCCTGTGACATGAATCCTGAATGTCTACTTTTCCTTGTAGACCATTTATATCATGTGGTTTCTTATTAATAAAAAAGTACTTTCTCCAACCAGATTTTATAAGCCTTGGTGTTCCTCCAGTATTCCAGATTAACATAAGTATCTTTTTTGTCACTTAGACATCAGTAATACATCTCAGGGATACATTTTATTTCTTACAACCTAGTACAATGAAAGGACATTTTAAGACTACTTATTTCAATAGACAGTTTGCCAGTAACCTCAGAAAAGTACTAGTTGTCAAGCTGTTAAGCAAAATATTCTCTAACTATGCTGTTATGCTAGACCATAATTAAAACATGTCATTAATAAAGTGACAATAAACCTGAAACTTTGGTAAACCATAGAGTTGTAACTACCCCCCATTGTTGCATAATTTTGCTGGTGAACATTATTATCAAACATAAATAGCATTTTTCTTTTTTGTCAGACAAGGTCAGTAAAATGATAGTTCCACCTGTTTCTGTTACAAATGTGGTTCTCTGTAAAAAAAATTTCTAAGCCAATTTAAACCAGTCTCAAGAAAGAAGACTGTTTTTACATCCTTCTTATCAGCAGTTATTAGAATCATTTACCGCTGAAAATCTACTCTTTAAACTTTTTGTATGAAATCATAAGAGTTTTTATATAGCCAAGAATGCCAACTATTAACCATTTTATCATATGTTCCAAATGCATAGCCAGAAATTCAGTCTTACAAACCCTGGCTGCTCTGTATTTAAAGGGAGGATTGTATCAATTTTTATGAATTTTCAGTATTCCAAATACAAGTGTCTATCTTAGAGAATCCACCTTTAGAATGCAAATAGTTCTAGAGTCATACTGACATTCATTAAGTCAAATAACATTCCATCAATTTCTTTGTAAGGCATTGTAAGGTCTATCCATTCTGTCCGTTTATAAAATACGTTATACTTTTGAAGTTCATATAAATATATGTATATATATATATATATATATATATATATATATATAGAGAGAGAGAGAGAGAGAGACCATGTAAGCATTCTGTTATCACTATTCCTCCTTTCATAGTTTGAATAGTTATTATCAGCCTTTAATTTGCTCAATGCAATAAACTAAATTGTTTAGTTTTTATTGTTTTTAATGTCACATATTTTAGCTTCAGATGTTGTTAAAAGTGCTGCTAATATTTTTTGCATGGGCTAGTTGAAAGTGCTGTTACGTTTTATCAAACTAGTGAATTAAATATTATCTGGTAACATTTGTAATAAAATGTATATTAAACTCATTTGTATGCAGTGTTAATCCAATTACAGTGTCTGTAAGTTTTTCCCTCCTTGCAAGAATATTTGAAAATTATTTGTGGATCACTTTCTCTTGACATTCTTTCAACATGTGTCTACTTAAATTATGAAGTCTGCTTTTTTGGAACTCTACCCATCCCATGTTCGTTGTTGCTTAGAAACCCCGGCCATGTGGGAAAGGGCCCATATGTCTTTGGTTCCTCTTTTTCATGTTGTAGTTGACTAATATGGTCTCTCTGACCTTGCTGTAACTTATGTTGCATTTGTTTGCTTGATTTTTTCAGTATTATTGAGTCCTAGTTTGTCACGATTCATTCTGAATGTAATGAAGTCTTATGTTAAGACAAAAGCATTTAGCAATTAGATTTTACCTGTAAAACATTATGCAGTCTGTTTCATCAGTTTGAGTTTTACAATTAATCATCTCAAACTATTTATATATTTCCTGCAGATTATGGTATTATGGTGGTGTAGTCATTTACATAACATTTCGAAACAGATTTCCTTTAATTTTATTTACAAAAGAAATGCTGTAGTTTCGAATTAAAATCTTAAATTGGACAAAATCTCCCCCTTTTCTTCATCAAATTCAAATGCAATATTTCACCCTGGATCTTTACAGCTGCTCAAACCCCAGCTGGTCAAAACCCAAGAATTTGAAGCCATGGGCTCAAGCAGCTGTTTTCAGGTGTGGAATTAATGCAACAGTCAGATGCCATCTGGTAAATAGGGAGGGGTATTTTAGGTTTAGGCAGCAATATGGAATTGGCTCGGGGATAAGGTTAGGGAATAATAGGGAGCTGGCTCAGAGTTAGTGTTAGGTAATGATTGAGAGCTGGCTCAGTGTTTGCTGTAGGAGTAATTGGGAGCTGACTCAGATTTGGCATTCCAGAGTGATTGGAGGTTGGCTTAGAGTTAGGGATAGGGAGTGATCATGACTTGGCTCAGAATTAGGATTATGGAGTGATTGTGAGTTAGCTCACAGATAGGGTTAGGGGTTGATCAAGAGTTGGCTCAGAGTTAGGGTTAGAGAGCAATCAGGAGATGGTTCAGAGTTTGGGTTATGGAGTGATTGGGAGTTGGCTCAGATTAGCGATAGGGAGTACAGTGGACCTGTTTTTGGGTTAATGTCAGGGTTTCATGGAGGTATAGTTAGCTTAGTGGTAGGATTAGGGTTAGGGTCAGGGTTCTTGGAGGTATAGTTAGCTTACTCATATGGCATGGGATTTGGAGCAGTGAAAGTTAATGTACTTGCCAATATGAGCAGCAGGGAAGTGTGTTGCAAGCTAATGTCATGTGACACATTTGTAGTTGACTCATTTCTTCTTTTTTAGTTTTTTTTTTCCATGTTGCAAATATCTCTAAACTGTTTCTTCCAAGGAATTTCTCTTTTGGACTATAGTGATATTTATTTTTATCTTGGAAGTCTATTAAGAAAATCATCAGCTTTTATTTTTAGGGATATTTTTAAGATTAATGTTTGACTAAGGGTATATTTACTCATTTCCAAGCCTTTTTTTATTTATATTCACAGTGATTTATCACATTTTATGGTTTCACAAATCCTGTAGACTGTAGACTCTGCTAGAGTAAAATAACTTTCATTAAATGAAATAGCAGTATTAGAGTTTCACATTTTCATTATTTAAATACAGGATCAGTCAAGTTGGGTCACATTTCCTTATGTTCTGTTTTATCTAAGGGCTGTTCTGCTTTATGGGCATCTTCATTTTTTAATCAGGGAGGGTTACTGGACACATAGTCCCTTTTTAGTGGCAACCTGTGAGCGATATCTGGTTAAGTGACTTGCTCAAGATCAAACAGTAGGCAAATAATGGGTAAATTAATTAAAACCTTTATCACAAAAACTACAGATACCAGCCTTAATCCCTTATGTCGTCTGCTAGCATTCTAACAAATTCTTAACTTCTTCTGATATTTCTATAACCTCCCTACAATTTTTATTACATTGTAGTTTATGCAACAATAAGTTGCCAATTGTTCTCCAAACTAAATAATCTTTTTTTTTTCCTTCTTTTTCTTTTTAAATTGAGTAGCGCACTTTATCTTTTTCAGACTACTGTTTTCCACCCAAATGGTATGTTTAGCTACTGACTTCTTTGAGCAGACCACTATCTTTATTCAAGCAACTTATGGTTCCCAATTCTGTATGCATCCTAACCTTTCTGGTATGGGTTTTCATATATTATAGGGACCTCCTCATAAGTAATTGGTGATTGTGAATATTCTGTCTTGCTTTGTACAAACTTTTTTTATATTCTGGTTTCTAACACAATATTAATACTGTGGAATTATTCTGGTTAAAAAATCCAAATCCAACCACGGTTGATGTTTCTTCTATTCTTTACACGATAAGCATCAAACAAAACAAATAGAATAAAAAACCCTCTCTTTATTAAAAAACGAAGCTTTCAGGAATGCCCCTTCTTCAGTGTTTGATACAATCAAACACTGAAGAAGGGGCATTCCCAAAAGCTTTGTTTTTTAATAAAGAGAGCGTTTTTTTATTCTATTCATTTTGTTTGATGAATTATTCTGGTTTAGGGTTGCCACCTTTTCAAGTCCCCAAAGTGGGACATTTTTTGTAGAAACGTGAGATTTTGCAGGACAAATCACACCCACGGCCAGTACAAAGGACAGAACTTCACTTTTTTGCCAAAATAAAAGCTTATTTTTATAGCATTTACATTGCTTATGCTATTGCATATAATATTTATGTTTCAGATACAAAATAACCGGTTTATACAACTATTTTAGAACACTTTAGAAATATATTTTGTCTTAAAATCTCAGGACATTTGCCATTTTTTAGGTTTTTTCACAGGACACAATTGCCCAAAGTGGAACTTTCCCTCGCAAAGAGGGATAGGTGGTAACCCTATTCTGGTTACCTGATGTAAAAGTTTTTTGCATTCATTTATAAAATCTATATTTGTCTTGACATACATGATTAGTGTGCACAAGAATTGATATTCTTTATATTTTTATGTTGGCAATTTAAACCACTTCTCTTACTACAACATTTTTAAGGTCTCTGTAATAGACAAAGTAAATTACAAATTGTAATTTTTTTTGATATTCATCCTTCTTATTTATTTATTTATTTAGTTATTTATTTTTTTTTTTTTGCAAAACCCAGCTCACATCACATATTTTCATTCTTATATTCCTGGGATGAAAGTCAGTACCAAATAGTTCCTAGCATACATGGATTAAAAGTGACACCAGCAACAGTCCAATACAAACTTCTCTAATTAGCTAAAATGTTTGGTTACATACAGAGATTGATGCAAATCTGTTGCAATGAAGATTCAGTGTAACAGTATGTGGGGTAAAAATGTTAAAATGCTAGAAAACTGTAGTAGACTCTGCATAGTAGTTTTCTGTTTGGTAATAAAAACTACACAAAACATGGAATAAGACTCATTGGACAGTAAAAGAACAGATACAAGAATAATTAGTAATAGCTGCAGAACACAGTAACACACAATATGGAGTACATAGGAGCAAAAAAAATTGATATTAAGGCTTGCATAAAAAGCACAGAGGAAACCACATAAATGAGCAACTACTGCAAGGAACTACTAAACTTTGAAGAATTACACAATTCCTTAGGCTGCAGAGGTTAAGACAGAAAGACTGACTGATGTTTTCCTATCTAAATGCCACAAATGTGGATGTCCAAGGTAGCCTTTTTCAAAAAACCTTATAAGTTTATTTAGAGTACAGAAATTCCATTGAAATATGCCAGGGGTTCTATTATGCAACACATCTACATTCTCTCAAGTCTAAACCGTATGCTAGTTTATCTTAAATGATTTACTTGGTGCAAGTGATGCAACTTGCTTTTTAACATTTTCTGCCTTTCCTATGTGAGTTTTAAGATCCAGAACTTAAATCTGTGCAACCAAACATTGATAGTCTGTTTCATTCTTTCCTTTGGTACAAGAAAGAGTGAGGTGTATCTTGTTCTACTAAAGGTTAACCAGTCAATAAATAAGTAGTTAATTTTCATCTTAACAACATGACATTGAATCTTTAGTCAGTACACTATATGAGACAAAGCAAAATGTTCAGGTTCTAAAAGAATGTGCCTGTTGGTCCTGATAAGACGCTACCCTGGTTTGACCTGGAATGCCATCCATTCTATATATTTGATGGCTATCAGAATTTCATTTTTCCATGTAACTGCCTATGTATAGTAAACTTTGGGCTACCTTATTTTATATGTCTCTAGATATTAGGACAATTCACTCTGACTTAGTTCAATATTATGTGATTCAATTTCCTTCATAATAATGGCAACTGGTTGGCTCATTTTCTATGTGTTCTTTATTGTGCCACAAGAGTTTTTATTGCTCCTATTTGATGTTGGAAGAACTTTGTTATATTTGGCAATTCAGTTAATATATCTCCATTTATATAATACCAAATAGTGGTGGGTCTTTTTGTGTAATGCCACATCACAGTGAAAGAACCCTATCATAATATTCATTTTACATCAGATATGCCTGCTTAATATTTTCGAATGACAGCTTAATTGTTTTCCCTTTTGAACTAACTCTGCTTTGGTATTAACTGCAGAAAATATAACCCCACCATTATCTTTTTTCCAAGGTTACCAAAACAGGAATAGGGAAAGAAATTCTTCTATCCCAGCTGGAATAGTGCCTTTTCCTTGTTGAATCCACATCAAAAAGAAACTCCACACAAATCAAGACTATTATCAATGAAATTTGTGGAGTCATCACAAATTTCATGAACATCACAGCAAAACATTGGAAAGAGTAAGTTGTCTCACAGTAAAATAGTTAATGTTTTATTATAATAGCAACTATTCAAGTTATAAATTAACCAAACATTCTCTCCTTTAGTAGCCAGATTAATTAGACAAATTCTCTCCAATAGCCTCAGAAACCAGAACCACACTGCATTTACATTGCAAGCCCCAAAAATAGAAGACCACTTTTTCTCCACACTTGAAAGACTATTGGGGTTTAATCCCTCCAACTAAAAACACTTTACCATAGCCAATATTCCAAATCCAGCTAAAAGCCCGTCTCCAGAAACTCACCAAATGCAAGTGCATCTCTTTCACCATCATTTTCAATTTCCCCTTTCTTTCTTTCTTTCTTTCTTTCTTTCTTTCTTTCTTTCTTTCTTTCTTTCTTTCTTTCTTTCTTTCTTTCTTTCTTTCTTTCTCTCACTATCTTCATCTAAGAATATGAAAAAAATTCTGGTGAAATTCTCATACCACTTTACCATATCTACCATTCACACTTCTAACCCGCAGATGAATCTATACATTACATATCCTCTTGCACTCAGATTGACATATTACTTTCTTTTGACCTTTTTGTAAATATTGTACAATATTACTGTTTATACTATTTCAATCTTGTCTTGTTGTTAATAAATGTATATAAAATTGCCACTTTATCTCATTACAATCTTTTTTCAATCCTGTCTTGTTGTCAATAATTGTATATAAAATTGCCACGTTATCTAATGACAATCTTGTTTAAATCCTGCTTGTTGTCAATAAATGTATGCAAAATTGCCATGTTATGTCATTAAAATCTTGTTTCAATCCTGTTTTATTGTCAATAAATGTATATAAAATATCTTGTTACAATTTTGTTTCAATCCTGTCTTTTTAACAAATGTATATAAAAATTGCTACAATATCTCATTACAATCCTGTTTCAATCCTCTCTTGTTGTCAATAATTGTATATAAAATTGCCATGTTATCTCTTTACAATCTTGTTTCAATCCTGTCCTGTTGGCAATAATAATATATAAAATTGTCATGTTATCTCATTGCAATTGTGCTGTTCTTTGCTGAAATGTGAATCCTTTTCCTACCAGGGCTGAGACTCAAGTTGACCATTTGTGGTCAGTATTCTACCTTGTTAACACATTTAAAATAAAAATTAATAAAAAATAATATTTTGCACGAAGAGATAAACGAGAATGAATCTTGCAGAGACTTGAAGTGTTTTACTGCATACAGATTGCATAAATGCAGAAGCAAATCACACTTTCTTCCTTGTAAATTTACATTTTTGAGAAACTTGTTTTTATGGTTTATTTTAATATTTTAGCAAGACTTCTAGTATGATATATGTTTGCCTGTATAGACTATATGCCTGGTATTTGAAAAAATCCTTATAAACTATTTCTTATAAGATCAATTCCTTTGTCTCTAATTATTTTTTTTTTATATCATTAACCTTACCTGAGGACAAAGATAATACACTCAGTGGCATCAAAGTGAGCACTTTTTGATTTTCAAAGTTATGACTTCAGGAAATGTGGTCACTTGCTAATAAATAAATAAAGATTGATGTCCACTACAAGTTTTGGGACAGGTTCAGAGCCTTAATCCTCTGCATTAACCACCAGACCTTATTTTTACATATAAGTGGTCTAGCAATTTCCAGTGAGTTCATAATGTCCATTCTGACATTCCAAATCTTTCTTACTATATTGTTCTTTTGGGTCTATATCACATGCTTGAAACATAAAAACTGCAAACACTCTTTTATAGACCACTAAAAGCCAAAACCACTAAATATCAAAGATATGGAACAGCTCCGCAAAAAAAAAAGAAAAGAAAAAATTCAAACACAAAATAAAGTGGGGGGCTTCGACCCCCACCCCCTACTTAAATATATCAACTCCGAGATCGTATCACAGTGGAGCAAATGGCAAAGTCCCGAAAATGGCCCAGTGATTTTTTTTTTTCCCTGGGAAAATAATCGTTGTTCCGTATCTTCGATATTTAGTGCTTTCACCTTTTAGTGGTCGATGAAAGAGCGTTCGCTCTTTTTATCTTTTGAACATATGATATAGACCCATTCTTTTTTCATTTAGATTAAATGTAGATACAGCTGGCAAATGAGCAAGACTACCTTTAGATTCCACAAAAAAGTCTCATTTCAGAATATATAAATGGTTTCTTATCGGATTGTATGTTTTTAACCGATACATCATTAACTAATCATTTGTTTTACTCTTTCCTTTGGCATAAAACCAAAAGATAATTTGAGCCTTTAAAACACTAATACTTTTACACTTGCAAATGATTTGCATAACTTACTGAACCTGGTAGTGTGTGTTTACAACAATATATGAGGAGGAAAAATACCAGCTAAAGGGTTTAGCAACTGCAAAGTTTTTTTTCAATCTGTATGAGTCCTCTGTATATTGATTAAAATACACTGAACATTTTCCCACAGTATTTCAATGTATTATCGAGCTATACATTTTCCTTTACAGACATTCTGTAATATTACATGCACAGACATCGAAAAGAACAGGTCACAGATCTAATCCAGTGTTTTACCAAGCTTTTAAACCACCTTTCATTGTACAAAACTCCATTTTTATGGTTTTTTGTGTTCTGCTGCCTAGACAACATTTTCCTCACACCACTAGTCTAAGAAGATTTGAATCATCAGACATACTGATCGCTAAGAACTTAAGGGTATTTCCCTACTGAAGCCACTGCACTATTTTTGCACTGCTGATGTCATGGTATACTGTCAACAGCTTCCCACTTATGTTTTGCATCAACTGTTTTTACATGAATTGAAACTGTCTCTTGTCCAGTCCAATTGGGTGATCTTGTCTGGACTCTGGATGAAACTTCCATGTGTCAGTCTTACCGGCAAATCCCTTTGCTTACTTATAACTTCAGTTGCCACACTACCACAGATCAGTCATATGGGCACTGTAGAATATACCAGTAGTTTTCCAGGAAGTGATCATATCTGTGATAAAGGATTGCATCCATCTTTTTCATGCTATACATAAATTCCTGCAGTTGAAATTACCAGGATATCTGTAAGTTTTTCGTATAACATACTCACATACTTGCATCTGTGGAAGGGTTTTCACTTTTTCATTCTTTGGTATAGTAGAAGTTATACAAGAAGTAATTACTGAACTGCTATGCTGCATGCATTCATGCCTGTTCAACTTTCTCTTTGTGGTCAAGGATGGAGTCCCTCATTTGTTATTAAAGCTTCCATTCACACTGCGGAAATTGTCAGTTCATCTACAGGCAACTGACAGCTGTTATACTCATGCAAAAGGACATAACATGTGCAATATACTGCCCTTCACATGAAGTGATATTTTCAGTCCTATGTGGACAAATATGCTGTGTACACAATCACTGAATAAACATCCCCTTCCTTACCATTCTGGGCACATTCCTTCTAGTGACAATCAGCAAAGGTGATGTTAGGTTTAAAGCAGTGATAACTGGTTAATTCCACGTGATGTTTGCAGGCATTGCTAAAATAACACACATTCATTTCCACACTATTTACTAAGATGTTTTTCTGCTTGACCAAATTATCCCCTAGCATTAATGTTGATGATACTTTATAATATGGAACAAGTCACATTTGTCCATGGTGGGAGGGTGGCCTAATGGTTAAGGTGTTTGCCTTACAAACACAAGGTGCAGGGTTTGAGTTTCACAAGGGATAATTGTCTAGGCTTAAAAATGGCTTGCAAGTGCAGTTAGCTCAGTACTAATCTATTAACCTATGTTTAACAGAACAATTATCACAGCAATTTTCTACAAAGTCCCATGACTTTCTTCCATTGTTGAAGTTTTTCATTTCTTCCACCTTTTCTACCCTGAGTCTGTTTGTAACACTGATGTTTAGACCAATAACAAACCTGATTTCTGTCACTAAAGCATTCAGTACCCACCACATGATATAAACTTCCTCACATCAGTTATGTTTACGTGCTTCTCAGTCATGTCCCATCAGTTTACATATAGTTCATTAGTTTGTACAAACAAGTCTTTACACGTTTCTTTTTTTTTTTTTTTTTTTTTTTACAGGCCATCATTAAATCCAGATGTTGTAAAAAAGCTTAAAGATGCATCTGAGAACCTCCAGAGGCCTAAAAGTTATGGCATCAGACTGTCAACTTAATTAAATTGCAATCTCCAGATTTATTACAGTAGACTCTTGACATGTTAGGATATGTTAAAAGCATGGCACAAAGCTACCAAGTAAGACAAAGAATGAAGAGAAACAGAAATGAAGTAATCTATGTGAAAACTTCGGGGCCAGGATGAGAGCAAAACAAGGATGTACACTAGGGAAGTGCAAGGGTCGATAGTTTGCAATAGGGAGCCCTCAGAGCTCTTTATCTATGGCTCTATTTCACCTAAAGCTGGCCTTGTTAATTGCAGTCAGAACTGTGAGGTATATATAGTCAGTAAAGTGGCTCTGCTGACATACTGATGCAGTCTGTGGATGAAAATGAATGAACGCATCATTTGATTGTTGAAGGGTAATGGTTATCGACCTGCTGTAATCGATATCCTCCCCAATTCAGTTAGCCCCACCCATTCTGTTGCTTCCTGCACCCATCCCTCTTTTGAAGTTTATAGTTGTCACTAAAATTATGTGACTATTTTTACTGATAGCAAATAAACATGCATGTTGAAAATATGAGGTCTCTTTTCTAAGATTACCAAGCAGTGGTGCACTATCTAATGAAAGGACTTAAACCCAGTTTTCTAACACAATAAATTGTTATCCACTACATAATGCAGTTAAATGAATTAAGAATGTTTTCTGTCAAATGCTATCAAAATCATAGCAAACAATACAAAACTGAGCAATATTTGAATAGGGTATGCAGTGCATGTAAACATATTATCCAGGACATCACCATCTACAAGTACGTAATGTGAACTCTGGAGTAAAACTTTATAATTTGACATGTAAGCCCATTATCAAGAGTAATTTCTTTTTGTGTAGTTGTATAGGGGCATGATTTAAAAAGTCAAATTAGCTTTCCCAATGGTAATTGTGCTACAACAGGTAGCATCTACTTGGCAGTCTGTTTAGGATGTAACAGTTTTTACAAAAGTAAAACTGAACAAGCATTTCATAAAAGAATGCAAGAGCATTTATGACATTTGAAAGAAAACACTAACAATGTAGTATACAGAAACAAAACAGTTTGCACAGGCCATTGTGTATACAAATTTGTAATACTAGAAAGAACACCTAGGGACCCTAAAGGTGGAGCTTGGGGAAATGCAATTTAATTTAATGAACTAAAATGGCAACTACATCTGAACACAACTGATCCACCTTGCTCGACATCTATGACATCTCTCTCTCTCTATATATATATATATAGATATATATATGACATCTACTTATCTTTATTAAAACTGAAAATGCTAAATTATTAATATTGCTTAGTATTATTTAAACCACTCAGAAGGATTTAAATGTATTTTTAAAAAATGTATTAAGTGCATTGAATTTATAATGAACTTTTGTTATGCGTACATACTTATATTTTGTATATTTTTTAACATTATTTAATGATCTTGGTATGACATAAATTAGAAACTTGATATTGGTTATAACTCAGTGGCAAAATTTTTATGCAGACAGACAACAGTTGCATTCATATTTTTACACTACACCTTTCAGAAAGCTTGCATATAAGGGAAGTGATGCAATTAGCCTTTTAGATTCTAAGGAAGTTCCTGTACAGGACCCAGAATGCTAAATCTTGAGTAAAGCACATTACTTTTAACATCTGTTTGACTTGTTCATTTACTTTTGGTGGATTATCTCCTTTACAGTCACTCCCTCTAAGGTTGGAAGTGTTTTCACTTGGTTACTCATCTTTCACACCATCCGTTGTTTGGAACAGTTTAGAACAACTCAGTTCTACAGCCGAATAAAAACAAAATACTAATTTTCATACCTTTATCAAACAACAGAGAGTATCCCTGTACACCATTGAAAAGAAATGAAGTTTGGCAACAAACCAAGTTGTCCAGGGACATCTTCATGGGGGGGTTAGGTTGATATTAGGAGGGGTTAAGTGGGTTGGGGAGGTGAAAGGGTTAAGTGGAGGCAGGGATGGTTGGGAGGAAATGAGATAAGGATTGTGAGGGGCTTAAGAGGTTTAGTCTAGTGTAGCTAGGTTAAGCAATCACATTTTGGTATGAACTTGCTACTGCAAGTTACGTCCATGATGACCAGTGGGAGTTTTGGAGCAGGTAGGCCTTGGATGTTGAGGAAAGTGGTTCTTGACTTGTTGGTACAGGGTCCTTTGGGTTGAGCTGTGAAAGAAGACTGCCTGTCGGCAGGTGACTGATGATGTTTGGAGGTATTTGAGCTGTTCAGGTACCAGGTAATTTGGCCATGGTTGTTGTGGTTGCTTTGCTGGGTTGCTCAGGGAGGCTTTGCTGAGGCCAGTTATCTGACTCTTCATGTGGGTGATGGGGTTTTGTTGTTGTCGTGGGTTGCCTGGTGTGGTCAAGTACTGGAGGCCTTGTGGTTGTTTTGTTGATTGTTGGTTGTGGTCTCGCTGTCAGTTGGAGGGTTTTCCCCTGGGTTGGGGGGCTGTGGGGAGGTGATGTTGCAGGGCATTGGTGGGAGTGGTGGGTCAAGAGGGGGTTGTGGTGCTGGGAGGTTTCTCTGATGGCATTTGTTGTATTCACGGGCTTTCAGACACTGGGAGGAGGGCATTCGGATTGATGGTCATTGTCGTGGAGCGGATGAGCTGCTTTTTTAGTCTACCGAGTGGTTCCTGCTTCCTGGAGTGTTCTGGGTGATGAGATGAGTGCATCGGCATGCTGGCAGTTATATCGGTGGGTTTAAATCGGTAAGTTTAAAGGAAGAGAAAAAATCTGGCTTGGTTTCTGTTGGTGGTGGTTTGGGTGCTGGAGAGAGTCGCTGTGGCCATTTTTGTGGGCTGGCTGACTTTTCTTGCTTGGTGGACTCTTCTTGTCAGGAGTGACAGTGGCGTTGTAGTAGATGCCACTCTGGTTTTGCACAATAGCAAATGTGTGTGTGTTTGGGTGCAGTGGCTTAGCGTGTTTTATGGGAAGGAGGTTGCTGTCATGCCTGCGCATTGATAGCATTGGAGGTTCGCTGGTTTTTGGAGGATTTCGTGAGTGGGGGCCATTGCTGCGGAGCAGTTCTGCCTTTCTAGTCTGTCTCATGGTTCCCGTTTCCTTGACTGTTTTACCGAGATTTACTCATACTGTGTTTAAAATGGGAATGCCAGTGGGTGTGTACAGAAGCAACACCTGACTGCTTAAATAAAAAAGTGTTGTCACTATTTAAATGCGATGACTGCTGTTGGAGTTAATATGATATGGTGCCAGTTGATATGTAATTGAATGTCAAATAATTAACAACTGAAACTTACCATGTTTTAACATTCCATAGTGTTAGATATTACATGGGCTCCAGAATATTTAAATTAAGTAAAATACACAAGTTAATTCTAATAATTATAATTAACAATTTGATTCTTAAGTTGTGATAAACAGTGAAACAAGCAATCCTGCTACCAAAGTCTGACTACACGGAGTGTTTCTGTGGTGAAGGAGATAAAGAGCTGGGTTCATGCAGGCGGGGTCCATTCTGCTATACAATGAGAGTGCACAATACCGGAAAGGAAGCAAGGTGCGCCCAGCGGTTTCTTGTCACTACAGAAGTCAGGTGCCATTGCCAAAAGTGGCCTTCGCTCGATGTTGCAAACACATCTGAAGTGTAGCTATAGCAATCATGATCTAATTCTTTGACAATATGTGTATGTTTTTAATTAGAGGGAGACAGGTGGCTCTTGCTGTGTCCTGTGATTCATTGCAGTGCAGAAGAGTGCTGTTGCTGATCATCTCTACAGGACTACATTCAGCGTGTCTGTCAGGAGTGTTGTTGTTTTTAAAATGCTCAAGTAGATGTAAAAAAAAAAAAAATGGGCAAATCAATAACGAGTTAAAGGGCTGTGTTGTGTATGCAACAGACATTACATGTCGGGATGAACGCATACGCAGGAAGGTTCACCTTTGATGCAGAGTTGAACAATCACAGAGTGGCAACGTCAGAATATACTTTCAGTTCAGTGTATGTGATTTTTGAGAGGGTTGTATTGCAGAGTTGACTTGCTTTTGCTGGGCGGGTAGCGAGCATGGCAGAGTGCTGACTGTTATGTATTGTCAAGTGAATCCAAACAAAAAAAAAAAAAAAAGTGGAAAGACTGGGGATTATCTGTCTCAGCCTTTTTGCAGTGATGGGGGATTGAGGGAGCTGTGATGGCCATTTCATGGGGTGGAGGTTGCTGCTGCACATGCACTGAGCAATGTACTCATAAAAAAAAAGAAAAAAAAAAAAGCCAATAGCCTGTAGGGGGACCATTCAAGCTTCAATTGTGTGTGACTGAATAGGCTACATAGAAGGGTGTTCTACAAGGTAGCCTTTACTTTATTTATTTATGTTCGCTATAGGGTTTAAGTCAGTACCAAAAAAAAAGCATTGTTTAGCATTGTTTTGAGTGCAGAGCAGTACTATTTGTCTGTTAATTCATTGGTGGAGTGG
The DNA here is from genome assembly GCF_019279795.1 of Protopterus annectens. Lineage (NCBI taxonomy): Eukaryota > Metazoa > Chordata > Ceratodontiformes > Protopteridae > Protopterus > Protopterus annectens. The sequence goes on from NC_056734.1 coordinate 310,747,886, forward strand.
TTAGCATTGCTCTGACTTTCAGAGAGGTACAATTGTTGAGTGGTATGATTTGTCCCTCCGTTAAGTTTATTGACAGTGAGGTTAGCTTTGGTGGTGCGGTTAGCATACTACATTTTCTTCTGGCACAGATTCTGACACTTCTATTGTTGTTAAATATTTCCGTTTTGAATGATTCTTTTCTGTCTTATTAGATTGCCATGTAAATTTTGTCAGAACTTCTTAATCTTGTCTTTCTGCTGAAATTTCTGATATTATGCCATTCTTATCTTCACCTAGCTTCCTCACTTTCAGATAGATATTTCATATTGCATTTTGTTACTTATTTATAGCATTTTAGTTCTACAACTCAGATTCAAAAAGACTTAGAATGATGCAATAGCTGTAGCTCAGAGGGTTTCCATATTGAGGTAAGCCTTTCAGCTTCATAGACCATTCTGTCACTGACTCTGGGCCGGATTCACGAAGGCTTGCACGGAGTCTAAGAGTAGAGTAAGACTCCATGCAGCCAACATGTCCGCTGAGCGATCCAGCAACAGCCGATAGGGGTGTGCAACAGAGCTCCTAAAATGACTCTTACACGGACAGGGCTAGGATATGAAATGACCTCATTTGCTGCTGAGAGGTATGCAAATGAGGTACATTTGCGATTCAGGAAACTCTAACCTGTCCGAGTAAGAGTAGTGTTATTTGCAGAAATGTACTCCGTTGACAACTGAGTACGTTTCTGCAAATAGCAAAATGGAGCCGTGACAGCTCCAAACAAAGGATGCATCCAGTCAAGGAAGCATGCCAATGGCCAAAAATACGGCCATTGGCAATGTCCACCGATGCAAAAATAAAATAAATTAAAATACATTTTTTTTCCCAATCGCCGATGTTTAAGCGTAGCACAGCACCGAGCAAACACGGTGCGCTGTAAAAACTAGAAAACCAATAATTAAAAAGCAGAAATGTGGATTTTACAGTAATCCCTAATATACAATGCAAGGGAATGGCAGTCCAAAGACAACATGGCTATCGAGTAGAGGTTGCTAAGGGGGGAAGCTCAGTCTAAGAGTTGTAACCAAGCATTAGTAGGCAATCCTATGCAAATTAGAGTAAGGACAGTGAATCCCGAATTTACATAGCAAAAGAGCACAGTCAGTGTAGTGTAGGAGTAGGATAAGGGGTGTAACAGATTAGAAGATAGGTGACATCATAAGGGGGGTATGTCTGAGAGAAGTGATACTAATCACTGGAAGAGGTGTGTCAACAGGTACCCTAGCTAAAGGCAAGAAATTGAAGGTGTATGTCGTGAACAACACCAAAGTTTCTTGTAGAAATGCCTGCACCGTGTATGCGCATGTGTGCGGGCCTGTAAAACCGAGTAAGCCTGTGTGCGCGCGTGTGCGGTTGTGTGTGCGCGTTTAAGCTGGAGTAAGCAAGTGTAAGGTTGTTGAAACCCGTGTAAGTGCGTTTGCACCTGTGTGCATGCGTGTTAGTAAGAATAAGCAAGTTGTAGTCCATATAAGCATGTGTGCATGCATGTGAGCTGGTGTGCGCATGTTTGCACTTGTTTGCGCAGCGCTGCCCCCTGAGGAAACAAAAAGGGAAAAGGAAGCACAACAAATAGTAGGAAGTTAACTGGGTAGTACTAGCAGAGCTAGCAGGTGAAAACAATCAGAATCAGGCAATTATACAGGCAGTACACTAGCCCAGCCCAGCCCAGCACTTAAAACTCAGCAAACAACTTTCCAGTATGTTTTTCTCAGACACACTGCAACACTGCAGTAAGCTAATAGAAGTGAAAACTAAAAAAGCTTTACTGAGACAAAGAAATGTTAGGGGCTGCCATTGCTGTTATAAGGCAACATATGCAACATGGTGAGGGTGGTGACAATGCAAATGCTGCTGAGCAACCCACAGTGAGGAGACGGAGAAGAGTGTACAGGCCTAGGGTAACTTACCAGGGGCTACATGAGCTGGAGATAGTGGAGCACTATAGAGTGGACAGAGACCTCATACAGCAAATTGTTGAGCTGTGCAGGCCACGCCTCACACACAGAACCAACAGAGGGGAACCCATCCCAGTAGAAACCAAGGTATGTGTTGGCCTAAGAATATTAGCAACAGGTACCTTCCACAGACCAACTGGTGATATGATGGGGATTTCACAGGCATCAGCATCCAGGGTACTGCACCAGTTCCTGAATGCCATGTCAGCACATGTCGGTGATCATGTATATTTCCCCAATTCCCATGAGGTATTGGCCAGCAATATGTGTCTCTTCCAGCAAATAGTGGAATACCCTGAGGTAGTGGGTGCAATAGACTGCACGCACATTCGCATCAAAGCACCAGCCGGTGAGTGGGGTAGGGTCTACTATAACCGCAAGGGTTACCCCTCCATCAACTGCCAAGTCATGTGTGATGCCCAGGGCATAATAATGAATGTGTGTGCTGGCTGCCCTGGAAGCTACCATGACTCCCCTATCTGGCATCTGACACAGCTGTACCAGACATTTGCCAATGGGGACATCACTCATGGTCACCTAGTGGGGGATGCTGGATATGCACTCGAGCCGTGGCTGATGACACCCATCAGAAATGCACACACACCTGAACAGGAGCACCATAATGAGGCACACGCACAAACACGAAACGTAATCAAGCGTGTGTTTGGGCTGCTCAAGTCATGGTTCCGGTGCCTGGACACATCTGGTGGAGCCTTGCAGTACTCACCAACTACATGTACCCAAATAGTCATGGTATGTGCTATGTTACACAATATGATCCTGCGAAAACAGCTGCAGCAGGAGCAGCATAGGGCCAGGCACAACAGCCCCCCACCATTGCCAAGGCCATCACAGGCAGAGCATGACTCAGAGGAGAAACAACCTGAGCCTGCCCCAGTAGGCAGAAGGAGGCGTGCCCAGTATGCTTTGGCCTTGGCAAAGAGGCAACACATAGCATATACACTGGCTCAGTAGGAACCCTGGAAATGATACCTCTCTCCGACTCGCACATATAGTAAAAGGGATGCCTAAGTTGACACTACCTGTTAACAAACATGCAAAGGGAGTGTAAAATGTGCATCCGACATAGGCAGCCCTGCAGCACCACCTGAGGCATGATTGCTATGTGTTAAGCAATATAAAGCACTGCTAAATAGCTCTCACCACTATTTAGTATATGTAAACAAAATTGCACACACTAAGTAGCACAACTACAGGCAATGTTGAGCAATATTGTGCACTGTCCAGCAATGTGGGTCAACATTGAGCAATGTTGTGCAAGTCTGGTCAAATGTGGGCATAGTTCAGCAAAACAGGTTAACATGTTCATATTTGCTTCACTTTTCTTGAAGCAGTCTGTTCTGGCATGTATGAAAATATGAAGCAATGACAGTGCTCGAACCCAGGATATAGTGCACTATAGTCGTAGTACAGAACCACTAAACCATGACAGTATGTCAATGGTCAGCTTGTATGAAAAAATGTTGATAAGTCAATGCTAAGTATCTCATGGAAACCTTGCAGGCATAGCATAATCCCTGTTGAGTTAAGACACAAAGGTGAGGCCTGCAGTAATAATAGAACCTGATATTCAACACACATATAGTATAAATGTTAATATTGGTAATGTTCACACACATCAACAAATGTAGTGGACCTCAGACAGCAACATACTGCAAGGTCACACTGGGCATGCTCACAAACTTGAATATATGAGACAAATGTCAGGCAACAAAACAATGTAAGTCTGAACTGGGAATGCTCACACACTTAGGGCAAGTTTGAGTACAGCAGTGGGCCACACATATCCCTCAGTTGTATGTGTCAACCCAGGAACCTCGCACTATTCACCAATCCGCCATGTGCACACAGTCATATGACAACAGACACATATATAATATAGTGAAATCCTGTCACAATCAAATATGTTATGCAGATACCTAGGTTGTTAATAGAAAGTGGTAAAGCAAAGAAGAAACAAAACCTGCAATCTGTACCATCACTGAACAATGTGCATCCTGAATATTAGCATAGGTTCAGAGGTTGACACTAGGCTATCTTCCCTAGGATATGTAGAAGCCTAGCCACAGTGTGTTTGTATTTTGCAACCCCGCTAGATCAGTAGACTGTGCCTGTGAATAATAGGTCACACAAGATATCTCACATATGTTCATTTCATTCTGTCTCTGTCTAGAAGGGACCCATAAGATATCCCAGGGCTAAACATACTATCACCCATCCACCTGTGAAGATGTCACCTGTAGGTGGTCAACATGGGTCTGTGCGTATGTGGGACTGTGATCACATTCCTGAGTGAGTGGAGCCTCTGTGATGGGAATCTGCCCCTCCAGCATGTCCTATTAACATCATTGCTAATGTACCTGTCCCTGGAGCACGTAGCTGTAAGGGACTTTGATATCCTCATGTGGAGCCTGCCCATCAATGCTGTGATGGACATGGCTTCAAAGAAAAGGCACAGACTGCATCCAAGTAGACAGTAAGCAACTGAGGAGAGCTGGAGTCACCATAGCCAAACTGTGCACACCATCTGTGTGAGTCCATAGATCCACTTGGTTATGTACATTTGTGTACATTCCAGTTTCTGCAGGTGTTGGGTAAGGTACATCTGAAATGAGGCATTCTATCCAAGCATGTGCCTGATGAGTATAGGGTCACAATGACCCCACCTGATCTGGATATAAAACTGTATGGGATAAGGTCGGCTAAATAGAAGGTGTGTCCAACAACATTGGCAACGTGAATGTCAAAGGCGAGAGTACTAAGTATTCATGTCCCCAAATCACAAATCACACAAACTGTACGTGATGTATCATCACCTATGTGGTAATGTGTGGGCACGATGTTACTACCAAAGGTGATGACTATGCATCTAAAGGAAGGTAGCTGTAGGCCATGGCTCTGGCACCAGTCATCCATCTCCTTGGGACCCTTTCTGAGGATGCTTGTGCCAACTGTGGAGTTGATTATGGCACACAATTTGCAGTCATCTGCAAACATGGTCAGCCATATTCCTCCTGTGTTAGCCAGTACGTCTCAGAAATATATACAGAACAAGAGAGGTCTCAGGACTGTGCCCTGTGGGATGCCACATGTAACTGGTGTATAGTCAGACATGGCACCTGCAATGCTGACCATGTGTGTGCTATTCATGATCCAGTTAGCAATCCATCTTGTGACATATGTGTAGATATTGAATCCGGTGATCTAATGTATAAAGGCTGAGTGGGGTATTGTGTTGAACTGGTGTGCTAGCTCCAGGTAGGCTGTGTGGACAACCCTCTGTACATCTATGGACCTGTTAACTGTTTAAAGACATCAAACAGGTGCAAGAGGCAAGATCTGCCCACAACAAAACCAAATTGTGTAGGATCCAGTGTCTGTAGGTTCACAGTGTCTATGTGTATGTGTTCCATGATGATAAACTCCATAGCTTAGCAGACCAGGATAGTTAGGCATATATTGCAATAATGTTCAGGGTCCCTTGTGGCACCAGCACTGTGGAGTGGTTACACCGTAGCTGTACATATCCTGTAGTAACTCTGATATTGAACAGTGACATAATGTGATTGTGAAGTTTTCATGAATCTCGTGTAAGCCACAGTCCGGGACACCATCTGGTCCCACTGATGCTGTGTTGTCTGCTATGGAGAGGGTAGCACACACCTGTTCATCTGTGATGTCAGGGAGGCTACACCCTGTTGTGATGGACATGTGCACTACAGGGGAGATGGTGGGGAAACATTCCCACTGAACCTGTTGTCCAGGATGTTCGCAATGTCAGTAGGTTCACTGTATCATTTGTAATTATGCAGTAACTCACAGCATATCTTTGAGTTCCCACCCAGGTCCTTGACATAACTAAATAAGGCCTTGTGATTGTCCATAGTGTCTGTTGCAAGTGTCCGTTAGAAGTGGGCCTTAGATGAATCAACAAGTGATCGTAGCTATACCATAGTACTGATCAGCGATGCCTTCCTGATTGTGATTGTGCTCTATAATGTAGTAGCCTCCTCCTGTCCTTGTATAGCTCATTAATGGCCGTGGTCCACCAGACAGGTCCCCTGCCTTTGGAGGAGTGAGTCTTGTAGTTATCTGGGATAGCATGATCCATGCATTCCAGTAGTTGTCTATAGAATGGGCTTGTAAAGGATTAAGTGGTCTGAGCCATAATTAACACTGTCCCAGGGTCATTGAGGGATACCACCTCAGTTTGTACAAGTGTGACATTTGCTCATGAGAAGTATATCACCGAGATCACCTAGGATGTGTGTGTGTATGGGATATGTATGTCTAGTGAGATGACTGTATGTTCTGACCTTAACAATGACGGGTATACCTGTGGTGTGGAACATAAAGTCCCTATGTTGATGATGATCAGGTCCCACATGTTTTAACCCCCTGTGGATGTGGTGACCAGGTCTGCCATAGCATTTGAGTGTAACAATCCTAGCAACTGTTGTGCGAGGGTGTCAGTGCTTGACTAGTATACCCAATCAATGTTTGTGTATTTGAAGTCACACAATATAATGGTGTTTGGAGAGACCTTCACATTCCCCAGTGTTCCCAGGAATAACAAGTGTTGTCTGTAGCAGTCTACAAACTGAAATGCAGTTTGGCCCACTGTCAGTTGCACATGTACGTTCCCTGATGCTTTGTGCAGTGCTACCAACCCGGAGGTGTGTGTATGAATGATGTATATGGATACCCTCCCCCCCCCCATTGTTGTCCGGTCCGAGTCTCGTGTCCGAAAACCATGGTATGAAGTAAAATCTGGTAGTGTTGCTGTGCTTTTGTGAGCCTGAACCAGGTGTCTGTTACTGCACATATATCGACAGACTCCATACTGATGTGAGTCCTGAGTGTATGCATTCTGAGGGTTAGACATTAGTTGTTGAGCAGCATCACTCTCCGTTTCCTTTACCCTGTAACGTCTATGGCTGCAGTTTTGTCTTCTGAGCCTCACTTCAAACAGCCACTGTGTGTGTGTCAAGAGCCTAAGCCAGTCTGTGAAAGCCTAGGGGTGACAGGTGCATGGCATCCAAAGCGAATGTACGTGGCATGTTGAGCATGTAATCCCAGGCTGACAGACACTGGATCCCCTTTGAATGACAACAATATGTTAGGCAACTGTTAAAAGTGATCAGTTCGTCTGTATACTGTGACATAGTACTTGGTGAGGGTAAGATGCTACACAAGGTCAGGGTCATACTGGCCTGGGCTACATGATCAGAGAGCTCCTCTATGTCTCTTGTCATGTAGTCCAGGGAGGAACATCTGAGGGTTTATACACCAGCATGGTCAATGATGGATCCATATTTGTACTTGCAGTAGACTGACAAGAGTGCATGTGTCATGTGGCAGATCCTGGCACCCGACACACAGCACAAAGTGACCTTCACCTTGTTCAGTCTGGTGAGTGGGATGTCAGTGTGACCAACAATTACAGTCACCTAATACAAGTGTATGAGGTGTGTTGTGTAGGCCTAAGGGCAGTGACTGTGTGGCACAATGACTTTGTGAACTATGTGATATGTGTGTATGGTTGTGGGTTAGCAGTTGTTTGTGTGTCTGCTTTGGATGTCTCTGCTGCTTAGGCAGAGTGTATTTAGATGCTCCCAGTATGTCTTTGTGTGCCAATGTATATGGTTTGCTGTTGTCATAGGTCCATGTACGACTGGATTTGTGGTGTGTGTGGTTACCTTCACCACCTGATAGACTGTGCCAGTCATGGCTTGGGAGAGCTCAGCCTCCTGTCTGTCTATACAGTTGCACCTCTCCCATATATCTGAGTTTGTTGGTAGGAGGACTGTGATCCCTGTGTACATAAGGCAGTTGTAACAATGCGTCAAAGTTCCAATATGCACCAGCTGGACTGGAGAGTACACATGAAACTGACCTTTGGACATGCCAGGATATAATGATGACATACACTGTCGACTGATCACAAAGGATCAGTAGTGTGTGAAGTGTGTAAAAGAGTATAACAGGGGCTTAGTGTTCAAGTTTGTTGTTGCTTTGGAAAGATAATCTGCAAAGGAGTACAGACAGAAACATCACACCTCCTTCAGCTATGTCAGAAATATCGATGTACAGTCATATATGTCCTAAGTCAGGGTCAACTGTACCTGACTGACAATGTCGACATCCTGTCAGACAGGCCCATACATACATACCCACCTCCCAGTGACAAAAGACACTATCATCATACCAGGAGATATCACATGTAGAATGTGTAAACTGGTCCTCCCAAAGCCAAATGAATCCCATCACGTGGATAACATTGTTTCCCCATATGTGTCATAAGTGAACAACAGAACAAACAGACTCTGCACCTGAACAGTCTGTTGAGCCTCACACTCTCTACAGGATCTTGCACTGTTGAATGTGTTACAGCAACATGTGGCACACCCCACAAGTGTTGGTGCACAACACACCATGGGAACTATAGTCCTACGAAGTCCGAACTGCTAGTCCATGGAGTCCATCATGATTGCAGTCAGGAACAGAGCTATTGTAAACCGACAAATGCACAACCCAAATGTCTGTGGTATGTTAATGAGCACATCATGTTCCCCAAACCTGCTAGATTTCTTGCAAGGCAGCCACCCAGGACATACATCACTGAAAGGAGCAACACAGGTCCCACATAGACTTTGAATAGCCCTTTACCAACATCACAGACACATGTTGTATTCACAAAACCAACAATCCGCACATGAATATGTATTGTCATATGAAGGAATGGTAATTTGTCCACAGATAGATCACACAAGCTATGAATTGTGTGTTCCTGTTCAAGATGTTCACACCTGCTGACCCACAAGGTTCATTCCTGGGATTGCACAACACTAAGTGTACACACATTACCATGTCCAGTCTGATGATGTCAGCAACGTACAAATATAGCATGAGAATTGAAACCAAACTGTAAAGCATATAGCGCGTCTTGTTAATGCATATCTCACTAGTATCATAACATAGTTAGGTAGGGGTTTGAATCTTGCAATTGCTGAGTGTGGATGAAATTGGTTTTGAGGGGAGTGGCCTTTTTGGAGACTGTGGAAACACATTAGGAGAGGTGAATACCTCTTTGCCAAATGTGACGATGTCAGCATCCCACAAATACAGCATTGGAAATAAATGCTCCCAATAAAGCAAATAGCATGTCATGTTAATGCGTATTTCACTAGTGTCATAACATAGTTAGGTAGGGATTTGAATCCTGTGAATGTATATGTGTGAGATTGCCTTTGAGAGGAGTGGCCTTTTTGGAGACTGTGGAAACACATTATAAGAGGTGAATACCTCTTTGCCAAGTGTGATGATGTCAGCATCCTACAAATACAGCATTGGAAATGAATGCTCTCAGTCAAGCAAATAGTGTGTTGTGTTAATGCGTATCTTACTAGTGTCATAACATAGTTAGGTAGGGGTTAGAATCTTGTGAATGTGTGTGTGTGAGATTGCCTTTGAAAGGACTGACCTTTTCGGAGACTGTGGAAACACATTAGAAGAGGTGAATACCTCTTTGCCAAGTGTGATGATGTAAGCATCCCACAAATACAGCATTGGAAATGAATGCTCTCGGTAAAGCAAATGGCATGTTGTGTTAATGTGCATATCACTAGTGTCATAACATAGTTCATTAGGGGTTTGAATCCTGTGCATGTGTGTGTTTGAGAGTGCCTTTGAGAGGAGTCGTCTTTTTGGAGACTGTGGAAACACATTAGGAGAGGTGAATACCTCTTTGCCAAGTGTGATGATGTCAGCATCCTACAAATACAGCATTGGAAATGACTGCTCCCAGTTAAGCAAATAGTGTGTCGTGTTAATGCATATTTCACTAGTGTTATACCATAATTAGGTAGGGGTTTGAATCCTGCAAATGTTGAGTGTGTGTGAGATTGCCTTTGAGAGGAGCGGCCTTTTTGGAGACTGTGGAAACACATTAGGATAGGTGAATACCTCTTTGCCAAGTGTGATGATGTCAGCATCCTACAAATACAGCATTGGAAATGAATGCTCCTAGTAAAGCAAATAGCGCGTCATGTTAATGCGTATTTCACTAGTGTCATAACATAGTTAGGTAGGGGTTTAAATGCTGAGTGTGAATGTATGTGGTGGTGTATGTGTGTGTGTGTGTAATGCTATGAGAGGAGTGACCTTTTTTGAGACTGTGAAAACACATTGAAAGAGGTGAATACCCCTTTTGCTGGTTTGATGATGTCAGTATCCCACAAACACAGCAGTGGAAATGAAAACTCCCAGTAAAGCATATGGCGTATAGTGGTAATGCATATGTGTCTAGTACCATGACATAGGTAGGTAGGGTTTTGAATCCTGCAATTGTTGTGTGTGTGTGTGTGTGTGTGTGACACTGTTGAGCAAAGTGTTGTATGTTTTGCTACTACTACTGTATGACATATCAGTAAAACAACAGTATGTGCATTGCACACTGCAGGTATCTGTGTGGCAAATACACATATGTACATGTGACCTAAATTTGTAACTGTGGACAAAACATATATGTACATGTGACCTCATTCATGTCATAGGTGTGAAGCCTGCTGTCAACACAACTACGTCTGTTACCATTGACAGTTTTTGCTGCTGCTTCTTGGACCGTAGCTCACATATGTATGTATGTATGTGACAAGTCCAGCCACTGTAGTGAGCTGTGCCCTAGGTCATCTGTGTCACACACACACATGACAGTTGTTATAGAATAGTGTGAGTGTGGGTGCATGCCTGTGGCATATGACAGACATGCCCAAACACAACACCGTCTGTCAATAATGGCCATTCATGGTAGGTATACAACAACCCCGCGCATATACATACAGACACCTTCTTACTTATGTGATACACTGAGGGACATCAGCATAGCTTTGGGAATGTGGATATCAAAGGTCAGATGAAATCACATGTGGCTGTCTGTACACATCGGTACCCCTACTACACGTTGTGTGCTACTACCAATGTGGTACAATCAGGATACTATGTGTAGCAAATGTGGATGACTATGCTGTTGTTGGATCATAGCTTCACAACATGTGTTTGTCAACAGGTATGTGTCTGTATGATACCCTCGTGGAAGATAGGTGTCTAATCCGTAGAATGCTTTGTAGGCCACTGTATGCATCACCAGATGTGGATGTACATATCCCTAGTGTGTCTGCGTGTACCTAGGATGGACACATACCAAACAGGAGTGGTCACGGGAATGTGTGGTGGTCATTACCACTGGTAACTGGTATAGTACAAAACCAGAAAGATTCTAAAGCTACTGTGTATCCTACAGCTGTGTGTCAGTTGTCAAGACATCATGTAACAATTGGTTAAAATCAGGCTGTTGAGGTTATGTACACTACTACAATGCTAACCAATGACCGATATCAACAGTATCACCCACAGCATAGTGTCATACCATGTCATACACACATGTGTACCCAAGTTATGACATATGTGTAGTGACATGCATATTGGACACCAATATGAAATATGAAGTAGTAACACTGTGTAATACAGGGCATGTCACCCTTTACATGTGCCCAAAATGCACATACATGCAAACAGTGCACCTCCACCATGTTCACAAATGTACACCTTGGAATCTGTATAGCAAACATCATAGATGTTACATCCACTCAACAACATGCTGCCAGTACCACACACATCGGCCAACTGTCACATGTTTGGACAATCCATGTTTGGGATTAACACTGGTGTATACAATACAAAATTGATAATCACTGCTGGGATGCATCATGCCTGCTCAGATACACCTACAAGGATATCATTACCCATTACTGTTCATAACATGCTAACATTGCTACACTGCTAGTAGGTCACCCTGTGCATCAGCACCGTGTTATCCTGTTCCTGCATCAATGTCACAGATGACAGGAGGTGGCACAGTTTCATCATATGCACAGGGTGTGTGATTGTTTTCCAGAGCCCAACAATGACCCATCCAATCAACATGTATGTGTGTGTGTGAGGGGCAACAGTACAGTATGGGTCAGTGTTGATGTGATGTGTGTGTGTATGTGTTAGCCCTATGTGTTGGTAGTATGTGTCTGTGTCTGCATGCACACAGTACCCCTTTGTGGCTGCCAAATAAGGGAGTTTGTGGGACAGCCACAGACTGTACCTGCCAGGCTGAACAGATCACTGTCTCTGGCCAAGCACACAGTACCTGTGCCTGCCAGGGGTGACACGGACTGTATCGGGTACTAAGCCAGATTGAGTACTATCGTCAGAGGCAGAGGGATGTTGACTGGACCCATGTCCATGATGGGACTGGCCAGAGCCACGTGCACGTGGTTGTCTTGGACGGTCTACCGACAGCCCAGCCACATCATTGTTGGGGCTGGTACTGGCACTATGGGATTGGCTGGCACTTGGGTGTCATCTGCATCGACTGCCAGCTGAGGATGTTGCTGGCATACATCCATGTCGACGTCCCAGCCGTCCTGCACTGTCCTGGCACATAGACATAACATTGCGGAGGACATCTAGTGTCTCCCCCCAACGTCTATCAATGACATCGGTGTAATAGTGGATGGCACCGGCAAGTTCATGGATACTGTCATTGATCGCAGTGTTATGAGCCCTCTGCACCCTTAGTCCCTGCCTGGTGTACCGTTCCATATGTGCCTGTGCTTGCATCACAGCCTGGAACATACCTGAGGTTGTGAGACCTGTGCGGGCATGCCTGCCATGGGCATTACGGCCAGCGATTCTCCCATGAGAACCCCTGGACATATGCCTATGTGGTGCCATTCTGTGTGTCTGGGCATGGCTGCTGTGTGGGGTTGCATGTGCCATGGATACCACAGTTTCCTGGTCAATGCCTACCATATGCTGTTCCTCACCTAAGGCCATTGGTGTTGAGGGATGCAATGGCAGTACATATGTGTGCATAGATGGGGTGGAAAGCTGTGTACTGTCAATTGGTGGACCACTGACAGACCCTGTCAAACATGCCTGTGCCACTACACATGTATCATCATGGTCACTATTAGTGGCAGTGACCATAGGTTCCTCGCTGCACCAATCCAACATTACCTCAGCACCTGTGAGAGGGAGACAGGAAGCACACTTTAGCATCTGTACAGGATGTTCACACACATGCACACATGAACACATGAACACATGCACACATGAACACATGCACACATGAACACATGTACACATGCACACATGAACACATGAACACATGCAAACATGAAGATATGAACACATGCACACATGCACACATGGACACATGCACACATGAACACATGCACACATGCACACATGCACACATGCACACATGAACACATGCACACATGCACACATGAACACATTAACACATGCACACTAATACACTACACATTCAAGTTGACACACACACACCAACAGCAATATAGAACATAGTCATTAGTGGTTGATGGTGGAGTACAGTATCACAAGACAAAGAGTCCTCTCACACGTGTCAGCATGCAGGATGTATGTTGCTTGACAGCATGCAGTGCGAGTGTAGAGAGTCCTTGTAGTTAAAAGTATACATGTCATTGATGCATGTGTGTTGTTCACTGATTGCCCTCACCCTGGTAGACAATGTGTACATGGACACAACATTGCACTGCAAGTCTGAAACACTTTCCAATGTTGTGTGCACCATCACTCACAGGTATACAAACCATGTCCGGATGCATACAACTGTCAGGTGTCTAATGATGAATGCTATGTGTAGTACTGCAGGTACTGTAACTGGATGTAGTGTAGTACCATGAGCCATCATCAGGCAGCATCATGTGGTCACTCAAGGACACTGATGCATGTCACACTGGCAATTATCTTGTTGTACCTGACCCTCACCACTTAGGCTACATTAAACAGTTCACAGACAGTCATTGCATGGGCATGTCAGGTGTTTAATAGGGAACATTGCCTAACATGACTGTGGTGTGTTGACGCATGTCACACTGCCCCATGATAGGCCTCTACCCCCAGGTATAGTATGTGTGCTGTGCTGATGACAAATGGGATACTGGAGTATGACCTTACAGCAGGTGTCTACATACGCCATGTGCATCATATTAACACATACTGCATATGACAAAGTGGTGTATGTTGTGTGCATGTGTATTGACTATGCCTATACAATGTCCACTACAGTGTACCCCACTTGTTTGTGATGCTCTGTGTGTTGCATGTGTATGAGTCAGCTACTCATGTCACTGTGACGTGCATAGTCACACAGAGAACATGCAGAGCATGCACTATGCATAGGTGTTTAATATGTGCATATGGCCTACAACTCTCCTATGACATGCACATGTTATATGCTAAATTGACTGTAGCCCACTCACCAGCATGGGTCTCCTGTCTTGCTATCACACCAGAGGGACCTGCAAGGATATGAGACAGTATGTCAGTGTCAACACCTATGGCATTGCTGCTGTGAGTCTGCAATTATACAGTAGTACATGGGGTGACAGTCACAGGCATACAGATAATGTCCCAAATTATCAGTATTGCATGACACCAGGCTCCACATATTCTGCATACACAGTACACATCTGATTAATGCATATTATAACACTTTGGATAACAGTGGTCTACGGATATGCCATGTTACTTGCACACTCGTTGTCGCTGTGCTGGGTGACTCCGGCCTCCATGATGACACAGGTGTGTTCTAACAGTTGGCCAGGAGCCACCACACTGAGGAGCAGCTCTTCCACTCTGGTGAGGGGGGATGTGTGGCAGCACCACCACCTGTGGCAAGCTGTTGTCTGTGGACATCGGAGGTATGCTGCCGGACATATCTGATTAAATCACTGCAGTGATGGTGTACCTGCTCATAAGTCCGGTTATGCATGCCTACATCATTCATCTGACGGACAACATCCTGCCACAGTGCAGTGCGACCATGCTGGTCCTGGCAGGATCTTGAAAACTGTAGATTATAATGTTGGATGAGTGCATCTCTGATAACTTCCTTCTCCTGAGGGGTATAGGATGGCTTTCTGTTGTGTGCCATAACCCTGGAAGACTATTAATCAGTAATTGTGAAAAAGCCATGTTGCACACTCAACATTCTAATGTACAGACATCATTGAAATGCCATATATAGCAACCTATTGGCTGTCAGCAGATACACACTTTTAATAACACATATGACTTCTAAGACCACAACTGCCTGACGGTGCCTGGCACATGCTACATACCAAACCATGTTCTGCACAGCCACAAAGTGAAACCAGTATGTAGGACTATACGACAGTACATGGCACACTGTATGTGACACAATGCAACACCTAGCCAGAGGAGGTGTATATGAAGCTAATGCATACAGACATTTGTCATCCATTTAAATCTATGTACAGTACGGTCATGGTACTATCAGTACACCACACTACTTGTTGATAGCAAACCCCTCAGTAACATATGTGCACATTCACCACTATAGGTGGCATACTGCTGTACTACACTATACATGTTGCTAGATACACACCTATATCCTGTGACACACATACCACCGAGGACATGTTACAGGCATACCCACACAGACATCAGACATACCTACAAGACACAAGGGTATGGCAACCCAGATTACAGTTACCTGTGTACCATACATTACTGTGTGTAAGCACATACATAACCTCATGGCTGAGGTATGTGATGAGTGAGGACTACAGGTATCAAACAAAAGTGTGTTACCAAGCCATGTGGATAAAAACCATACTGTGCAGTTGAGGCATACAGCTTCAAGTAGTACTACAGTCCATACGTGACTTGTTTTCACTAGTGTTAACAAACAATAAGCATACATGTACTGCTTTAGCCTACAAAGGCACACTCCATTCGACAACATGGGACTACATCACAATGTATGCCATAGTGATTTTCATGCCTGGCAATAGCATACGGACCTTTTGATGGGATTAGAGCTACAACACTACATACCATGGTATACACAGACTCCCACTAGGCTATCACACATATACACATCATTGACACATTCACATACACATTCTCCATCACACACAGTCAACCTCACATAGCATGTGTTGCAACAGGTACATGTGTGTGTGTATTGTGTCCTAGGTAGCTGATAGGCTGTTATCCATAGGGCCTATGGAAGCATAGACATATGGTACCCTGCACTACAACACACATGTAATGTAGGTTCCTGTGCCCCTGTCATACAGAGCCACAGGGGTGATTACCGGGTTATGTTTCCTATCTCACATGCAATCATAATGGTTACTGATGGCAACTGCTAATGAGGACCTTCATATGCTGTTGATAGGTGGTTGGTTCCACAGTATGGTATGTGTCTGTGATGATGATGTGCCAGTCGAGCATATTCTGCTTTTTACATTACAAGGTGTTGATCAGTAGAGTGTGTATCTTGTCTGGTGTTCCATCTGTTTACATGGAACACGTCCAATACCTGTTGGTTTGCCATAGCTTTATATGTTGGGCAGGGGTAGCCTCTGGGTAGGTGGTATGCGACACAGTGTACAATTGGTTTGGTAAGACAGTCAGCATAGGGCATCTGTTGGAATCCGGTAATACTCTTTGTGAGGTATGTGTCTGGCATCTACTGTTGCTGTGTATGTCTTCTGAGGTACATACCAACAGGGACATTGTACTCTATGATGGGTGTTATGACTGATGAGTGGAGTGGAACCCTGACCTCTGTTTCCATGGATGACACACTTTTACTGACGACATGTGGACTGCACTAGGTTTACATGACTAGTGTGGCACAGTGATCATCATTAGGGACATTACTGTCCACCTGTGTCCCATAGTCTCTTATCACACCTTCAGTGTTGAGTACACTAACACCTATGTGTTAGTTCATCGGTACAGGGCTTTTAACAGGGATGGCAATACATGTACAACATTCAGCTGGAGCGTACATTTCAACATCCACTGGTGTACACATTGATATGCATATCAGCACATATACAGTCCACTTTCCATGGTGGGAATATCAATAATGCTAAGGTTGAGGGGGATACAGTTATGTAATGATATTGCACAGTCTTGTGCAGAATGCATGGAAGGTGGTCTCAGCCCATATATGTTTAGCAGGACCCCATATCTGGGAGACTATATACCTAACAAAGTATACCCATGGCATTTGAACAACACATGTCATATGCCAGCACTGTATGCTGTCTTGTTTGACACACACTACAACCTACATATATATATATATATATGCACATAACAACCTGCACCAACATATAAATGTCTGCCTTTCACAAACAGTTGTAGTATGTCCCTTGCTCTATGCACTTGTTCAGATCCTCAGAAATCAGACACACATTTATCTCAACATATGTGTGTGCCATACAGACACAAGGTCCACACTGTTGTAAGTCCATACACCTCACGGATGACCTGCTGGGCCTTGGTACAACACGGACAGTTGTCACATGTGTGCATACAGTAATAGTACAAGGATATACATAGCTGCAAATGATACATTATTATGCTAGCCTGCTACAGCAGTTGCCAATGCTAAGCTACACATTATGTGACTATCATGCATGTCTTACTCTGTGACATCCAAGTTTATCTAGGTGTTTGCAATACTCCCCAAAACTGCCATTAAACGCAGTACTGTACAGATTATAGATAACATGTTCAGATGTTTGACTGCTGAGCTACAACTGTCACACTTATGTCCCACTGCACACAGCTACCCAACAATTTCTCCATGGCAATACTTATGCATGGAATCAGTGCATACATACCTACTGCTGCCACATATGCATGTATCAGAGGATCAACAGTACTAACTATGACCATCTACTACCTGCCGGTAACTACAAACTGTTACATACCTTTATGTCCCTTCTGGGTCTGTCTGTGTATGTTTTTTTTTTTTTTTTTTGGTACTGAAACGTACAGTTTTTTTTTTTTTTCCTGCTTGGCATTGTTCGCTATGTTGAACTTGCAATGTAATGATTCCATGTGGGCATAGCAAGTACTATCTGCTTTTATAGGTATCTGCACATGTGCATGTGATGCCCTCTGCACCAATTGTTGCCCAGCATTTGGTAAATGCATACAGCCTGCTGAGTGGTAATTGCAGTACTCACTGTCATAGCAACCCAAGGGCTATAAATTGCTAAGGTATGTAGGCGTAGCCCTTTCAGATATCCAGAGTGGGGCCCGTGCTTGTTTGCTGTGGAGACTGTTGTGTAAGTCAGAAGGTTGGTATACATCTTATAAATGAAGCTGGAGGTATAGACAGTGATGTACATGTTGTACTCAGACCTGACTGTTCCCACTTCCAATACTGAGCTATCAGTGTAGAGTTTTACTCACCACTACAAATGCTTACACAACTTTTATGTGACTATACTGGGAATATTAATTTACTGACTTCTGCAGGGTTTATGTTTTTTACTGTTGACAGGGTTCGCAGGAGGACAACTGGACAATTCTTGTACTGAGTATGCCTACCTACACACTTGGTAGACCCTAAACGCACAAGTATATTTTAATTGGGGGAGGCGGGGCTTACATACCGAGAGCATTATGCATTAATATGTGAATATTATCTTACTGGACTTGCAGGATTGGTGTGTACCTGTGTGTTTATCAGGGCAGGTTGTCTGCATGGTTCCCACCTGTGAGCCTACCCTGATGGTAGCCAGAGGTTACACTGTCATTCTTTGTCTGTGCAACTCACAGGTGTTTTCTGCACTATTACAATGGCATTGTTACAGTCAGTTGCTACCAGTACATGGCTACATCCATTGGTATTTCTGTGTTATACTTCTACATAAGGGTATGCTTGGGGAGGTTCTAAGAAAGCTATTTGCAGAGTGTGTAACAGCAGTATAGCCTATATGCCTGTATGTTTGGGCCTCTGCCAGGCCTATTGAACAGTCACATACATCTTTGCATGGTATCATGGATAGGTAGTTGAAAGTGAGGTACACCTTACACATAATAGCAACAGTAGGTGTATACTATAGTGAAGCAGTGCATATGGATTAGTACTCATTTCATGACAAACAAGCGGTGTCTACTGTTATTATTGTCAGTATTCATTGTGTAATAGCCCACCATTCTGACTAACGTCAGTACTTTTCTGTGGGATTCTGAGGGACACAGCTAAAATATGTTTCACAATCAGGGACATCCCTGGAAAGTTGACTGAGTTAGGAGGTATGGCCTCTGCCCTACTCAGATATGCCAGTGTTTGTGCTGCTATGATACTGTGTGGGGGTTGTAAAGTGCCTCTGCAACATTATTTTCTGCTTGATTGGCTGCTTCTCACATCACACTCATGTAATGCAATCCCACAACAATTGCTGGTAAAGATCCACAGAACATGCTTTGTGTTATGGCCTTCCTATCTTTCCTTTACACTCACTTATTGTAATGCATGATCTATTTTTTGCAGCACCAAGTTATTGCATATCTGTTGTGGCTTAGTGGTACTTTATACAGTCTTATATGTCCAATGTCTGGGGTTTGAGACTGGCAAAGGTTTTTTATTTTGCTGCTGAGCAGAACAAGGGCCCTGACCTAGAGTGACTAAGGCACTTTTAAGCAGTTGTAAGTGGGTTTGCTTGATGCTTACTGATGCTTAGCTAAGCGCACACATGCACACACTCACTTAAACCCGCTTACTACTGCTTAAAAGTGCTTACTGCCGCTAACCCCCGAGCTAATTTCTTTCAAAGAAAAGAAAATGGGGAGATAGGAAAGTGGTGAAAAAGGGGGCAAAAAGTGGGAAAGGCAGTAGGAAAACAAGCTCGGGATGTGCAGGACAGGTGTAGGGAAGGTCCATAGCTGCCCATTTCTTTACCAGCAACAGCTGTGCATATGTTGCAAATTTGGAGTGAAATTTGAAACCTTCCACCCCTGAGAGAGGGGTGAGGACAACAAAGTTTGTTGTACTCCCAATTATAATTATCAGTGTACATGTCCAACAGACATGTGTGTGAAATGGGCAGCTATGTATGGGGTGTAATTTTTTTTCGGGTACAGATTGCCCTTTTTTTTTTTTCAGGGAAGAGTGGAAAGTGAGGTAGAGGAAGTAGGTATGTTTGGGGAGGTAGGTTGGGTAGGTAAACAGACAAGACAAACAAGACACATACAGGGGTGGAGTATGACACATGGGGTGGGTAAACACAATTGACGGGGACAGATATTTGGAAATCGCAAGCCCATGAGCCCACAGATGGTAACAGTGAGACTGAGATCCCCACACATGGGCAGTCACCACTGGACCTTCACAGACCCGAGGGTTGCTGTGCTGGGGGCTGCATAGGAAGGGCAGGCTCACCCGCGAGTCACGCCACTCTCGCCTTGAGCTGGCGTAGGGGATCAGCGACTAAACACTGGATCTCCCTACGCACCACAACCCAGACCCTTTGGAGGGTGACAGAAGGCCCTTCTCCCCCCCACGCTTGCAGGGGGGGTGAGCCCCATCCTCTGCAGCGCTTCCACCCAAAGGTGGCACAAGACCAATGGAGGAGGGTGGCCCAGGCTGAGCACCAGACCTGCTGGTGCCAGGTGCAACTGCCAGCTGAAAAGGGACAGGTGGGTCTGCTGGGACCAGCCTTCCCATACGTTCTGTGATTAGGTGTGTTTAATTACAACATAGACAACAGCATTCCAAGTTAGTTGTAACAGCATACAGTAATATTCCCATTAACCCAACACACCAGGGTTACAACAGTTGAACAGCAAGCATAACACATGCATGTATTGAATGACAGTGGACATTACAACAGCATGCAGGGATGATTGGTGGCAACAGGCCACCAAGATTGTGATGTTTTAACAGGGGACATGCATCAAAGTAAATACAGATTTTATATAACAATAGGACATATGTCCCAACAAATGTTATGAGATTAGACATACCCATTGAGGTGTGGAAATTGTTTATGCACATGGGGTAGGGTGTAAAAAGAAACCTCCATTAACATCTTATTAGTACCTTAACTGTACACTACATTCATATTGACTGCAGGTGTATATCCCCTACATGTATTCTTACACTAGGCAACATGCATTTGATTGCAATATGGGTTTGGCTGCTTCATTATATACCTGACCTATATCTGACATAGTAACTGTCCAAGATGCAGATGTTACTGCTACATACTTGTATTAAATTTACGTGTTTATGTATCTGCACATCTGGATGTGTTCACGTGCCTTTTTCACTTGTTTTCTACACAACCCTACTTTTCAGGTAGCACACTAACATTTCTGGGGAACACCTTGACAGGCTACTCGTGTGCCAGATTTACCTACGCATGTCAGCCATTTCACAACTGTTGACTGTTACATACTTCACAGCTACTGACACTTCCTTCATCCACTTTATATGTGACTGTACTACTGTGGGATGTCAGCACTTAATACAACAGTAACATTTCTTCACTGCAAGCGTACAACGACATTTCTGAGTAACTGGCACATACACACTGCAAGTATTATACCTTTCTTATTTACATTAAAACTCTTCTACAGGCTCTCTCCTGTATTTGACATTACACTGCATACAGTAGACCTATTCAGGAAATGTTATACCTTTATTGATAGGTTACAAGACTGTTTTACAGGCTCACTCACTTTTTATCTATGACAGTGCATGCAGAGATAGTATTCCAGGCATGTTTTTGCTTTATTTATGGGTTACTACACTATATTCCTGGCTATATGACTTATGATATGTAACAGTACATGCAGAGGATTTATTCAGGGAATGAATGTTTTATGCTTCACAGCTACTGCCACTTCCTTCATCCACTTCCTATGGGACTGCACAACTGTGGGTTGACAGCACCTAATACAACAGTACTATTTTTTATTGCAAGGGTACAACAACATTTCAAAGTAAGTGACACAGACACACTCCAAGTTTTATACCTTTATTAATTACATTGAACACTCTTTTCTACAGGCTCTCTCCTTTACTTGTTATTACAGTGCATACAGAAGACATATTCAGGACATATTATACCTTTCTTGATAGGTTACAACACTCATTTTCAGGCCTGCTCACTTATATGTTATGACAGTACATGCAGGGATAGTATCCCAGAATTATTTTACCTTGATTGGTGGGTTAGTACACTCTATTTCTGGCTCACTGACATTTGTTATATAACAGTACATGCAGAGGATTTAATCAGGACATTTTATTGCTGTATTATTGGGCTGAAACACTTTTGTCATGCTCACTCACATATATCATGTAACAATACATGCAGAATATTTACTAACCTGCCTGGTGGCGCAGCCTTAGCAGCCTACCTGCATAGGCTTGCTGATTCATAGCATGAGCACCTGCAGCTATGGAGTAAATAAAGGGATATTGATACATACCTATCCATTATTTAGACTATATTAGCTTGTCTTACATACTGCATTCCATGGCTACCTACTTAGTAGTGGGGCATCACACATTTGACGGACCTCCTGGATCCACTGGTTCAGAAGGTCCTGCTTCCGCCTCTTCAGGTCTGCATGGTGGTGATGGACCTGCTCACCAGTCCGAGGTACGCCTGTGGCACTGGTGAGTTCATGAGCCAACCAGTTCCAAGCCTCTGCCTTATACTCCGTTCCTTGGAACTGGCCCTGCAGGAGTCGAGTCTCATGCCGATGGACTAGGATCCAAACCATGTATTTTGACTCCTCGATGCCCCAGCGTTGCACTCAAAAGTGTGTACCCTCTCCAGCACCAGACATTCTAACTGCAGATGGGAGCTACAATCAGTTATGGCAAGTATTCCCGCCTATGCGACTTAAATATGCCACATTTCCTGCACTTTTCTGTGATTGGCCATTTTTGAATATTCTCAGCTGACTGCAGACCTGCTTAGCAATTGTTAATCTAACATTTATTACTATATATGTTAACAGTGGATGTTTATCCTAAGCTGTCGTAGCTTAGTGGTTCAGTACTTTGATTATGGTGCACATTGTTCTGGGTTCAAACCTTATCATTGCTTTTTATTTTACTACTGTCCAGACAGGTTAGGGGGCATGGCTGTGTTTAAGCAACTTTGCTCTACGTTGCTCCACGTTGCCTGACGGTGCACTGGTTGGCATGGCGAGCACCTCCACGCAAACCGATTGCACTGGGTAAAGCACTATTTAGCTATGGGCAACTATTTTGTGCTGGATAAAGCATGATTTAGCTATGGGCAACTATATTGCGCTGGGTTAAGCGTTGCTTAACTGTGGGCAATTATATGTCAGGTTCCTTTATAAATATACATTTTGTTCACTGATACATAAGCCATTTGAATGCTTTTCAGTAAAAGTTTAATCATATAGGTCAGGAATTATTTCATATACTAATTGGGAACATAAAATAGGAAGGGGAGTGGTGGGACTTGAACCGTGAATGCCTCCTTTTTGTGCAAATGCTCTACCACTACGCTATTACTATTTGGTGCAATTTGCATGAACATTCCTTATTATGCTCTTCCATGTCATGATTGCTAATTGCAGCTAAGCAATGGGCACACCTGCACACACACACACACACACACACACACACACACACACACACACACACACACACACACACACACACACACACACACATGCACACACACACACAAATACGGGCAGCTATATTGGGAATTAGAAAAAAAATAATGTTTTACTTTTTATAACTGTGCTGGGGGTTTACAATGTCAGGGAGTGTGGTGTTGGGTACATGGACATTTGAGCGGACTCGCACTTGTGTGTTGACATTTTGTTTCTTCATACACTTGGAGGGGTATAGACCTTTATATTATTCAGCAGTCTGACAAGCCCCCTGCTTGCCTGCAAAGTCCGTGTTGGACTTGAGGTTGAGTCAGCATGCCCTCATGAATATTCATGGTATGCTGACATCATACCATTCAAGTGCAGCCTCCGTGTAAGACTTATTTAGTCTTACACGGAGGATTCATGAATCTAGGGGTCTGTCTTTCTCAGGAGAAACTGCGACTTAATAGAGCAGTCCAAGGAAGTGTCTAATGTTAATTAGCCATTTGCTCTCCATTTGAAATTTCTATAACTACTGATTAGCTGAGGCAAATAATTTGTAGTCTAAAAAAAAACAAAAAACAAAAAATGGCCACTGTAAACTCACAGCAGTCACACTTTTACTCCTGTGGGAGTATTTATATTGCATGTAAGTTAAGCAAAGATGTGGGGTATTGGTATATTAATGTGAGATTGTGTGTGGACATGTATGTGCATATCTGCAGTGGCATGAGTGAGGCGGCATGAATTTGTGTGTTCATGAATGTGTGTCTCTGACTTTGGTTAAGAAAAGAATATAATTTCTGCATGTGTGTATGTGTGTACCATTCTGAATATCCATGCTACCGCAACCTGTTCTATCAACCTTTTCAGTTTGTAAGAGGAATATTTAAAATACTACCCGACTGTATTTTGTAAGCTGCTAATCAGCTATTATTAGGTTTGCTGCATTGTGTTCATTTGTCCATATTATGTTGGTCAGTGTGCCTCATTTGGAGATGAAAGGTTAAGAGCTAGGCGGATGGTTTTACAATATGAGTTAACTTGGCTTATTCATGGCACTAATTGATGTGGTCTGAAATCACAGGGTTACCCTGGTTGTGGGTATTGATAGGTCCCTTCATGTGTGCGGATTAGTTTTAACATACACGACTAGTAGTTAAATTTATCTTGGGTATTTGATAGGGTCATTGGAAGCATAGCTTCAGTTATGGCTGCTTTGTCATAGATGTGAGTGGCGGTGGTACATTTCTTCGCAAGTTGGCAGGACAGGTTGTCCTTGAAGATGTCTTGGAATGTGTGTTATGTATTTTGGAAAATGTATATATCTTTTTCTTTCTTGCAGATGGGGTCTTGGAATGCTGCAGCTATAATTTGGAATAGGTGGGTATAAGGTGGAGCCTTCACTTTACATATTAGCAGGTTTAATTTTGTCCTTTTCTTTGTAGATGGTGGTGTGCCGAGAAATCAGTTGTGGCAATACACAGTGAATTCACAGATGATGGAAGCAGTGGCAAATGAGGAGGTTACACATGGGGAGCACAAGTGGGCAACAGTTACTGACGGAAATTGCTGAAGAGCAGAAGGCATCATGTGGTGGCTTGAAAGGGGGATTTGAAAGGTGAATGTTCTTGCCACTGGAATGGGGCACAAGGAGGATCTGAGTAATCACCTTAGTAAGGCATGTTAGAGCTCTATGTTTAATTAGTGGGAGCTGATTATTGTGTTGGTATACGGGGCATGTAAGGAAGGGGTAGGTAGGGGGGCCAAGGGAAAACCTGTCAGGGATGGTTTATGGGCATATGGGGATCCCATGGGATGAGTAGAGTCATGACATTCATAGGAGCACAAGAACTTATTAGGCTACAGCCCTATGGCTCCTGCAAGCTAGTGAAGTTCAATCCTTGCTTTCTTGCAACCTTGGGGTGGTTGTATTCACTCATCCAGTTCTTTGAACCATATGTGGGGGAAGGGCCAGTGAAGTATTGGACAGGATGCTGGAGTTTGTTCCTAGCAGGTGGTATCTTTGGGGTGAGAAATTTGTCCCTTGAGTAGGTAATGTTTATGTTACATACCAGGTTAAGGTTTTACAGAATAGTACAAGGATCATTTCACTTGGGGTTTGGGTGAATTTTGTAGATAGGGTTTTAGGAAGCATGGTAGGTAGGTGACTGTGTTGGGGTAGTTTTAGAAACTGTGTGCGTTTTTACAGGGGAGTTAGAAAGTTTAAAAGAAGCTTGGTTGCAGGATAAGGCAGCTGTAGGACAGGTCTTAATTACCTACTAGTGGTATAGGTAACATAAGGAAAGAGAGCTTTCGATGGGAAAGGCTAGGGACAAACAGGGTTTAAGAATGGTTTGGTAATGAGTGAATTGGGGGTGTTTATGGCTGGGCACATAGATTATTTCATTGCTGAGCATAGGCGAGTTTTCAGGAACTAGGTCAAGGAGTGCTGGTTTTCTGCCATTTAAGGTAAGGACATTAAAATTTTGGAGTTAGACTATTTCCTACGGTAATGGGCTAAAAGGGTATGTATTCTCTTGGTGTGGATGTTCCAGAGTTACAGTGGGGTCACTGTAATCTTACTTTATTTAGTTTCATTAGAGTATGTTTCAGTGATGGTATTGCAAGGTGGGTTTATGATGGGATTCTAAGGTGTTTTGCAGATGATGGGTACACCGAATGATGTTTGGCTTGATGGTTCCTTTTATGAGAAGTAGTGGGTTGAACAATTTTGGGTTGAAGGGAGGGGGAACAGCCTGGTCAGGATGGTTGGTGGAGAAGAGGGATAGGCTTGCCCTCTGCTGTTCCCCCTATGGTGTCTGGATGTTCATTTCAAGGATCTGGGGAATGGAAAATGAGTCATTGGAGGAAGCTTGCTAAATAGATAAGCAATATGAGGTAAGGATGCTGCTTATTTGGTGGAAGGTAATTCAATGAATAGTGTATGAAGTGAGATGGGTTGCTGCTTCATGAGTAAAGTAAGCGAGCAGAGGTATGGATGCTGCTTGTTGGGCAGGGTGAGTAGGTATGCTGCCCTGATTAACGTTACAAGGATGGTGCTTCATAAGTAAAGTATGCGAGCAGAGGCATGGATGTTGCTTTCTGGGGCAGGGTGAGTAGTACACTTCCCTGATTAACATTACAAGGATGTTATGCTGTGTTTAGAATCAATTATATTATGAATAGTTGTAATTAATAAATTTGGTGAACAAAGCTATGTTATGGAAATTTAATAAAGGTCATCAAATGTCATTTGGTGTGATGTGTTTATTGAAGGGGACTGGGACAACTAGGTGTTACCTGTCACATTCAGAGATTAATTATTGCTCCATACTGTTAGATACAAGTTGGTTGACTCAAGTTACTACCCTCATTTAAAAAAAAAAAACAACTTTTTAATCAGACATTCTTACAGCTTCCAGAATTCAGATGCTTTACTTCTTGCCAGGCCCCAAATCAAACTGAGTACCACAGAGAGAGTGGTCACATAACTGAACCAACATGTTGGAATAAATTACCAAAGGACATCAAGATGGTCAGTAACTTATAGTTCTTCAAAACAAAACTTAAATGATCTCTAATAAAGAAATCCAAATGCATCTGATATGGGGATTCTTGTTAGCTTATGTACTGCTACAGACATTCAGACCATATTGTCTTGGCTAGAACAAGTTGGGGTAGTGGGATTTTCTTGTATTTAAGGGACTAGTAAGAGACAATTAGGCAATTGTCACTAAGAGGACTAGGCAAAGGATGCAGGTTAATTGCTTTGTCAGGCATATTGGTTAAGAGCAGATTGAATAAGTAGCCTTGTGGGGTCCTAGCCTTTTCAGGTTAGTGTCACCTACTAAATTAATTTTTTGCTGTTTTTTATGATTATGTATTGAGCTTAGAGTTGCGTCAACTATAGCTAAAGTGGAAGGGGTAGGATATGATATATTTTTTCTCTATCAGCTAGGAGAACTTGTACAACAGGCCAGTTGTGATTACTGTCACAGATGGATTTAACTTTTATCCAGTAAGGAGGGTGAAGGCATGGCATCATTTTATTTTTGCTACTAGAAGAAGTTCTTTTCCACTTTGTCTATTGCTGGTCCTATTGTTGAAGAACAATGTAAAGTTATGAGAGAAGAATGGGGAAATAAAGCAAAGTCCTTTAATTAAGACTCATAAATGGTTGCATGTTTGGAAGAGTTTTGTGAAAGCCATGGGTCTAATTGTGACCTTTTGTTATTAATGGTACAGAGATTCTTGTAGTAAATGTCAGTTTATTTTTGAGAGATTTAGTATGGTAGAGATTGGTCAGTGGGTCCAGGGTTGACATGTATGTCAGCAGAGAAGAGGGCTATTAGCTGAATGTGAAGAGACAGAAGTTACTGAGACTTTTTAGAAGAGATTGAAATGATTGCTTGAAAACAGTTTCATGATAGAGAGATAAGTTTTCCTAATGAAGGATGTTGCAAGAAGGACTGATTTGGCCTACCAGTTGATAATTTGAATAATGTAATGAGAGAGAGGTCCGTGCTTGTAAATGTAGTTGAAGTGGTCTGAAAGAGTACCGTTATAGATAGGATAGGATGAGACAGTAAGATGTAAGAACATGGATATATAGAAGGTTTTTACTGGAGGCATGCTGTAAGTAAGGATTGAAAGGGGTAACAGCTACTGCTGATAAGCTAGAAAGAGAGTAGAGCCAGAAATGTATCCAAATAGACAGGCTATCTCAGCATATGAAGGAGAAAAGAGAACTGTAGTACAGAGAGAATTAATATGGAAGTATACAACAGGAGAAGATAGCAACATGAGAAGGTTTGTCATCAACATCAACCCTCTTTTTCTCATTTTCTACATGGGGTTGGGCTGTCATGTCACCTGCTGCCATCTCTCTCTCTCTCTCTCTCTCTCTCTCTTTCTCTCTCTCTGTTCAGCGTCACTCTCCTGCCTTCTTTGACACTCATGCCCGACTGTCACAGGTCTTCTCTCACACAATCCATCCACCTCTTTGCTGAACACCCTTGTTTCCTTTTGCATTCTTCCTGTCTGCCCCAAATGTTCTCAACCAAATTGCCTTCTGTTTTTCTACATATGTGCCTGAACCACTATAATCTGTTCTCTTTGTCCTTTTCTACAACTGGATCTACTCTGGCTTCTGCTCTTACATCTTCATTTTCTTCATCTGTCCCACAGTGTGCATCCTACCACCTGTCTCGGGCACTTCATCTCCATAACCTCTAGCTTCCTCAGCTGCTTTGCCTTTACTGCCAAGATTTCTACAACTTTTTTTTCACCTTCCTTGGTATTTTTCTGTCATATACTACACCTGACACTCAGTGCCAGTTGGCTGCAACCCCTCTGATTCTAGCTTTGACCTCCTCATTCAGATTTCCCTTCTCCTAAAACTCCTCTCCCTGATACTTGAAGCTGTTAACCTGTCCATTTATTTTTCATTCTATCTCAATTCTCAGCATATTCTGAACCCCACCATTTGTCTCATTACAACTTCGTATCTGTACTCAGTTTCATCCCACATGCCTTCAGTGCTGCATTCCATTCCCCTATCCTTTGCTGAAATTTTGCTCAGAGTCTGCCTGTAATCCCACATCATGTGCGTACAGCAAATTTATCAATCTGTTTGCTAATGTAACCATTCACCAGTATGAAAAGCAATGGGCTTAGAGTTGAAACCTGTTGCACTCCCCACCCCCCCAGGGAATCCCTCTGTGAGACTGATCACTGTTTGTACTTGAGTAATTGGGTCCTTGTACATAGCTTGCACTAATTCTACCAATCTTTCTGGAACATTGAACCACTGCACTGCTGCCCAAATCAGCTTTATTGGGACCTCATCATATGTTTTCTCCAAGTCTAGGAATGTCTAGTTGGACTCTTTTTTCATCTCTAGTTTCTTCTGAACTATCTGTCTCACTGCAAACATTGTGACAGTTATGTTGCATCCTGATCTGAATTTGAGCTGCTCATGTCCCATCTTAGTTTCCACTATTCTGAGTACTTGTTTATCAGTCACACTGTCCAGACATTTCATGCAATGTGATAGGAGTCTGATACTCATCTACTGCCCAGAGTTGTGAGTGTCCCCTTCTTCTGAATAGTGGCATTAGTATGCTTATTCTCCAGTCATCTGGGATACACTTTTCTCTCCACAGTGCTATGAGTACCCTCAGGAACCATTTTCCCTTCTCTCACCCAGCATCTTTATCATATCTGCTTTGGCTTCATCTGAGCTTGTTGTTTTCCCCTGATTTCATTTTCTTAGTTCTATTCTTACTTCTTCTATGGTGGGCTCTCCTTTACTCTCATGATATGCCATGTCTGGAGCAGTACAGCTTCTGTGGGGTTTCTTCATTCAGAACCTGCTGAAAGTACTCCTTCTATCTGCCTTTGATGGCCCATGGACTGGTGAGAAGGTTGCAGCTGGCATCCCTTATGAAGGGTGTGGAAATAGTTTCTTTCTCTTTCTGTCTTTGTCTTGCAACTGTTGCACCATACACCGACTTACTTTCCAGGAGCTGGGAGAGTGCTTCTGATGCCTTGTTCTTTGCTATTATAATTCCTTTCTTAGCTTCTTCCTAGCCTGGTCTGTCTTTTCTATCTCCCATGTTTTTCTGTACTCCTTCTATCTTTTGATAACTCTCTAGACGTCTGCATGCCACCCCCAGCTTTCCCTTATTTCCATACCTGGCTCAAATGCATATCTGCACTGGTGTCCTCACACATGCTGTTTTAAGGTGCTGCTATTCTTCCCCAACTCCACTTGTATCCTCTTCTTCATGAGGCGCTAGAGCTCTAAGTAATGCCCTGAACTGTTATGTTTTCTTTTCGGTCAACTTCCAGGTCTTCAGCCTGGTTTCTGTTAAACTTAGAACATTCTCTGACCACTGCTTATTGTAACAACCAGTGGTTTATGCTGTAGGCTGTCTGTTTCACTGGGGGTGATGTTGCAATTATTGATTCTACACCAGTATCTTTTCCTTACTTGGAGAACGTCCACCTTAGCTACATGTTGGCCACTCTTGTTTTATATGGTATTTTGTGACTTTTCCTTTTTCTGAACCATAGGTGTTGGCTGCTATCAAGTGATTTGCCAGACCGGAGTCTAGATTGGCCTCTCTTTCTTTATTCCTGCCACATGAATCCTAGGCAGTGCTCATATCCTGTTCTGTCTGTCCTGATATGTACATTTGAGTCTCTCATTATCAACTCCAACTCATGTTTCCTGTTTTATCTAGTTTTTCCTGCAACTGGTGTCTGAATGCACTTTTTTCTTCACTGTCACAAGCAACCCTGCTGTGGGGCATAGGCTGAGATTATGAATACTGCCCTGTCATTACATTTGAGTCTGATTTACATGAGTCGGTCAATAAGTCTGATGACAAGTCTCTCCCTCACCATAATTCTGACATCATTTCTATCCTGTCCTCCTCCCACATCATTTCTATTGTAGACTCTGTATCCCAAGCCAAGTGGATTTTCCATCTTGCCTCCTGGGTACATAGGATGTCTAACATCCTCTTCACCATCACATCATCCATTTCAAGTATAGCAATTTGTAAGTCATGTTCAGTAATTCATGTTTAGCACATTGATTGGTTTTACTCAACCCAAGTAACTCAAACTTGAAACCTAGGGCTTTTGGGTTTTACAATGGGCACTCTTAGGCCAATAAGGGCACATGCACTCCCAAGTCTCGGCATTGGTCAGAGTATGTCAAGTCTTCAACCAACTTATCTCTGGCATCAGCAAACACAACTGAATCACCTTGAGCCATATTTTATACCATTGAGTTGTTGGCCCTGCCACAACACTCAGACTGTGATCCATTTTCTCCTATCACGAGGATACCGTGCACAGTACCAGAGAAGATACCCAATATTTGCTTTATAAAACTCTTCTCCTTACAGGGCATCATGCAGAGTCTGTACTGCAGCCCACAGATCCATTATTTGGTGAGTCTGACATGGAAACACTCAGCATGTGTTTTAGAGATGGGAGGAACCCCGCAAAGACACAGGGAAAATATGAAAACTAAAAATAGGCCTTGGCTTGAGGTCAGGATCAAACCTCGTACCTTATGCATGGGAGGTAAAAGCTTTAACCATTATGGCGACTGGTCTCAGTAAGCAGGTTAGGATAATTAGATAAAGTGTGCACTACAAGTGGTGATGAATGAATGCCTTAGGGAGAATGAGGAGATGCAGTGTAAAGAGACTGCACTGGAAAAAGATAGAAATGAGGAACAAATGTGAAGAGCCTGGACGACGGAAGAGTATACAGAAGGTGTGGATGAAGCTATATCGATACTGAGATGCATGCAAAGAAAGTGAGTAGAGAAATTAGAATACAATAAAGTGATGAATTGGAGGGTATGAGAAGAGTCTTAAATGGTGTGAATCAGAGTGAATGGCTTGGAATAGAATAACAGGCAGTGAGTGGAGCTTTAGAGTGTATGTCACAGGAAAATGTAACAGTCTAATGTGTTTAAAAAGAATGTTTGATTTTTATAGGAATACACACACACACACACACACACACACACACACACACACACACACACACACACATATATATATATATATATATATATATATATATATATATATGGTTTCACTTTACAATTGCGAAATACTGAAATATCGAAATTCAAGACTGTAAAGCCAAAAACTGAAAAAAACTAAACCCCAAAAGTGCGAAATTCAAAATTGTGACTGCCCACATACAAATTCTACACACAAATAAACACACATACACCTTCCTCCCTAAACTATAAACCAACAGAACACACACAAACACAACAAAACAAACACATGTGCGGACCCTTCATAGCAAGCCCCCGGGCTAGGGTTGCCAACTTTCCATGTCAAAAATTCTGGACATGTGCGTGAAAGCAAAATATGTGTAATTTTGGTACCCCCTCCCTTCCTCCACGCAGCCATTCCAGTGTTCCATTACTTTGCTATTTCTCCATTTCTTCCCAGTTGCCATAAACACTGTTCAAAACTCTCAGTGTACATACTGTTTTCTGCTTTATTTCTACAATGATTACAGATATTTGGATTTAATTTAAAACTTTTATTTCAAATTTTATAGTACAATCACTGGTAGACATCTGCTAAACAAAGCAATAAAGGTCTCACAATGAAAACAGACTTGGCATTAAATCTGCCTTTGAAACTCACATTCACTGAAATAGCACTGAAACCCACATTCAAATAAAATGCATCTGGCCAGTGCTGGATTAACTTTACCTTTGGGCTGTTTTCAAATCATAGACCCCTTACATTCATTTTTATGACAATGTAAAAGTTCTTTGGTTTACCTTCCTGATTGTATTAAAGTATAATATGTAATTATTAAATTATATTCCCTATATAGTACAGGACCACTTTAAGTTTGTAGTTTTAAACATTTCTTCAGTAAGCAATGCAACAAAACATATAAATCAACAATGGCAAAACTGTCCAGTTCAGAACAGTTCAACCATAAAAGGCCACTCAGACATCTGTCATTACAATCCACCAATATTGGTCAATATGCATAATCTCTGAAGAAATAAAAGTCATATGAATAATTCCAAATTAAAGAGATCTGTAACAAATGAAAAGTTTGCAGCTAGCAAACAGCTTCATATTTATGTGTTTCATCTACAAATTCAGTGCTTGCTGCCCTTGAAGAATACAGTGCCTATGTTACATAAAAAAATGATAAGCTGGTAATTTTGCAATAGGGAATGGATGACAAACAGTAAACAGATTCAGAGTTACTAACATGCGATTCCTCACACAGTTATGGTATTATCTTTCAAGACTGTTTTTCTACAGTGGTATGTTGCATAACATTTGGGCAGAATCTCTAACGGTTACAGAACTAATATGGAGCAGTAGATAATTATGAGAAGGTGCCTTACGACAGTGCCATTCTGTTACCTGATGTGCTTCCAGATTGGGTTTCTAGCTTGAAGTGCATTCTCTGCTTAGTAAACATGTGTAAATGGCTCCAAGCTGCAGCCTCACATCTATCCTGACCTTACATATTCTTAAAAGAGGCAACAGAAGTGGTAGTGGTTCTAGTGTAATAAGTTTTGGCAGAACCCTATAGTATTTTAATTCAATGTGTTAACTCAGGCTGAGTTTGTTTGGTCACAGATCAGCCTTGTCTTGTAAAAAGACAAATAATCTGAACATTTTTTATAGTTTTTGTTTTCTCTACAGGATACTTGAGCTGAGTACATCCAAAGTACCTAGTATTTTGTCTTATTTGCTTTCAAATTTAGAGGTTACACTAGTTGCAGATCACAATTAATCAGTGAAACAAAAGATATTATGTTGGGTGTGATGAGCAGGGGCTATAGGCTTTAATATCTGCACCTTATATGCCGATATTTGAACGCACAATGGAACCAAAATTCTAGGATTTGACTCCCACTATTGGTGCCTATTAAAACAGAAATTACAGTTAACCTTCAGGGTATATAGTAAATGTACATTTCTGCCTTTGGTAATAGTCAGCACCCACTACAGCCAGGTAAGATCCACAATACCCCCTCCCCCCCACACACACACATTTCTCACAACGGGTGGTAAATGGTGACTTTCCAAAACCACGTTCTTTCTTCCTAGTCTTCAAGATGCCAGGTAATCAAAACTAACAAAACAGCAAAACAAAAGAACGCTTTAATGTTTACCTTTAAAATACACCAGTCTTTAAATATTTAAATGGTAGCAATGAGGAATTTTCATAGTAAGGAAAGACACTGTACAGTTTGGAACACTGATAAAATGTATAAACCCTTAAGCTAATAAATAGAGCATCAACCACATAAATTTAAATCAGACTAATAACGTTCTTTACTTAAAATAAATAAGTTTAAGCATTTTATTTTCAAGTAAATATGCAGACTGTAAAAGGCATACACAAAAACTGAAAAAAAAAAAAAACATTTAAATAGCAGAATACTATCAGAAAAAAAGTCCAGCATCTAGACTAAAAACCACGTTTCTTGCTAAATAATTAGTATGCCCTCACTTCTTCTAGCTGTTAAATCCAAATGAAATTTCAGAGCCCTTACTGGCAGCATAACTCTGACTCCACAGATATCATTAGCAAAGCAAAACTCCTGTAGCCCCTCTACTTCTAGACAAAGTTATGAAACAAGAAAAGAAAAAAAACAACAGTTTTCAGGAAGGAAACTTTAAGTGATTAGTCGGTTCCTTGGCAGGCCGCAGCAATACTTGTTTCATTTTATTTACACCCTAGGAATGCTAAACCTCTTAGAAATTATTTTGCTGTTTCTTCTACAGAAATGCATGGAAGCACTGATACACAATCAGAAACCAAACCATTGAAAGGCACATTTTGACTACTGAATAAAACAAGACCGTCACTTACATGTCCATTCGTGGACCATCTGTCCACTGCACTGTTGAGATGTCGTCAAAAATTCAAATTCCGCTCGTGGAAGGTAAAGACGTAAACAATCGGTCGCACAGATGCAGGACACTGTTTTTGTCTTCTGAGTCTGTGTGTGACCGAACGCAAAGGGTGTTCTTAAAGAAGAACACCCTTAAAAAAAAAAGTACTATTTTAATTAAAAGAAAATTGCCTCTGTATTTTTTCCAGACAATATGCTGTCCAGTCCATTTTCTGGACAGCTTCCCTTAATTCTGAATAGTCCGGAAGGATTCTGGATGGTTGGCAACCCTAAGCCCCCCACACCCCTGCTACTTATATATAGTAACTCTGAGGTTGCACTAAAAACACAAGCACACAAAAAATACCACTACACATTCTACACTCCCCTTGCACAAACACACATCACATACATACAAATACCACCACTCTCACCACTGACACACTCACAATCTTACCTACCCTAACTCACACTTCAAAACTCCAAACACACTCACACACGCACTAAAATCCCTACCCAAAACCCCTAGTAAAACATCACTTACCTGAATCTCCATATACATCCACATGGCACACCACACATCATGAACACATGGAATCCCACATCACGTACCTGACTCCAAAACCGCATAGGTTCATAGGTTCATAGGTTCATACTAGGCTATCTGCCCGAGGGCATTTACAAGCCTAGCCCATAGTTTTGTGGCTTACGCCACCCCTTTAGTATGGGGAACTATACCCATTATTTTGCTGTGCCTCTGTTGAGCAGTGACACTGAGGTAATCCCTGGGGTATATCTGCGATCTCCCATCCATTGGTCAAGATTTCTCTTGAACAAGGCCAGCGAGGTGCTCTGCCTCACATATACCGGGATTTTATTCCACAGCATAGGGAGTCTTTGGGTGATGAATCTATCCCTCCAGCGCGTCCTATTAATAGCCGTGTCGAGGTTTAAGTCTCCCGCCCTTGTGGCTCTGACGGATCTAGATTTTTGAGGTGAAGCATATTCATCAAATCTGGGTTTGACATGGCCTTGTATGTTAGGCAAAGGTCACCTCTGAGCAAGCGGTAGCGACTGAATAGAGCTGGAGTTCTTTCAGTCGGGCAGCATAGGACAGATGTTTGAGACCCTTTATCCTTTTGGTGAGGAACTTTTGTGGCCTCTCCAGCTGCTGCAAGTGTCGGGTCAGATACATTCCGAATGGGGCATTGTACTCAATCATTGGTCTGATGAGTGATGAGTATAGGGAGACTATGACCTCCCTTGATCTAGATGAGAATCCCTTCATGATAAGGTGGGCAATGTAGAAGGTCTTCCTAACTACTTTAGCTACATGGGTGTCGAATGACAGACTACTATCAACCTGGGTCCCCAGGTCCCTGATAACTTCTTCTATGCTCAGTGGATTGCCACCTATTTGGTAGCTAGGGGTAACCTTGTTTTTCCCGAAGGGTATGACTATGCATTTTTTGGCATTTAACTTTAGGCCATGGCTCTGGCACCAGTTATCCGTTTCTGTGAGACCCTTCTGAAGGATATCTGTGTCAGATGTGTTTTCTACTATGGCGCCCAGTTTGCAGTCATCTGCAAACTTTGTCAGCCATAACCCTCCTGTGTTTGCTTGTACTTCGGAAAAGTAGATGCCAAACAAGAGTGGGCCCAGGACTGAGCCCTGTGGTACACCACTTGTGACAGGCTTTGAGTCTGACATGGCGCCAGCAACTCTGACCCTGTGGGTTCTGTCACTCAGCCAGTTTGCAACCCATCTTGTGATGTATGGGTTAACATTTAAGCTGATGAGTTTTTCAATGATACCCGAGTGGGGTATTGTATCGAAGGCCTTCGCCAGATCGAGGTAGGCTGTATGGACTGCCTTTCCCTCATCAATGGCTTTGGTGACTGTTTCGAAAAAGTCAACCAAGTTTAGAAGGCATGATCTGCCTTTGACAAAGTCAAACTGGGATGGATCCAAAGTCTGCAAATTCCCTATGTCTTTATTTATGAGGTCCATTATGATCCTCTCCATGGCTTTGCAGATAAGGCTTGTCAAGCTAATGGGCGATAATTTCCAGGGTCGGTGGAGGCACCGCCTTTGTGAAGTGGGACCACAGTTGCAGTGCGCCACTCCCTGGGTACGTATCCAGAGGTAAGACTATGATTAAACAGCTGTCCTAGCTGTGGGTTTAATTCCTCATTGTGTTCGTGGAGCACACAGCCGGGGACACCATCAGGTCCCATGGATGCTGTGTTTTTTGCTTTGGAGAGAGCAGTTCTCACTTGGGCGTTGGAGATGTTTGGGGGGCTGCAATCGCTTGGTATAGATATCTCTCCTTTTGGGGGGGAGAGTTTGCACTGAACCTGTCAGCCAGTATGTTGGCAATGTCTGTAGGATCAGTAATCTTCACATCATTTTGAACTAGTTCTGAGCATATCTGGGAGGTTCCTCCCAGATTTCTAACATAGCTAAAGAAGGCCTTATGATTGTCTTTTGAGTCTTTAGCTATTTTTCTCTCAAAATTTGCTTTGGATGATTTTATGAGAGCTCTTAGTTTTTTACTTATAGTGATCAAGGGTGTCTTACCTTTTAAGTATTTTGCTCTATCTTGTAGTAGCTTCCTCCTTTTGTTGTAGAGTTTGTTTATGGCTGGGGTCCACCAGACTGGACGCTTGCCTTTGGTACAAAGAGTCTTTGTTTTGCTTGGGATTGCCTTATCCATGCAGTCCTGCAGGTGCTGGTAGAAGGCATTTGTAAGTGATTCAGCGGCTTGAGTACTGTTTTCCGGCTCGGGGCCTTAAAGGAGACCACACTAGTCTTTAGAAGTGTGAAGTCGGCTTCGAGAAGTTCTTTACTGTGGTCTTTTTATTTCAGGTGGGGTGGGATGAGCACCTCCAGTGAGATTAGTTTGTGATCTGATCTAACCAGTGAGGGTATACTTCGGTGTTGAACATTGTGCTCCCATGTTCGTGATGATGAGATCAAGTATGTTTTCTCCTCTTGTGGGGATGGTGACTAGTTGTTCCATGGCATTTGAGTTTATGAATTCCAGGAACTTTTGGGCTAGGGTGTTTGGGCTTGAGTAGTGTTCCCAGTCTATATTAGGGTAATTGAAGTCACCTAGTATGATGGTGTTTGGTGATACATTTATCCCCTCTAGTGTTTTCAGGAAGGCCATGTGAGGTTCCTGAGTTTGTGAGGGTGGCCTGTAACATGCTACAATTTGCAGAGCAGTCTTGCCTATGGTTAATTGCACCTGGATGGTCTCCGATGCATCGTGCGTTGCCACCAGTCTTGAGGTGTGGGTGTCTTTGATGAATATGGATACCCCTCCTTTCTTGGTATTGTCCGGATTTTGGGGCCGGAACGCATGATAAGAGGTAAAACCTGATAGTGCTGGGGTGCTCTCAGGAGCCTTGAACCAGGTTTCTGTCACTGCACAGACATCGATGTTCTCCATACTGAGAAGGGCCTCGAGTGCGTGCATTTTGAGATTTAGACTTCTGGCATTGAGCAGCATTACCCTTAGTTTTTTCCTTTTTGTGTTCTAGGGTGGTAGGTTTAGAATTTGAGCCTTGCCTAAAAAGGCACTATGGGGTGGCAAGAGCCTTTGCCAATATCCGGAATCCCAGGGGTGACAGGTGCAAGCCGTCCTTTGCGAAGCAGTGTGGCTTGTCCAGCATGTCATCCCAGGCAGACAGACATTGGATCCCCTTTGAATGACACCAGAGTTTAAGCCAATTGTTAAAGCTGATCATCTTATCTCTGTATTGTGGCATCATTCTTGGTGAAGGTAGGATACTGCTCAAGGTCAGGGTCATACCTGCCTGGGCTACATAATCAGAGAGCTCCTCAATGTCTCTTTTCATGTAGTCCAAGGAGGTACGTCTCAGGTCGTTTACACCAGCGTGGACAATGACTGAGTCGTATTTGTACCTGCTGTTGAGAGACCTGAGTGCTTGCGTTATGTGGCGGATTCTAGCACCCGACAGGCAGCTTACTGTGACCTTCTCCTTACTCAGTCTGGTGAGCGGACGTCAGTGTGTCTGACTATGGAGTCACCAATGACTAGTGTGTCTGGCATTGTGTTTGGCCTTAAGGGCTGTGACTGTTTGACACTCTGACTGTGAGGTCTATGTGTTGCAGGTGTTGTGTTCTGAGGTGGTGGTTGTTTGGGTGTCTGCTTTGGTGGCCTCTGCTGTTTTGGTAGATTTTTGATCAGAGCCGAGTATGTCTTTGTGTGTTTATGTGTATGATTTGAGGTTGTGATGGTACTATGTGAGACTGGGTCTATAGTGTGTGTGGTAACCTTCTCCTCCTGACTGGTCTTGCCAGTCCTATGTTGAGAGAGCTCAGCCTCCAGTTTGGCCGTATAGTTGCATCTCTCGCATGTATTTGTGTTTTGTGGGAGGAGGAGAGGGTTGTCTGTGTACATGAGGCAATTGTAACATTGCCTCAATATTCCCAGGTTCACCAGCTGAGCAGGAGAGGACACTAGCAACTGATCCTCGACATGCTAGAAGGACTAGACAAAAAAACTTTAAAAGAGATTCCGGGGATGTGGGTGACCGAGAAATGGGGTTTTGCCTTTTGGGGTGCTATCTATAAGAGTGCCGTATCAAGGTAATAAGCACTGTAGGAGCAAGTGCTAGGTTTAACAGATAGAGAAAAGTCTACTTGGAGTCAAGTAGAGATGATATTTTTAGGTATTAGAGAAAGTGCTAGTAACAGGGATGCTTAAAGGTAAGATTGAAAAGAATGCACTCTGCAGTGTGCACTAGAGAAGTTAGATATGAAAGTAGGTAACTTGAGTTTTACCTGTTTAAAAAGTTAAGGTTTAGTGGAGAGTTACTATTTTTTAAAACAGCAGATTCATTTCCACATTCAGCATTTCCCCATTCGGGATTCATGCAAGTAGAGTTTCGACACTTTGGTCTTGAGCTACTGAAGTTCGATATTTCAGTAGTTCGAGATTCTGAAGTGAAACCATATATATGTATGTATGTATGTATGGGTATGTGTGCGTATATACTTTCCAAAATAAAGAAAATATATATTATGTACAAAAAAGATGAGTGAATAAGGAAAGGGTGCCTAGTAGCTGAAGGACAGTTAGTATAGATTGGATTTAGTGAACTGAAATAGATATTGAATTAATGACCAAGCTAAAGGAAGTAGAGGTATTGTAATAGGGAAAAGGAATAATATAAAAAGAGCAACAATTCAAAAATTATGGGGGCCTACTTATCAATTAAAGGAAGACTCCACCTTCTGTTACAGTTTAACTCGACTCTTAGGTTGCTTGTCTTCCTACAATATGGTTCCAGTATTGTGTAGGTAGTTACTTCTCAAATTCTTACAGCAAGAAATCAGAACAAAGCCATAAATAATTGGGGAACAAAGGCACCAAAATAAGGGCACTGTTTTAAATATTGCTCTTACAAGCTTAGAAACTTGATAGAATAAACGTTTTGCATTAGCATGAATTTTCTGAAGGATTTGAAGTCTGAAACTTAAATGTCTGTTATTATTTTCTGACTTCAACCCTCAATGATTTGCCAGAAAAAAACACAATTTTATGAGAAACAGACCAAAAATATGACTCAAAAATCTTGACATTCTGTGAAAATCTGAACAGTTGAGAGGTATGAGTAGGTACCATAAACTGTCTTGTATTTCATAAAACTTTCATTTACTTGCCTTGGGGTCAACTGGAGTGAAAGGAAGGGTAAGACTACCCACTTTTTTTAACTCAATGTCTCACATAATTTGCAGAAGGATTTGTTTATACCTGTGACCACATACAGAGAAATCTGTAGTCAGGTGTTGCTGAAAATCTTGTATGGTTAATTAATCATGCTGATGTCAGGAATACAAAACCTGCTGTAAAAAGACAGAAAGGTGTAAAACTGTTTTCCACTGTCTTTATTGCAGAGAGAAGAAGAGAACATACACTGATTCACAGCTATGTCCAATGTAGCAGTGCCTTTTATAGCAAAACACAGTAGTTAGATCAGTCAAGTGGTTCAAAAGCAGTTATCACCCCTTTTGACACATTTACATAAGCAACATCACAGTACTGAAATGGTAAGCTTTAGGCTTTAAACTTTAAATGTTTCTTGTTTTTACTATTTTACATTTTAAGATGACGTAAATGTAGTATCAAAAATGTCTGTAACATTTAGAGAAAATTCAGAAAATATTTTTTCTTGCAATTCTTGTAAAGTAGTGACCAACTGTCATGCTCCACTTCAATAAAAAGACAGCACACCAAACTGAGCTTTGGTGACATTTTATTAATTCATAAGCATCATAACTGAAATTCATCATAACTTTAATAGATAATTTCAATTTATTATAACCAGAAAATATCCTTTAAACATTCATCAGGACAACATATGTCCGCTCACTCTATCCGAATAAGCAGCATCCTCACCCTGCTCACTTATCCTTAACATCAAGCAGCATCCGGCCATTCACTTTCAGCCCAAAATCCTTACATCCATCCAAACACCAAAGAAGGAAGCAGCATTCAACTGCTCACTTACACCCCCAAAATTCCTTCCACCACCCCAAACACCAGAGGGGGAAACAGAAGAGGGTGCTTGTACTTTTCTCTCCCACCTTTGTTGCTATACTTTCCATTTCATCCTTTCTTTTTTGTTTTGTTTCTCTCCTTTATTTAACTATTGTATGCAGCAGAACAGTGACTGCATCCATCCAACTGGCAAGGGCTGTCAGCCCCTCACAAGCGACAGCAGCAGTGCCACTACCACAACCACTACCACCACCACATCTACCATCAAATCTACTATCACCTCTATCACCACCACCACTAGCATCACAACTACCACCATGAGCACTACCACCACCTCTACCAACACCACTACTACCACAACTACCACCACCTTGATTACCATCACAACTACCCCAACCTCCACCCACACCTCTATCATCACCTCTACCACACAACTATCACTTCTACCACCATCAACACCACCACTACAATCACCTGTACCACATCTATTTCTACCACCATCACTACCACCACCTCTACCAACACCACTACCACCACAACTACCACTACCTCAATTACCACCTCTAGCATCACCTCTACCAGTACAATCACTACCACTACTGCCACCAACTCTATTACCACCTCTACCACCATCTGTATCACCACCAACATGACCACCACCACTACCCCTACCTCTACCTCCAATACTACCACCACTCACCACCTCTACTAGTATCATTACTACCACCTCTATCATCACTATCACTGCCCCAGCCTCTACCAGCATCACTACTACCACCACCACCACTACCACCATCACTCTCACCACCTCTACCACCACCCCTACCAACATGATTACCACCACTGCTACCAACACCACTACCACTACCACTATCACTAGAAATACCCAGTAGATATGGTCCCAGCCTACTCAGTCACCTCTGTACCTCTTGACCTACCTGCACCACCCACTTCAGGTAATCCTGCACCAGATGCTGGTACTGTTGTACCTGCTGCTAACAGATGGAGTGAGGAAGAAACTTTCGCCACCCATCTGCAGCTGGCAGATATTGTGGGGGAGATTATTGACAGGAGGTTGGATATTCAAAATGGCTAAATAGCCAAATGGAGTAAATTCTGAGGTGACAGTTTGACTAGAGTCACTAACCAGCTCTTTCTCCACCATCTGAGAAAGAACCCAGTGGAGATGGTATCGGGAGGGGGGGCAAGTAATTTCCCACTGGATCTCAACTGGCAGAAACTACAGCTGCATGTTTACTGTTTGTTTAATGTGACTGCTTCACTAGCTCAGCTTGTAAATAAAGATGTTTTTCAATGTAAGTGAAAAGGGTCA
The DNA here is from genome assembly GCF_019279795.1 of Protopterus annectens. Taxonomy (NCBI): domain Eukaryota; kingdom Metazoa; phylum Chordata; order Ceratodontiformes; family Protopteridae; genus Protopterus; species Protopterus annectens. The sequence goes on from NC_056734.1 coordinate 310,790,726, forward strand.
AGGGATCAATTCTTTTCACGGTACTAGGGTGCCTTTTGTCATGACACGTGCATACTATTACAGATACAGTGATCAGACTCTCCTGCTGCCATAAATGATTTTGATTGATATATATCTTATTAATTTTCTACCACTTGCTATGTGGAGTTTTAACATTTTAACTTCATTTAGTTTGATATCTATATGTGTCAATACCCCTTCTCTATTGTCTTTCACTGACTGTGTCACCACCCCTCTTTGTAGTCTTGTCTATGTCATATGTTTGTTTCTGTGGCCCCACTACTTATTCCACCCTCCAACCTTAATATTGTCTCTAGACATATGTACCCTGAGCTAGAAAATAGATCACCACATAAATCTTTGACATTTTGACCATGCAGGTTTTCATTCAGCACCCATGATGCTTGTGCTTGGCAAATGAACACTACTGCTGCTGCTTGTAATTCCTGTGGCCACAGCTTGGTGCATCACAATCTCCCTGCAGGTCCCTGCTGTGGCTGTGATAAGCAGCTGCTCATTGCAACTCTTGCTTGGCTACATATAATATTGAGTATTAGGGCTCATTGCATATACATGGTAAACAGAGTTGGGTTGACAATAATGGTGGACACAACATGTTTAAATCCCTGGGCAAGTTAAATGTTATTTTACTTGATCATTTTAAAGACCATTACAGAAACAATGGCTTAGTGGTTAAGGTCGTTGCCTCCTATGCACAAGGTACAAGGTTTGATCCTGACCTCTGACCAATGCCTGTTTGGTGTTTGCATGTTTTCGTGGGGTTTCTCCCATGTCCAAAAAACATGCTGAGTGTTTCCATCTCAAGCTCAGCAATGAATGGAGCTGTGGGCAGCAGCACCAACTCTACATGGTGCCCTATAGGAGGAAGAGTTGAACATACCAACTGTGTTTGGCATCCATTGTGATGCATAGTATCCTCAAGATAGGAGAACATGGATCACAGACTGTGTGCCATGGCAGAGCTAGACACTTGACAGTGTAGTTTATGGCTCTAGGTGATTTGGTCATGCAACTAGAAAATGGGCATTGGTAGTTACTGGTGATAAGTGGGTTGAGGATCTGGCCTACTCTGACCCACGCCAGGGACCCTTGCTAATGGTGGGAGGGGTATATGAGCCCCTATTTGCCAGTGTGTGCCTGCTGTTAAGCCCAGCCCTGGGTCAAAAAGCTACTGGCAGGCTGGTGTCTAGTTGCCCAGCTTGGGTTACCTGGGATAGCTCTAAGTGAAAGCTGGATGTAAAACCAACTAACCTGCCAAACATGAACTGAGAATTGCTATGCTTAATGTAGGTTCACTGACAGGATGCAGCTTGGAAGTAGATGACATGATGATATGGATGAGGCTGGACATCCTATTTATCAGGAGACGAGATGTTAGGGCAATGCAGCAAAGCTGCTTGGCTTGGGATCCAGAGTCTACTACCTCAGGTGGAGGGCAGGCTAGAAACGGTGTAGGAATTGTGGTGAGTGAGAGGCTTCAGAAGGTAGTAAGTGATATCATCAGAATCAATGACAGACTCATGGCAGCCAGAGAGCAGTTGCAAGACCTACTTATATAAAGCAGGACAACATGAACTGGTGTTGATAATCGGTGACTTGAATGCACATATCGGGACAGACACAACAGGATATGTGGACTACCTGGGATAAAGAAGGAGAAGCCATTCTAGACTTCTGTTGCAAATGGCTTGATAGTAGCCAACACATGGTTCAGAAAGAGGGACAGTCACAAGATCACATACAAGAGTAGTCAACATGCAACTCAGGTAGACTTCTTCTTAGTAAGGAAAAGGCACTGGGGTGGAATCCCTGATTGCATAGTCATCCCCAGTGAAACAGTCGGCCCACAGCATAAACCACTAGTTGCCATAATCAGCTGCAAGCAGTGGCCAGAGAAGGCTCTAAGGACAACAGAGACCAGGCTGAAGACCTTTAAATTGACTGCAGAGAAAGTACAACAGTTCAAGGATCAGGGCTCTAGCACCCATGAAGAGGAGGAAATAGGTGGAGTTGAAGAAGAATGGCAGCGCCTAAAAACAGCATGTGTTAGGACTACAGAAACGATATGTGGTCAAGCCAGGTATGGAAATAAGGTACATAAGGAAAGCTGGTGGTGGAATGCAGAAGTCCAGAAAGTCATCAAAAGGAAGACGTGGAAGGCAGAAAAGACTGACCAGGCAAGGAAGGACTAGACGTTAAGAAAGAAATTGCAATAGCAAATAATAGGGCATCAGAGGCACTGTATCAAATTCTGGAAAGCGACTCAATAAGGAGCACAAAAGGTTGCAAGGCAAAGACAGAAAGATAAAGAAGATAGTCAGACATCCTTCATAAGGGATGCCAGCAACAACCTGCTCACCAGCCCAGAGGACATCAAAGACAGATGAAAGGAGTATTTCCAGCAGCTTCTGAATGAAGAAAACCTCACAGAAGCTCTGTACTGCCCCAGAAATAGCCTATGATGAGAAAAGTAGATGAGCCCACCCTAGAAGAAGTAAGAACAGTACTAAGGAAGATGAAGTCAGGGAAACAAGCAGGCTCAGGTGAGGTCACAGCAGATATGATAAAGATGCTGGATGAGACAGGGGAGAAATGGCTCCTGAGGGTACTAATAGCAGTGTGGAGAGAAAGGTGTATTCCAGATGACTGTAGAATAGCATACTCATGCCATTCTACAAGAATAAGGGGGACATCTACAACTGTGGGCAGTACAGAGGCATCAAACTCCTATCACATTGCATGAACGTTCTTTAGAGGGTGATTGATAAATGGATACGCAGAGTAGTAGATTGTAAGATGGGAGATGAGCAGTTTGGATTCAGATCAGGATGCAGCACAATTGACCCGATGTTTGCATTGAGACAGATACTTGAGAAGAAGCTAGAGATGAGAGAGTCCAACTGGACATTCCTATACTTGGAGAAAGCATATGACAGGGTCCTAAGAAAGCTGATCTGGGCAGTACTGCAATATTTTGACGTCCCAAAAACATTGGTAGAATTAGTGCCGGCTATGTACAAGGAACTGATGACTCAAGTATGGCGTATGGATGGCACAGTGGTGCAGCGGTAGCATTGTTGCCTCACAGCAAGAGGTTCTCTGGTTCAATTCTCGGCTAGGGTGCCATCTGTGCGGAGTCTGCATGTCCTCCCTATGCCCTTGTGGGTTTCCTCCGGGTACTCTGGTTTCCTCCCACATTACAAAGACATACATCTGAAGTGTTCTCCCCGGGCTTCCACTGAAAATTGGCTTTGTTCCAAATTGGACTTTCTCAGTTAACAAAAAGTATGAACGTGTTCAGAGTTGTTCAAAGTGGGAGTGGGTGCACAGACCACTGCTGTTCATACTGGTGAGGGACTATTAGCAAACAGGTTGGAGGGGATGGACTGTCATATGCAGACGATGTGGCAGTACAGGCAGACTCTGAACTAGAACCTCAGCAAAGGATAGGAGAATGGAATGCAAATCTGAAGGCACACAGGATGAAACTAACCACAGATAAGATGGTGGTAATGGCAGCAAATTGAGGAAATCAGAAGAAACTGAGAATAGAGATAGCAGGGAAGATAGTGGAACAGAGGGGTAGTTGAGGAGAAGAGTAGTCTGAATGAAGATGTCAAAGCTAGAATCAGAAGGGCTGCAGCTAGCTGGCATATAGTATTAGGTGTAGTCTATGACAGAAGAATGCCAAAGAAGCTGAAAATTAAGGTGTACAAGACAGTAGACCAGTACTACTGTATGGTACAGAAACCTGGGCAATAAAGGCAGAACAGTTGAAGAAGCTAGAGGTTGTGGAAATGAAGTGCCTGAGAAAGGTAGCAGGATGAACACTTTGGGACAGACGAAGAAATGAAGACGTACAACGTAGCTCCAATTGCAGGAAAGATCAAAGAGAACAGATTACAGTGGTTTTGGCATGTGTGGAAAAGCAGAAGACAATCTGTTGAGGAAGATTTGGAACAGACAGGAAGAAGGTAAGAGGAAGCAAGGATGAAAAGCAAAAAGGTGGATGGATTGTGTGAAAAAAGATCTGCGTCAGTCAGGCATGAGTGTTGAATAAGGCAGGAGTGTGGCACTGAATCAAGAGAGTTGGTGACCGTTAACACGATACCCAGACCCCATGTAGAAAAATGGGAAAAAGGGGCTGATGATGATGATGATTTTAAAGCCAAAAAGTTCATTGCTACTCAGATTCTCAGAGAAGTTCTTCAAAGAAAGGTATATGAGTGGCAAACAGACCAATATGATATAGGTTAAAATTTATATTTTATTTAGAGAGCAACAACGCTATCAAACTAAGCAAGATGAAGTAAGCAGAAGAACTGACACTTAAGGCACACAAGACAGGAAAACAATATGGTATGCAATGTATGCAATCAATCACATGATGATATGGAAATGACAAATCCAAATGCAAGTTATCCATATAGGTTATGCAAATGATGACATCAGTCATGGCAGAATAATTCCAAAACATATAAAATAAGTGCACTGCAAAGTGTCACATATCTGGTGTAGGCAGCAAAGATTCCTGACATGCAATGATAACGATATGACTGGAGTTGAATTAGCTATTGCACAACATCATGCATTAGTGTCTGCTTTTGGAGTTAGTCCCCGTGTTGATTTGCACATTGGTCATTCATGCAATCAAAAAGGTACATCAGTACCTTATATACTGTCACCTTTTAGACCATGATATAGTGAATCACTACAGTGTGGAAAGGGAGACCATACTTGACCTTACTAAACTGTGTCAACCAATGTTCCCACAAGCAGAATCAAGGGAGATACATGGATTACCCATCCCAGGTGACACAATGGTATATCTATCCCTATTGGCATAATGGTTAAGGTGCTTAACTCAAAAGCACAGGGTACAGGGTTTGATTCTATCATTTGGGATGGCAAGTTTGGCTAGGCTTAAAATGGTCCATAAGGGTATATCACTTAGTACTAACCTATGAATCTACACTAAGTGATCTCCCCTCTATCTAATAGCTACTAAGTACAACTTATAGGGGACATGTTTGGAATATCTTGGGCAACAGCCACAGCCATCTTCTTGCAGTTCCTTAACATTCTACTGTAGCATGCTCATATCTGGATCCCTAAGACTGCAGTGAAGAGAAACAACACTGTTCAGATATTTTACAGCATAGCCCATTTCCATGTGGTCTTGACAGCAATAGGTTATAGTCACATTCCTACCTAAACCTCACCTAGCACTCACAGACTGAGATTCATCAACAGGAATGACGTCTACTCTTGTAAATGCCAGGTGGTGCGTAATGCACCATTGCCACCAAGGCAGTTTCCCTGATTTACACATAGAGCACATATCTGACTTATCCCAAGGGTTTGTGTGGGGGACTTTTCTCAGGTTCATCTAGTTAGTTGGTGCATACATAGGTGGGATACATAGGGCAGTATAAAACATATTTCATACAGGCATGCAGCAGGCAATGTACCATGCCAAGTAGGGATCAGCCAGTATATACAGTGGAGCGACTATTGTGCATTTCAGATTATACCAGATTCACTTTGGAGCCATGGGTGATGACTGCTATTGCAATCCTGAGACAATTGCAGAGAAGGTATAACACAGCCCATGCACAAACATGTAAAGTCATAGACTGTTTGGACAACTGAAGAGATGCTTAATCCGCCATGACACATTAGACAGGATTGTAAATGTCTGATGCTCCCATGGTCTTTCTTGCTAAGAAAGCCCAATAACAATATAGACATTCTTTATGAACTATTTATATACCCTTTTCAGTGTTATTAACTCACTAATGCAATTTGAACAAAATGAACCTGCATAGTCAATTTCTGCTCTAACAAAGGTATCATAAAGTCTTTGATGAAGGATGTACTTTACAACTAGAAAGTCACTTCTAGTCATACTATTTACATTACATTAAATTATCAAATTCTCATCTGGACAGATACCCAGATCTTAAAGGCATTTTTGGAATGAGTTCATTATTTACACAGTATAGCTACTGTTTTCCCAAGTTCCATATCTAATAGCTGACATGGTTTTAGATGTTGATTATTACTTCACTATAGGCTATTTTTGAGTATGAATCCAAGCACACTCTTGTAATTTAGTGGGATAACAAATGCATTCTCACTAAATGTGAGCTTCAAGGAAAGAGATGTGTATTGTTTATTATGCTATGTCTGTTGGATTGCGAGAGTGCTTTGTTTAGAAAATGGTTGTCAATGTATTTTTCAATAAAATTTGAAATTAAAGTGTTAAATGAAATCTAAATTTCTGTGATAAAGGTAAAAGTAAAGAAGAAAATAGGGAGCACACTAACAGGTTTGAACAGTGTGGTAATTGGGGAGAGACAGCCAATAATAGGATATTGTATGACTGACCAGGGCCAAATTGACTACCTTGAATAAGGCCACGTTTGTCCATGATCCAGCTCTGTTGAATCTAGAGCTTTATGCTGCAACAATACAGCATTATTATCCATTCAAGTAGGTTAGACTTGAACTGAGTGATGTCAGAAGGGATAGCTATTCTTGATTGCTGAGAAGACATAACAAGGTCGAAAATGAGATGTCCTGCAGGGTCTATATTAAATCGGCGAAACTGCATTACATTGAATGCCATTTTGCAAACACATATAGCCCAAAGTCTGAAAATAGCAAAGGCACATGCCAGCAATTTTTTTCCCAGGGGAAAAAATCACTTGGCTGAGCCGTAGCATTGCCCTTTACTCCACTATAGTGCAATCTCAGAGTAGGTATATTTAGTTAGGGGGGAATGGGGAGCAAAGTCCCCCACTTAGTTATGTTTTAAATTGTGTATGTGTGTGTTTGGTGCTAGCAATTTCTTTCCCAGGGAAAGAAATCGCTGTTTTGACCATTTGCAGTTTAGTGCATTTGGTCTTTGTGTCACTGAAGAGGTGTTCGATGTAACACCTCTTTGCGATTTTAATACAGACCTATCATGCAAGCACGTAAGTCTCCTCAAAAATACATAATGCTATAAGCAGTAGTATTTCTGATTTTTGTAGGACTTGTGGGATGATGAACAAAAGCTGCAGCAGCATTTATTTTGCCTATAATATAGTTATGGAAAGATTATATTACTTTGAAAACATTTTATAAAAATAGTCTAAGTGGTAAAGGATATATAAGGAAAAATATGAAAAAAATTAAACAGTGGCAATAATTGTTGGAAAAGTAGAAATGAAAAATATAAAAGAACATATAATGAGGCATTGGAAGATTTAGAACATAATGATATAAAGTATTTTAATGAAGAAAAATAGTTGTTGTTTGTCTTTTCCCGGTTAGGGTTGCCACAGCAGAACTCTGGTCCGCTAATGATTGGCAGTTGATTTTCACGAACGCCGAGGTGCCAGCTCAACATCCAACCTTCAATGAAGGCAAGCCCATTTACGGATGTCTTTCGAATGCCCACCCGACCATGGGGAGGACATGCAGACTCCTCACAGAAGGTACTCCCCGAACTCCAGCCGAGAATCGAACAGGAGAACTTCTTGCTGTAAGGCAACAATGCTAGCACTGCACCACCGCGGATGTCTTAATGAAGAAAAATAGTTATATGAAACAAATCAAGAAACAAAAACAAGATTTTTTATTTAAGAAAAGATGTACCATGTACCATGTTCAATCATAGCCTCACCTTAGGCTTTGTGCCCACTGAATGGCACATAGCAACGGTTATCCCACTCCACAAAGGGGGAGCCACCACGGACCCCGGGAACTACCACCCCATTAGTCTGATGAGCCTGTTCTGCAAGGCTATGGAGCATATCATCATGAAACTTATAACCAATGACATTGGTAATCTCCAAACTCTGGACCCTACCCAGTTCGGGTTTGTAAAAGGCAGATCATGTCTCCTAAACCTGATAGACTTCTTTGAAGCGGTCACCAAAGACGTAGATGAGGGTAAGGCAGTACACACAGCCTATCTATATCTCGCCAAGGTTTTCAACACCATCCCCCACTCTGGAATTATAGACAAACTCACTAAACTAAGTATAAATTCCTATGTCGCAAGATGGGTTGCCAACTGGCTCACTGACAGAACCCACACTGTGAAAGTAGCAGACTCTAAATCCAACTTCAGACCAGTGACAAGTGGAGTACTGCAGGGTCCAGTCCTAGGTCCTCTCCTGTTTGGTATCTACTTCTCTGAAGTACAGGCTAACACAGAAGATCTTTGGTTAACAAAGTTTGCAGATGACTGCAAACTAGGAGCCATAATCAAAACTCCTAACAATGTGGACATCCTACAAAAGGGCCGCACTGAGACAGATGACTGGTGTCAAAGCCATTGCCTCAAGCCCAATACCAAAAAGTGCATTGTCATCCTTTTTGGTAAAAACTCTATACCCATGAACTACCACATAGGCGGAAGTCTACTTGACACTGAAAGTGTGATAAGAGACCTTGGGACACAGGTAGACAGTAGTCTTTGCTTTGATAATCACATCGCTGCAGTAGTCAGGAAATCCTTCTTTGTGGCACACCTCATCACAAAAGGTTTCTCATCCAGGAAAAAAGAGGTCATTGTTCCCCTCAACTCATCACTCATTAGACCCATTATAGAGTACAACGCCCCTTTTGGTATGTACCTCACAAGACATCTACAACAACTGGAAAGGCCACAGAAATACCTTACAAAGAGGATTACTGGCCTCACACAGATGCCCTATGCAGACCATCTAAAAAAACTCCAGCTTTACCCTGTCGCATATCGCCTACTAATAAGGGATCTCTGCCTAACATACAAAGCTATGTCAAACCCAGAGCTGTTGGACATGCTCCACGTAAAGAAATCCCAATCCCTCTGAGCTACACGCTCTTGGGACCTAAACCTTGTCACCACAATAAACAGAACATGCTGGAGGAATAGATTCTTGTCCCAGAGACTTCCCATACTCTGGAACAAACTACCTATCTATAGCAAACAAAGCTCCTCATTAGCACACTTCAAGAAAAATCTTCATGATTGGATGGGAGATAGGAAATTCACCCTGGGGATCACTTCTGTGGCTCTGCTTGACAGGGGCACAGGAAAATAATTTTCTTGGGTGGCAAAAGCCAGGGTACCATTTAGCTAGGCTTATATAGGCCCTAGGGCCAATAGCCTAGTACCTACCTATGAACCTATGTTTTATTACAAGGAAAAAGAGAAGTATTGAGTTACTTAAGCAGATTAACAAAGGAATATGGTAGTGTGATGAGAGAAATAAAAAAAATGTTAAAGGAGAAAAAGATAGAACTCAGGGAAAGGTTATCCTTGGGATTCATTAATGCCTACACTAAGTGTACCCTGTCCTGATTGAAGAGACAACACAAGCATAACTCACAACTTCTTCCTCCTAATTTTAGATTTCCTACTGATTTTTTGCAGCCGTAAATATCAAGGAGGATTCATAAAGGTTACCACAAAATGCAGACTACATATACACTTAGAGATTTCTGATTGACTAGAAAACACAGAAACAGTGGTAGGGATGCTCTTGAATACAGATCATGTACACTTAGTGTAGGTGTTAATGAATCTGGCCCATTTGTACAAAAAGATTTAAAGAAAAAAGAAGGTAGTGAAAAAACATGGAAAATAAAATAGTTAACAGAAAAAGAGGATACAGAGTTGAAAAAAGAGATCTCTTCATATGAGCTAGATAAAGTATTAGGGCAAGTAAATATAGTTTTGGGTGCAGGACCAAATGGAATAGTGTAGGAAATGTATAATGACATGTATAAAAGTGTAAGGGATTGGCAAAAATAATATTTTTTAAAGATTTTGAATGAATGGTTAAAAGAAGGTTTTATGTATAAAGAATTATTAGTGGAATACTTAAATTCTTATGGAAGAAGGAAGATAGAAGACATTTAAAAAACTGCAAAACAATAAAATTGAATTATAATGATTATAAGATCTTTATGTAAATAATACAAAAGAGATTTGAAACTAAAATGGAAAATATTATGACAGTATAGATAGTATAAATGGGGAAGGATTGTCAAGAATGATTAATGATAGAGAAATTGTGGATTATACTTTTAATGGAAAAAAAGAAGTGAAAATCATAATAGGAGACCTTAATAAGGCATTTGATAAAATTGACATGAAATCTTATAATAGTGAAAGAACATAATATACGCAAGAAAGTTGGCAATTATGTCTGTCAGCGTACAGCATTAATAAGTAACAATACTTGTAAAAGGCTGGCAAAGCCAAGAATTACATAGGAAGAGTTTCTTAAGACACAGATGTCCAATGAATTGTAAACTCTTTGTATTAGTTATGAATGTGATAGTATGCAAAATAAATTGAACAATGAAGGAGGCTGGACATATAACACCAGAAGGAGTCCTGTTAACATATGCAGATGACATTATAATAATTGCAGAAAACATACTTTGGATAAAAGAAGTAATGATTTGCACAAATGAGTGTCTAGAAGTGACAAGAATGGCTTTAAAAAAGAGAACAGTAAAGGTTTAGGTGACATAGTGAAGATAATGGGCAGGATTCACGAAGGCTTGCACGGAGTGTAAGAGACGTGCAACACTCCATGCAAGCCTCACAATCCAGGAACAGCCCTAAGCTCCGTGTAAGAGACCAGCTAAAACATCTCTTACATAGACTGGGCGTGGACATGCTAAATACCTCAGTTGCATCCGAAAGGTATGCAAATGAGGTATATTAGCGATGCACGAAGCAGAAACCAGTCCGTGTAGGAGACGCTTTAGCTGCAGAAGTGTACTCAGTTGACAACTGAGTACATTTCTGCAAATTCCACAACGGAGCCATGTCAGCTCCAAAAAAAGGTTGCATATGACTCAGGCAGCATGTCAGTGGCCAAATATGTGGCCATTGGCAATACAACCCGTTGCCAAAATAATAAAATTATAATTTTTTTTAAACGGGCTGCGCTGTATAAAAATATAAAAAAGAAGGTTATAAACCCACAAATGTGGGTTTCATGCAATACATGGAATGACAATGCAGGGACCAGCAGACCAAAACCAACATGGCCACTGTGTAGTGGTTGCTAAGGGGGGAAGCTGAGTCTAAGACATGTAACTAAGCATTAGTAGGCAATCTCATGTAAATGAGGGTTCGGATACTGAATCTCACAGTCACATAGCAAATGAGCACAGTCTGAGTAGTGTAAGAGATACATAAGGGGGAGGAATATAGTAGGAGATAGGTGACATCACAGGGGGGAATGGTAGAAAGAAATGCAGTTCATTGGAGGCCAGTGTAACATGACAGATGACAGGCACAGATCATGGAAAGAGGTGTGCCACTAGATAAGTCATGGAAAGTCAAGAAATGGAAGGTGTACACTGTTACTTACACCAAAGTTTCTTGCTGGGCATGCATGCGCACCTGTGCACGCCATGAAGCGCGAGTAGGACAGTGTGTGCGCGTGTAAGGCAGTCTGAGCATGTGGGAGCGTGTTGGGAGATGTTTAACACTGTTTGCGCGAGTGTGCATGCGTGTAAGGCAGGCTGAGTATGTTGGAGGCTGTTGGCAGACGTGTAACAGTGTTTGCGCGGGTGTAGGCGCGTTTTAACCCGAATAAGTAGATTCTGAACCATGTAAGCACGTGTGTGCGCGTGTAAGCCACTGTGAGCGTGTTTCAGATAGTATGCACGTTGCTCCCCCCTGAGGAAACAGAGAGGAAAAAGGAAGCAACAGAATTAATAGGAAGCTAGCAGGGATAACTGCTGAAGCTAGCAGGTGAAAACAATTAGAAGCAGGCAATTACACAGGCAGAATAGTAGCCCAGCCCAGCACTTAAAACTCTGCAAACAGTAGTGCAGGATGTTTCCCTTAAGAGACACTGCAAGACAGGAGTAAGCTAATAGAAGTGAAAACTGAAAAGCTGAACTCAGAGCAGAAATGTTAGGGGCTGCCATAGCTGTCATAATGAGACATATGCGACTTGCTGAGGGTGGTGACAATGCAGATGGTGCCAGACAACCCACAGTGAGGAGACGGAGAAGAGTGTACAGGCCCAGGGTCACCTACCACGGGTTACATGAGCTGGAGATAGTAGAGCTATAGAGTGGACAGAGAGCTCCTGCAGCAAATTGTTGAGCTGTGCAGGCCACGCCTCACACACAGAACCAACAGAGGGGAACCCATCCCAGTGGAAACCAAGGTAGGTGTTGGCCTAAGAATACTAGCAACAGGTACCTTCCAGAGACCAACTGGCAATATGATGGGGATATCACAGGCATCAGCCTCCAGGGTACTGCACCAGTTCCTGGATGCCATGTCAGCACATGTCGGTGATCATGTATATTTCCCCAATGCCCGTGAGGTATTGGCCAGCAATATGCGTCTCTTCCATAAATAGCAGAATACCCTGAGGTAGTGGGTGCAATAGACTGCACGCACATACGCATCAAAGCACCAGCCGGTGAGCGGGGTAGGGCCTACATTAACCGCAAGGGCTTCCCCTCCATCAACTGCCAGGTCGTGTGTGATGCCCAGGGCATAATAATGAATATGTGTGCTGGCTGCCCTGGGAGTTATCACGATTCCCACATCTGGCATTTGACGCAGCTGTACCAGACATTTGCCAATGGGAACATCCCACACGGACACCTAGTGGGGGATGCAGGTTAAGCACTGGAGCCGTGGCTGATGACACCCATCAGAAACGCACACACGCATGAACAGGAATGCCATAATGAGGCACACACACAAACACGTAATGTAATAGAGTGTGTGTTTGGGCTGCTCAAGTCACGGTTCCAGTGTCTGGACACATCTGGTGGAGCCTTGCAGTACACACCAACTACATGTACCCAAATTGTCATGGTATGTGCTATGCTACATAATATGATCTTGCAAAAACAGCTGCAGTAGGACCAGCATAGGGCTGGGCCAAACAGCCCCCCACCATTGCCAAGGCCATCACAGGCAGAGCGTGACACGGAGGAGGAACAACCTGAGCCTGCCCCAGTAGGCAGAAGGAGGCGTGCCCAGTATGCCCTGGCCTTGGCAAAGAGGCAACGCATAGCACATACACTGGCTCAGTAGGAACCCTGGGAATGATACCCCCTCTGACTCACTCAAATAATAACATGGATGCCTAAAATGACATGACCTGCTCACAAACATGTACAGGGAAGTATAATATGCACATCCGACAGAGGCAGCCCTGCAGCACCACCTGAGGCATGAATGCTATGTGTTAAGTAATGTAACACCATGTACTATATGCACACCTGAGCATCCTGACAAACATCCACCCTCACCAAGCATGAAGCCACAAAATGACGATGGGATGATCAAGTGCAATAACTGGCTGAAGTAATGTAGTCAGTCAAAGGGGAGCCAATGTGTTTCAGGCTGGGAAGATATGCGGAGCTTGACATGATGCACCACCTGCTAGGGGTGGCATGCACCTTTCATACCATGCCCCATGGATACTGGCAAAGGCTGTCAGTACCCACAGCATGCTCTGAATAGGTAAGTCTCAAAACACAAACCCACCTTCATAGGTTCTACAAGGGATAGGAACCTAGATGTAATGCTACCCAATGACAGATGTATAAACAGCAAGATGTGTGCAGTATAAACGCACACAGTATGGAGAATGTAGATACCAGTCCTGTAATAGAGAACTGGGCAAGGCTCACATCAGCACCCTAACACTACCAGGTCACACCTCATACTGTGCTGTACAGCCGCAAAACATGGAACAAGCTACAAAAGGAGGGTGACTAGCAAGAAATGGCAAGGATAACCACACCCCCATGTTGGTACCACAACAAAAAGCAGCATGGAATAGCCATGGTCGAATAACAATGGCTAAAACTGCCTCGCAGTATATAGCCTGCTGAAGACTACTGTCCTAATACCAGGAACAGCACCTGGCCTGTGTCGGAATACATGAATATATCAAGCCCCCCAAACCACATTACATTGCTTGACTGAAAATACCCAGACATACACCGGTAGCATTGTACTAGCACCAACACAGTAGGAGAAAATTACCCAGATTCCATAAACCAAAATGCCCAGGAACAATGAACTACTCCCACAAGAGGGGTAAGCATACTGGATGTGATAATCAGCAACATGTGTACTGGATGGCAAGATGAGAAGTGTACCCCTCACTGGTAAGACCAGACCATAGAGTAATCACACTGGATATACACATCCTGACCCCAGTCCCTGGCCAGAATACCACAGTGAAAAACATGTGTAAAGTATAGTTTGCAGCCCTCAACACCGATGTTGAATCCTCAAAAAGCCCTGTGCAAGTACAGAATATGGGACACACCACAGAACATGTTATACAGGCATTCCATGAACACAGCCAGGAATGCTTGGAGTATGCAATCACAAATAACAACAACACACAATGCCATACACGCAGGCATCTGGCATGCTGGCCTCCAGCCATTACCAAACCATGCAAGAGAATGAGGAAGCTACCACATGATAGAACAAACATAAAAAGGGAAGTAATCACTGACCAGTAGTATGGCAACAACATATGTCCACGCATACAATCCACTAAGTCCAGCCACAACAAGTAGAATCTGTGAATCCAGAGGCAATGTAACGCCAGTACCAAGCACACAGACAACCACAACACCCCCCAATACATACAAATATATGTGATAGATGCATCCATGTATCCAAACCAGAGGTTGATCTCCAACAACTCAGTACTGTCAACACTAGTCAGGAGGAGAAGGTAACCACATACACCACAAACCCAGTCCCACATAGACCTCCCACAACTGTAAACCAAACACAAAAACACAGACAAATATTCCTGGAGGCCTTAATTACAAACACACCACACCAACAGAAGCCTCCAAAGTAGATCACAAGCAACCACAACCTTCAAACATAGCACATGCAATGAATAGTACGCAAAGCTGGTGTGCCAAACAGTCACAGACCAGAAGGAGAAACAACATGCCTGATACAGTCGTAATAGGTGTCTGTATAGGCAGACATACAGCTGTCCCACTCACCAGACTGAACAAGGGAAAGGGTAGAGTAAGCTGCTTATAGGCTGCCACAAAATGCCACATAACACAAGTACGCAGGTCACCCCAAAGCAAGCAGAAATATGATGCACTCAATATCCATGCTGGTGTGAATTACCTGAGATGTACCTCCCTGGTCAACATCAAAAGAGACATAGATGGTCCCTCTGAGTATGTACCCCAGGGCAGGATGACACTGGCTGTGAGCAGCATCCAAATCTCACCAAGAATGATGCCACAGTACAAACACAGAATGCTCATGTTTAACAGCTGGCACAGTTACAGCTGTCAGTCCAAGAGGGTCTAATGTGTGTCTGCTTGAGATGTCAAGCATGACAAGCCATGCTGCTGTTACAGGGATGGCTGTCAGCTGTTACCCATGTGCGTCTGGATACTTGACAAGGCCTTTGCTGCCTCCATAGAGCCGTATGTAGGCAAGGCCAAAAATACTACCCACCACCCTAGAAAACATAAGTGGTAGGAAACATAAGGGTAATGCTGACAAATGCCAGATGTGTAAACTGCAATATGCATGCCCCTGAGGCACTTCCCATTATGGAGAACATTGATGTCTGTCCAGTGACAGAAGCCTACTGCAAGCCTAGTGATAGCACACCAGCACTACTAAGTTATACCACATATCATGTGTTATGGCCCCAACACCTGCACCAAAACATCAAAGGAGGGGGAGTATCCATATGCAGCACAGACACCCATATTGCCAGGTAACTGACAATGCACAAAGCAGCAGACACCACCCATGTGCACATAACTGTAGTCAAAACTGCTGTACAGTCTGTAGCATGCGACAGACCACACTCTCACACACAAGAACTCCACCCAGACATCTGAGGACACAGGACAGTATGAATGTCCCACCAAATACCAGACAAGGTACACACAAAGTACCACATAGGTGTCAAACCATTATGTATGCAAGGAGTAATCAGGGACCTAGGGACACAGGTCGACATTAATCTGTCATGTGGCACCCACAATGCTAATGTGGCTATGAAGACTGTTGATACTGGACACCGTACCATGAAAGGATTCACATCAACATCAACAGAGGTCACTGTGCTGCTGTACTGTTCCCTTATCAGACCCATAATCTAGTACAATGACTCATATGGGATGTACTGTACGTGACACCTGCAGCGGTTCGGAAGACCTCAAAGTTACCCCACCAACAGGATAAAGGGTGTGAAATATATGTCATATGCTGCCTGGCTGTAGACACCCCAGCTGACTGCAGTCACGCACTGCCTACACAGAGGCTTTGTTTGTCTGTTGTACAAGGCCATGTCCAACACAGGAATAATGGACATGCTACACCACAGGAAATCAAAGCCATTGGAGCTGTGAGAGTCACAGATGTCAACCTCAACACATAATGAAATAAGATGTGCTGGAGGGACAGATACATAACCCATAGGCTCCCCACACCCAGAAACAGGATACCAATCCATGGTAGGCAGAGCCCCTCACTGACACCCCTTAACAGGAATATTGCCAAGTGGATGGATGACCGTACATGTATACTGGGGGTCCCCACTGTGTCACGACCAGACCGAGGCACAGTGAAGAACCTCACAAATGGCCATAATTGAACATAGCAAGGGGTGGCGAAAGACACACACACTCTAGCTAGGCTTACTAATGACCTAGGGTGTCTAGCCTACTATGAACCCATGAACCTATGAAGATACAAAACGTACAGGACACTAAGGATAATCACAAGGCTTCCCCAACTGATGGTAGGAACCATGTTGGGCATCCACAGATATGCTCCGAATCACACAGATATTACAAACAACATACCAAACACACACACATATTGCTAACATACAACCTGTCAGGTGTAGTGCAAACACCCCCCCCCCCCGAGTGCAAAATACCTATCCCAGCAGATGGTCCCCTGACATTGCAGATGCTGAGGTAACAGCCATCATCTGCAAAGCAGAACACACAGCAGCAAAGGTATGTGATGGTGTCCTGTGCTGAGGCCAACATGGACCCCAAGAATAATGGAATGCCAAATCACACTGCTGCCCAATGTCAGCCTTACCACAGGATATGTATCCAAAGAGCAGTGTACAACAACAGTGGTTCATCACAACAAAGGTGTTCCCTGAATGGATACTCCAAACTACCACCCCAGGATCCTGACAAGCTTGTTCTGCACAGCTATGGAAAGGATCAGTATGTACCGCAGACAGAAGGCTATTGTGGACCTACTGATACTGGACCCTACACACTGTGGCTGTTGTAACTGCAGAACCGACCCCTAAACATGTCTGACCCATTTGAAGCAGTCATTAAGGTCATTGATGAGGGCTATGTGGTCCACACAGCGTAGCTGGACCGTGCACATGCTTCTAGACAATACCGTACGAGTTCAGTATGGATATGTTCACCAGCTTAAATATACACCCCTATGTCAGTAGAGGGGTTGCAAAGCAGACCAAGGACAGAACTGACATGGTCAGACATGCTGCATCCATGTCAGACTATAAAGCGGATATGAGTGGCATCCCACAAGGCCTGGTCTTGCTCCCCCACCCCCGTTCTGTATACATGTCCCATAGGTGTAGGCCAACATGGAAGGACTGTGACTGAGCATGTATGCAGAGGAGTACAAACAGCCCACCATATCCGACCCCCAGCTGACACAAGCAACCCACAAAAGAGCCACCTACAAACAGACAACTGTAGCCATAGCCATGTCAGCAAGCTAATTGCAGAACTGTGTATAGACAACCACCGTGGATATACAGTAAGTGCCCACAAATTACCACACAGGTGTTAACCCATGAGGTACCTAACATGTAATGTGAGACCTGGGTACAAAAGGTGATAAATATCCTGCACTGGACAAACATGTGGCTGTAGTGTTTGCAGAAACATGTACCATATACCCACCCAAACATGAAGCTTGGCAGATGTAGATAAGGGGAACTCACTGTGGCTCTGCAGCTATCCTCCATCAGCGTCACAACTGACTACAATAGCCCCTGTGGGATATACCACAGCAGACACCTCCATCAACTGTAAAGTCCACAACAGTACCCCACCAGGGGTAGCAAAGATGCCATGTGTTGCCTGAGTAAACAAACCGCAGCCCCACACACCACCATCCTTCCCAGCTACAGGAAAGCTGTGCCTGATGTATGAAGCCATGTCCAACCTGGAATGAATGAACATGTTGCACCTTGGACAATCTGAATGGCAGTGAGCTATGCACATGAGAGTCCTGAACCCCAGCACTTACATACATAGGACAAACTGTACAGAATGATCCATAACACAGAAGGCACCCCCACACTTCAGTAAACTCCTGGTACAGGTCAGCCAGAGAGCCACATATCGACATCCCTCAAGAAGCATCCTGATGAGTGTATGGGAGATGATAGGCTACCCTGGGTATCACTGTTATGTCAGAGGTAGACGGAGGCACAGTATACTAACCATGACATATGTCATGGCAAACTCCAGTTACAATGTGTGTCGAAGGACAAACACACCCTGTGACTAGCATCAGAAATGGCCTAGGGAACATCGCTAGTGTTTGCCAATGTCCACCCATGTTGTGGAATACACTAGCAATGATGGACGAGCCTGGTGTAGGTAGTCCATATCTGAACATATTGCAACATGGTCATATGTGCACAACTGGCCCCTACACAGTCTGTTGTGCTCACTATGAAGATGTCAAGCAGTCATAGGACTAAAGCCCTGGATACTGACCACCACAGTGAAAGTACCGAACCAGTACACTATACAGTACTACAGTGTTAGGTCATTATGAATGTATGTTGAGAACTGTCTGCAAAGTATCTCATGCAATCCCTGCAGGCACAGTATAATCCCTGTTGTGGCAGACACGAAGCAGTTGGCCAGTTAGTACACAACATGACACCCAACACACAATCATAAACGTGCGATATTGTCGAAGTTCACACACACCCAAATATGTGGTGGACTTCAGAGTGCAACATATGGAAAGCTCACACTGGGCATGCTCGCACACTTTGATAAATGAGGCATATGTCAGACAACATGCCATGGAAAGGCTGAACTGGGCATGCTCACACACTTAGGCCATATCTCCGTTTAGCAGTTGGCCACACATATCTGGTGTTTGTACGTGTCAGTCCAGGAACCAACCACAACACAGCAATTAGCCCAGTGCATACAGTAAATGACCACAGAGACATAAGTGATATAGTGGATCGCCCTCATATGCAAACATCTTCCACAGATACACAAGTTGGTCATAGGAACAGGGAATGCTATGGCAATAAAGACCTGCAAACAGTAGAACAGCACAACAAATATTTTGCATCCGACAATTGAACATATGGGTGTAGAGGTCAATACTAGGCTTCTTGCCTCAGGGACTGACAGCTCAGCCAGAGTGTGCTTGGCATCTGCATCCCCAGGATAGTAGGCTACTGTGCCACTGTAAAGTAGATCACAGAAGGCAACATGTGAGGCTTGTGAGCTGTGCCTCTGTCAAGCAGGGGCACCGTGGAGGTCTCAGGGATTGAATGTGCTAAGCCACAGTCATGTTGTCAGTGTGTGCTGTGAGAGAGTTGCTGAGGATCTCTGACAGTAGGTGTCCATCAATAACAGACTGAGGGGAGCCCTATCTGCATTCTCTGGATGATTCCACTGTCAACATTGTGTTGTAATGAGTATGTGTGAATGAAGTGCCGTGCCGGAACTGTCCACAGATGTCCTCCCTCTGTGGGCTACAGCTCTGCAATGTATTAGGTCACTCTGTCTGTTGAACGGCGCATATATGGCTGGTGTACAGCTGACAGGTGTCTTGTTGTGGAGCAGTCATGGGTATATGTGGGATAGCATGACCAATGCAAACTGTACACATGCTCATAGAATGCAATTGTCAAGGATTATGCTGAGTGGCCAGTATAGTCCTCCAGCATGGGTCCTCTGAAGTCTTCCACCCCAGTCTACATAAGTGTAGAGTCTGCTTGTGCTAAACACAGTTTGTGTGCAGTGACAACCTTGCCTGGGGTTGGAGATGAGATATGGATGTCCAGGGAAAGGTGGGTATGGTCAGATATCAACAATGGTGGTCTACCTCTGGTGTGGAACAGTGAGTACCCACTTTGCAGATGGACAGGTGCAATATGTATTCACCCATGTGGCTGTGGTGTGTGGTTCTGCCATAGCACATGGACCCACAAATTGTAGTGGCTGTAGGGTAAAGTGGTAGAGGCCTGAGTAGTCCTCACACACAATATGCCTGTACCTGATGTTAACAACTGGAATGGTGTATGTGAATACCTGCATATCCTGACACTTTTCCCAGGGAAGCTAAGTGTGTGTCCTGGATGTGGGTGTGGTGTTCTGGACTGGTTGTGTTGTGTGTTACAGGTCCTGTGGTCCCAAAGCATGGTATAGAACATAACCTGCCAGTGCGATGTGCATATCTGACCCTGACGTAGGTGGCTGCAAATGCATATATATGCTATCCCCCACCAGAAAGGTAGTACTACATCTACATACCTCTGTAGAAATAAAGATGTCAGCACCCTATAAATACTACAGGTGCAGAACAGATGCCCAGTAATTTGTATAGTGCCCTCTGCTAATGTGTCTACCTCAAGTGCTATAATACAGTTAGGTAGGGGTTCAAATCCTGCAAATGCTCAGTGTGTGTGAGTGAGTGGGGTTTGTGTGTGTGAGAGGGAAATGTCCCTTTTGGCAACTGGGAAAACACACTACAGGATGCACATTCCCCTTTCTAAACACTGATGATGTCAGCACCCTATAAGTATAGCAGGAGAAGGGAAGCCTCCCAGTGTGGTGAATAGCGCACTCTGCTAATGTGTCCGTCTCGAGTGTCATAACATAGTTAGGTAGTGGTTTGAATCTTGCAAATGGCAAGTGTGTATGTTTGAATGAGAGGGTTAGTGTGTGTGCAAATTTGTGTGAGGGAGATGTCCCTTTTGGCAACTGGGAGAACACACTACAGGATGCACACTCCCCTTTCTAAACACAGATGATGTCAGCACCCTATAAGTACAGCAGGAGAAGAGAAACCTCCCAGTAATGCGAATAGCGCGCTCCGCTAATGCATCCGTCTCGAGTGGCATAACATAGTTAGGTAGTGGTTTGAATCCTGCAAGTGTGTGTGTTTGGATGAGGGGGGTTAGTGTGTGTGCAAAATTGTGTGAGGGAAATGTCCCTTTTGGCAACTGGGAGAACACACTACAGGATGCACACTCCCCTTTCTAAACACAGATGATGTCAGCACCCTATAATTACAGCAGGAGAAGGGACGGTTCCTAGTAATGCGAATAGCGCGCTCTGCTAATGCGTCCGTCTCGAGTGTTATAACATAATTAAGTAATGGTTTGAATCCTGCAAGTGTGTGTGTTTGGATGAGGGGGATTAGTGTGTGCAGATTTGTGTGAGGGATATGTCCCTTTTGGCAACTGGGAGAACACACTACAGGATGCACACTCCCCTTTCTAAACACAGATAATGTCAGCACCCTATAAGTACAGCAGGAGAAGGGAAGCCTCCCAATAATGCAAATAGCGCGCTCTACTAATGCATCTGTCTCGAGTGTCATAGCATAGTTAGGTAGTGGCTTGAATCCTGCAAATGGCAAGTATGTGTGTTTGGATGAGGGGGGTTGTTGTGTGTGCAAATTTGTGTGAGGGAAATGCCCCTTTTGGCAACTGGAAGAACACACAACAGGATGCACACTCCCCTTTCTAAACACAGATGATGTCAGCACCCTATAAGTACAGCAGGAGAAGGAAAGCCTCCCAGTAATGCGAATAACTTGCTCTGCTAATGTGTCCATCTCAAGTGTCATAACATAGTTAGGTAGTGGTTTAAATCCTGCAAATGGCAAGTGTGTGTGTTTGGATGAGGGGAGTTAGTGTGTGAGCAAATTTGTGTGAGGGAAATGTCCCTTTTGGCAACTGGGAGAACACACTACAGGATGCACACTCCCCTTTCTAAACACAGATGATGTCAGCACCCTATAAGTACAGCAGGAGAAGAGAAGCCTCCCAGTAATGTGAATAGTGCACTCTGCTAATGCGTCTGTCTCGAGTATCGTAATGTAATTAGGTAGGAGTTTGAAACCTGTAAATGGCATGTGTGTGTGTTTGGATGTGGGGAGTTTGTGTGTGTGCATTTTCGTATGTAAACCATGTTAGTTTTGGCAAGATCACACTACCTGATGCACATTACCCTTTCAAAATACTGATGTTGTCAGCACCCCATATGTACAGCCAGAGAAGAAAAACTATCTAGTAAACCGAATAGTGCGCTTTGCTAATGCGTCTCTCTTTCTCACATGTCATGACTTAGTTAGATAGGGGAATGAATCCTGCAAATGGCAAGTGTGCGTGTGTGTGGGGGTAGTAGGGTTTGTGTAAGTGTAAGAGAACAGATCTTTTTGGCAAATACTACAATACACCAGATGCTGCATACTTCCCCAGTAAACACAGGGGATGTCACCACACTATCAGCACAGCCAAACAGGGCTAGTTGGCTCGTAATGCCAATAGTGCACTCTGCTACTGTGTCTATTACCATTGCCAGAGTACAGATAGGTATGTTTTGGTAACCCACAACTGCCACGTGTGGTTGTGTCACACAGTATGACCTTGTGTGGGTCTTTGTACATAACAATTCATGCCATTGCCTAAACCAGCAATGGCATTGCACACATGATGTATGTGTGTGACACATACACATAAATACCTGTGACCTGCTGTAGTTACCATGTCTGACACATGCCTCGAGTGGATAAATGGTATTTGCAATGTATACCACTATGACTGTGTCTTACTGTGCTGGGTCCGCACATGGTATGTCTCTATACAGTGTGGGTGCATATGGTGAAATACCTACAGCAGGGGATACACATCTGGTCTGGGCCATATAGTGTACATGTAGTTGATGTACAGGTGCTGCATGTTCCCACCTGTTGTGGTAGTGGTAACATGTCATTCCACTGCAATTCAGTGACCACATGCTGTGAACCCTTCAGCTAGTGTGTTGTAGCTACAGTAATGCTCACACACAATGTTTGGCTGGATGCAGTCCAGCCATATAAACACAGTTCTTGAGACTGTCATATTGCCAGTGTTGTTATGGAGGATAGGTGGTCTTCCTGTGTATGGGAGGGTTGTGTGTGCCAGGCTATGAACCAGATGGCAGTCTGACACACTGTTAGCTGCACATGATTAGGCCCTGATGGTTTGTGCTGTGCCAACAACCTGGAGGTGTGTGTATCTGTGGCACCTTGGGATACCACCCCCCCTATCCATGTGTTTTACATGTGTAGGGGACAACAGGCATGGTATGGGGCATAACCTGTCAGTGATGGATAACACCTGTGAGCCATGAATCATGAGTCTGGTACTGCACAGACATTGCAGTTCACCGTGCTGAGGGCAGTGTCTGGTGCATGCATCTTCCGGTGTACACTGCTGTTGTTGTGTAGCAGCACTGTTAGTGTCCTAATCTGTGTGATACCCATGGAGGTGGCTATGTAAACCATGTCCTGCAGCATAAGGCAGTATGTGTGTACCAAGGAGCTTTGCCATTATACATCGGGCAATGGGTGTCACATGCAAGATGACCCTTGCACATCATTGTGGCTTCCCTAGCATGTAAGCACACGTTGACAGCCAGTGGATACCCTATGAATGACAGTGGAGACTGAGCATAATGTAGACATACAACACCCTTCCCATATATAGTGGTAGAATACCTGGTGAGGGTATGTTGGCAACCAACATCAGGCTCATACTGGCCTGTGCCACATGCTGAGAGATCCATTCTATGTTCCCTATCATGTAGTCCAGGGATGTATGTCTCAGGCAGCCATACTGGCATGGTCAATGAGTGAGTCATATGTGTCCATGCCTCTGACTGACCTGTATGCATGTGTTCTGTGGTGGACCATAGTGCCCCTGAGGCATATCACTGTGACCTTCACCAGATACAGCCTGTTGAGCGGGACCCCAGTGCAGCACACAAGACAGGTACCTGACACGTCTGTAGCAGGTGCGTTGTGTAGCCCTACAGGCTGTGAGTGTGTGGCACAGGGGATGTGCATGCCATGTGTGGCATGTGCTCTGTTCTGACGGAACATATGCCTGTGTGCCAGCTGCGGAGGTGTGTGATGCCCAGGCAGGATGCTATTCTGAGTCCCCACGTATGCCCCAGTGTGTTCAGCATGCTGTCAGTGCGTGTCAATATCTGACTTGTATTGTAGTCACTGTAATATATTTTATTTATTTATTTATTTATCCTACATTTGTTGACCGGGATAGTCCGATTGGATGCATGTCCATTTCCAGGGGAGGCCCGTGGAGACAAGCTACGAGGGTAGAAGATACAGCATTACATAA
Organism: Protopterus annectens; assembly: GCF_019279795.1. NCBI lineage: Eukaryota > Metazoa > Chordata > Ceratodontiformes > Protopteridae > Protopterus > Protopterus annectens. Next base: position 310,815,199 of record NC_056734.1, read on the forward strand.
TACCAGCATTACATATTGCAAACAGATTATTTACAGAGATTACATAAGTAAGCAAGTTAAACATGTTCCACAGGTTAATGTTAGTCCTGAGCACAAGTCAGGATTAAATTAAATTACACAGTAAAGTGGTTCACAGATATTACACATTCGAGTTAGCCAGGCTTGATACATTGACATAGCCAGTTAAGTGACAAATGTTGTTTGAGTCTAGTGTTAAATTGACCTAAGGTGGACAGTAGGGTAATATCAGCTGGAAGTGAGTTCCAGGATCTACTTACAGAGTTTGTAAAGAGAGAATCACTGGCTGTATTATTAAACTTGCTAGTCTGAATTAGTAGTTTGTTAGAAGATTGAAGTGGTCTAAGATTGTTATAGGGGGTGATAATATTTGAAGTGCAGGAGTATTGTCTGGATTATAGAGGATTTTATAGGCCATAATCAGTTGGTTATACTGTATTAGGCTGGGTATTGCAAGCCAACCAAGCTGATTTAGATTGATGCAATGATGTGTCCTAAAAGGCAGCCCAGTGGCAAACCTGACAATGTGGTTGTAGCAAATTGAGTGTTTGTTAAGGACAGTCTTGTTCATATTCGAGAGTAGAGGGGATGCATACAGAAGGGTTGAAACAAGGTGTGAGCGAGCTATGGCACCTTTAGCTGGAGGGGCTAGGAAGGCTTTAATTCTGTAAAGTGACCCTAGTTTTCTATTGATGGCTTTGATAATTTAGTTAACATGTAGGTCACATTTGAGATTATTGTCTATGATGACACCTAATAGTTTAGTAGATGGGTCAGGGGAGATTATTGTGCAATCAGTTGATGTTATGGTAACGGTGAAAGCGGTAGACCTACGTGTTGGTGAAATAACAGCAGTTTAGTTTATTTGGGATTTAGGATCAGACGATGTTCAGAAAGCCAGTTTTCTATTGTATTAAAGGTGGTCTGGGTAGCTGACCATAACTCTACTGGAGATGTGGCTGAGCAGATCAGAGTAGAGTCTTCAGCATATTGGATACAGCTGACTTTTGGGATGACAGTATATAGGTCGTTAATGAAGACGGAGAACAGCAAGGGCCCTAGTATAGAGCCTTGTGGTACTCTGAGGGTGTTAGGTAGAAGGTTAGAGAGTTTGTTCTGCCAGAGGCCAGCCTGCTTTCGACCATGCAGGTAGGATTGAAACCATTGGAAGGCTCCAGTATCTAGACAGTGTTTGCAGGGTGTGGAGTACAAGTTGGTGATCAACCATATCGTATGCCTTGGAAAGATCCAGAAAGAGGGCTGAGGATATATAATTAGTGTTGCAAGTATGGTTTATGGTGTTAGTAAAGGCTAGGAGGCCTGAAGTAGTGCTGTGATGAGGACGTAAGCCATGCTGCGTGTCTGCCATAATGCGATTTTGGATTAGGTGGTGCATGAATTGTCTATGACTAAAGTTTCCATAATCTTTGCAAGTGGAGAGAGTATAGCTATTGGCCTATAATTGGAAAATTCAGTAGAGCTAACTCCTTTGTGAAGTGGGATTACATATGACATTTTTCAGATGGTGGGAAATTTAGATTCTGCCATGGTTCGTTTGATTACCTTTGAGACGGGGTAAGCAATAGCATCATCTGCTTTTTATAGGTACTCGGCAGGGAGTTGATCAGCAGAAAGTGTAGTGGGTTTCACTGTTTCATTCAAGGTATGGAGAAGTGAAGTGGCGACTGGTTGGCAGCTGAACGCAAGTAGGTTTCTAGGGGTGCTACTTTCAGGACTAGAGGAGCTAGGAGGTAGATGGCTAGCTAGGGCCTGAAATGTCTCAGTAAAGAACTGGTCAAAACTATCAGGAACATCTTCAGGGTATTATCAATAGTAGCAGCAGGGATTGGGGTTGAAGTTTGTCCAGGATGTAGTATATATGACATGCCACCTGGCAGGGTATGGCATTACTGGGTTCAGAGAGCCCAGTCCCCAGATTGGCTGTGTGGTGGCATCCCACACATGTGTTGTACATTCCTGGCCAAAGGTGATGGCTGACTGCATACATGTGGCAGCTGTGACATTGACACATGACTCACATAAACCACAACTGGACCATAGAGGCGATTCACAGGTTACCTTTGCACATGCTACCCTAGTAGTGTGATTGCCATGGTGAGTACCAACACATAGGGCCAATGGGGAACAACATACTGAAGGTGTGTATGTGTGGGTGTACCGCTACTGTTTCATAGCACTGACATATATGACTGCACACGTGGGTAAACGCCAGGTAAGATGTGTGCAATGTGTCACAGGCAACGTACATGCGTACAGGACAGACAGTGACGTTCTGTCATGTGTAAAGTTGACATACGTATCGTACGCTATGCAGATGTCACTAGAAGTCTACAGAAGCACTGTAACTCTGCATTGCAGGTGTAAGCAGTGTTCCAGGGAACCCCAAGCAAACAGGCATGCAAACAAAGCTACAGTAAACAGGGCTGGAAGTAGTTCATTATACAACAAAGAAGGGGTAACAATAACAGTAAGTAACAATACAAATATGTAGGCACTATCAACATGTACCCAGGAATACACAGCGCAAATGCCCATGGTAGAACTGATATTATGTCATAGTTATTTGTGATTTGGATAACATTGGTACTGCACACATATCTACATGTGCGAACATCCACATAGCATAGTCATTGTGGGCAACTTGACACCATTACTGTACATGTCCACCATTGAATATCACTACTTGCATTAGCTTTCCCCCTGTGCTACCCATGAATGCGGCTATCTGTTGACAACCTTACCACCGGCATGCAATTATCTGCAGCTGTTATACTTTGGTATGTACTATGGGTGCAGATAACAATTCAGGACATTCATACAGTTACTGCAGCAGGCATGCTGGGATAAACACACAGTCATAGCAGCACACTGTACTGTTACCAACATGATACTACTAATACACTTCTATGTAGTCACCCTGTGCATCAGCAACGTGTTTACCTGTTCCCGCAATGATGTTGGAGATTGCAGGATGTGGCACAGTGTCATCATATGCACAGGGTGTGGATTAGGTATGCCTGAGTCAGCCACTGATACCACCAATTGACATGTGTGTGTATGTGTTTTGGTGAGGGGCAGCAGTACAGGGTGGGGCAGTGTTGGTGCAGTGTGTGCGTGTATGTGGTCACCCTAGGTGTTAACATTTCACATGTGTGTATGCACGCACAAAGTTCCACCTCATGGCTGCCATATACAGGGGTTTGTGTACAGCCACAGACTGCACCTGGCAGGCCATACAGATCAGTGTCTGTGTGCACGGACATGGTACCTGTGCCTGGCAGGGGTGCTACGGACCGTATCCAGTACTAAGCCAGACTGGGTACTGTCATCAGAAGCAGGAGTGTGTTGACTGGACACAAGGCCCTGTTTGGACTGTCCAGAGCCACGTGCACATGGTCTCCTGGGGCGTTCCGATGACAGCACAGACCCAGCATTGCTGGGGCTGCTGCTGGCACTATGGGGGCATGCGCGAGCCTGTTGTCGTCCGTGCTGACTGCCAGCTGCTGCTGCTGCCGGCATACAGCCATGTTGATGCCGCAAATGCCCACCATTGCCCTGGCTCATGGACATCTGGTTGTGGAACTGCTGTAATATGTCCCCACAACGTCTGTCTATGACATCGGTGAAGTTACGGATAGCATCCGCAATGTCAAGCATACTGTCTGTCATGGCTGTGTGACATGCTCTCAGCTCCCTCAGACCCTGTCTGGTGTACCTTTCCATACGTGACTGTGATTGCATGACAGTCCGAAACATAGCTGAGGTTGAGAGACCTCTTTGGGCAAGTCGACGAGAGGCAGTACGCCCACAGATGTTCCCAAGAGAACCCATGGGCAACTGTCTGTGTGGTACCATCGGAGGACCCTGCCCATGGTTGCTGTGTGGGGACGCATGTGCCACAGGTACCACATTACCATGGTCTATGCCCACTGTATCCTGTCCATCACCTAGGGACAATGGTGACAAAGGATGTACTGGCAGGATGACTGTGCTTAATGATGGGGTTGACAGCTGTGCACTGTCAATTGGCTGACCAATGGCAGACCCTGACACACCTTCCTGTACCATTACAGAAATATCATCATTACCAGTAGCCATGGCACAGGATTCAGGTTCCCTGCTGCAGGTCACCAGAGCAGCCCCAGAACCTGTGGGAGGAAGACAGGAAACACCGTTTACAGTCTCCAGACATTGTTACCAGTGATGCACTTCTACACACATGCACACATGCACACATGGACACGTGCACACATGCACACATGGACACAGGCACACATGCACACATGGACACAGGCACACATGCAGACATGCACAAGTGGACACATGCACACAAGCACACATGCACACATGCACACAGGCACACATGCACACATGCAGACATACACACATGGACACATGCACACGTGGACACATGCACACATGCACACGTGGACACATGCACACATGGACACATGCACACATGCACATGTGGTCACATGCACACATGGGCACATGCACACATGCACACATGCACACTTGGTCATGTGTTACACATGCACACATGCACACGTGGACACAGGCACACATGCACACATGCACACATGCACACATGCACACGTGGACACAGGCACACCTGAACACATGCACACATGGGCACAGGCACACCTGCACACATGCACACATGCACAACCCGCAGTATACACACAGACCACTACTTAGTTACACTACTGTTACTAGCATTATCAGGACTATTATAGGTTATGTTAAACACACTCACCAGCATGGATGGCCTGCCTTGCTGTAACCCTGGAAGGACCTGCAGAAATGATGAGATTAATATCAGTGGGCACAACTGTGCCATTGATATTGCATATGATACACTGTACAGAACAGTCAAGTGTACATATGGCATATTACTTGCACGCTCCATGTCATGCTGCTGTGTGGAACCAGCCTCCATCATAATGCAGGTGTACTGCTGTTGGTGTTCCGGGGCTGGAGCCACAACACTTAGGAGTAGCCCCTCCAGTCTGGTGAGGAGGGGATGTGTGGCCACCCCACCTCCTGTGGCAACCTGTTGCCTGTGAATATCTGATGCACGCTGACGGACACTTTGGATTAAATCACTGCAGTGATGTCGTACCTGCTCATATGTCCTGTTATGCGTTCCAATATCATTTACCCTACGGACAAGGTCTTGCCACAGTGCAGCCCTCTCCTGCTGATTCTGACTGGTGCGGGAAAACAGGATGTCATACTCTCGCACCAGGCTCTGGTGGATCTCCGCGTCTTCCGCAACAGAGTAGGCGGGGTTACGCTGACGCACCATCTCCCTGGAAGAGAACACAAACAGGATATCAGCAGACCATGTCAGCAATATATGGCACACATACCATATATGATACTCATGTGTAGTGATATACTACTACTCCCATATGTTGCATGTGTGTGTGTCGTGGTGGATACACAGGTACATGGCCAGATATCAGTGCTCAGCCAACACCTGTGCAACAATACCTGCCACATTCCACACAACATAGTAGCATGCCCCATCGGTCAGCACACACTGACAGGTGCAATGCACAACCTCACTCTGGGGGTTCATCCCAAGGTACTGTATGTGGGACACCGTCCACTACTGTGATGTGGACAGAAGTTACTCGGCCTGAATATACATATCCCACCACCACCACCAGCACAGTAGACTACTTTGATATGTATGTGATTAGACAGTTATTCACTTGCTGGGACTGAGATGGTATCCATGCAGCACACTGGGCCAGTGGAAGCCACAAGCCACACTGCTGACCCCTTTGCAAATGCTTACCATGGACATGCCACAGATTGCATGGAACTTGCACACACATTTCTAACCCAGACCCTATGCACAAAGGTTAGGCATCCTGTCCGGTGGACCCCAGACAGAGGCAGATTGTATAACAATAGCAGGAGGCTACTGCAGGACAGAGCACATTCACATTAAGGGAAGTCATCTGTGTTCAGCACTGGTACTACGCTACAGTCTGTCATAACAACAGCCACGGCCTACTCTGGGAGGGAAATGGACACAATCACTATGGATGACCACAAGGCCTTTTTCAGTTATGTTACACATATGGACCACATGCCTCAGATATGCTCTGTGTTAATACACACCTACTTAACATTCACCAAACACACGGATATTGGCAACAATCTTGCAGACATGTTCGGTGCACGTATCCCCCCTCCTTCTCCCCCACCAGTTGAAATATTTATCACAGCTGGATGTAACCTCCCTATCATCTCACATGTCCAGGTGAGGGCCGCCCTCAGCAGAGAAGAACACACAGCATCACTGTGACCTCATGGTATCCCTGGATGTGTGCTACCTGCACTCCGAGAGGACATACGACCGCATATAACACTGATAATTTATCTTGGCCATACTACAGGATATGTACCTGGACAGTGGCATACAGCAACAGTGGTCCCACACCACTAAGGGGGCACCTCGACTGACCCTGGGAACTACCACATCATATGCATAACCGGCCTGGTCTGCTAAGCTATGGAATTATGCAGTATGGGATACATATGTAGTGATATTGGGTACCTGCAGACACTTGTTCCCAGCCAGTGTGCCTTTGTGATGGGCTGATCCTGCCTTTTGAACCTGGCTGACCTTTCAAAGCAGTCACTACAGCCATTGCCGGGGCAATGCACAGACAAATGCTGCCAGGATCATGGCCTAAGACTGATTGACATGTAATGTATGGTCATCCTCTTTTGGTGGAACTACGTACACACAACATATCACATGGACATACCTATGGATACAGACCTATGACACATTTGGAGGGTTCACAGTATGCACACTATTAACCTGCTACTTTGCATTACCTGTTTTTGTCGCAGCTGGTTGCATTACCACTGCTTCTGCTTGCTGCTGCTACTGTCACTGCTGACAGCTTCAGGTGACAGAGTCACAGTGTATAATTTTTTTTTTTTTGCTCTCTCTCTCTCTCTCTCACTTCTCACTCTCCCTCTGTCTGCTTCCAGACAGTGCAATGAATGTATTGCATGTGTGGAGTGTGAGCACTGGATGCTTTTGTAGGTATCTGCATAGGTCCATGTGATGGCCTCTGCACCAATTGTAAGCCAGCATTTGCTAATTGCATACAGCCAGTTGTGTACTGATTGCAGTTCTCACTGTGATTTCAGGTCAGTGCTATAATAGGGTATGTGGGATACGCGTTGCCCTTTCAGATTGTAAGGGTGGGGACCATGCTGGTATGCTGTGGACAGTGTTCTGTGAGTGTAAAGGTTAGTATCTCTCTCATGATTCAGGCTGTGTTGTATATTCACATTTCTCCATTCCTCTCTCATGTTCCCTGTAGCAAGTGTGTATGCACAATGACTCCTACAACTATATATAGATATATATTTATATATATATATATATATATATATATATATATATATATATATATATATGTACATATACATACATTTATATATGTACTTTAACTGGCATTATTATCTACAAGCTACCAACTAGCATGGCTGTTTCTGTTCACACACTATTATTATGGGAATCCAGTAGTTTTGACAGTAATTCTAAATGACATGCTTTGTGTACTACACATCCTATCCTTTACATTCATCCCTACTATTACATGTTATATGTATTTTAGCACAATGTTCTTGCATAAGAGTCATGGCTTAGTGGTAGGTCATACAGACTAGTGTTTCCAAGGTCCTGGGTTTGCGACTGACAGTGGGCTTTTATTTTGCTTTTGAACTGAGTACAGGACCTGTCAATCAAAGTGACTAAGGCACTTTAAAGCAGTTGTAACTGGGTTAGCACTGGTTTGCGCGGAGCTCACGCATGCGCGCTGGCGGTTAGCTCCGCGCACACACCCACTTACAACCGCTTAACGGTGCTTACTCTGGCGCACACCCGCGCTATTTTCTTTGAAAGAAAAGAAAATGGAGAGACAGGAAAGTGGTGAAAAAGGGGTCACAAAGAGGGTAAGACAGTAGGGAAACAAGCTTGGGATTTGCAGGAGGGATGTAGGTAAGGCCCATAGCTGTCCATTTCTTCATCAGCAACAGCTGTGCATATGTATGTAATATAGTGTGGCATTTGAAACCTTCCACCCCTGAGAGAGGTGTCAGGACAACAATAATACTTGTTGTACAGCCAATTGTAATTGATAGTTTCCATGTCCAGCAGACATGTGTGCGGAATGGGCAGCTATGTATGGGGCGTAATTTTTTTGTGGGTACAGAGTGCCCTTTTTTTTTTTTTCAGGTGAGAGTGGTATGTCAGGTGAAGGAAGTCGGTACAGCTGGGGAGGTAGGTTGGGTAGGTAAACAGACAAGACAAACAAGATGCATACAGGGGCGGTGTATGACATGTGTGGGGGGGTTACACAATTGACGGGGACGGAGGTTTGGATATCCAGAGCACATGAGCCCACAGATGGCAACAGTGGAACTGATATCCCCACCCATCGGCAGTTGCCACTGTTCCTTCACTGCCCAGGATGGGGCTGGGCTGGGGGCTGTGTAGGCCGGGCAACAGGCATGCCCGTTAGTTGCACCACCCATGCCTCAAGCTGGCATAGGGGCTCGAGAACAGAGTCCCGAATCTCCCTACGCACCACAGTCCGGACGCTACGGAGGGTGAGTGGTGGTTCTCCTCCGGCCACACTTGCAGAGGGGGAGGCGAGCCCCATCACCTGCAGCGCTTCCACCCGCAGGTGGCACAGGGCCACCGGAGGAGGGTCCGGACTCGGCACTAGTGCCAGGTGCACTCGCCAGCTGAGGTGGGAGAGGCGGGTCCGCTGGAACCCGCCTTCCCTGTCGTCCTATGTTTTGCATTATGTCATGACAGTTTGGGTTAGTGACATATAATACCATTCACAATTAGTTGTAACAGCATACATTAGTATTCCCATTAACCAAACACCCAGATATTCATACCATTGAACAGCGTGCATAACACATGCATAATTTGACCAGAAATACACAGCCCAACAACATGCAGGGTTAATTGATGGCAACAGGCCATCAGGTTTGGATGTATGAACAGGGCAGATGCATCAACGGACATGCAAATATATATGACCCAACAGGACAAACGTCCAGGGGTGTTAATTTTAATTGCACATACCATTTTCACATGGAATGGGTTATATGTGGTTATAGGGTGGGGTAAAGAAAATAATATTAACACCTTCGAATACCAATACATATGCTGTACATTTCTAATAGCGACAGTTATATACACACTACTGTTCTAACTACAGTTTCCTATATAATAACTATTTCAACTTGGTGATAGGACTGTTACTGCAACATCAATATACATTTTATTGTTCTTCATACACATTCATATCTAGCTTTGTTCAGCTACATCATCCTGCTACATTTGCTTTATATAGCTGTAGACAAGTGTGGATGTTTGGTATATCAGACAATCATCCTATCTGCATATTGCAGACTGAGAGCAACATATCCAGATTTTGGGATACACATTTCAGATGCAGCAACACTTTGAACAGATTTCACTGTTTGGTTTTGATTCTCAATTGCATTTCATTCTGTCTTGACTGCAGTATACTTTATTCAGGGGTTATTACTACTGTATTGATGGATTCATGACACTTTCTCACACTCTCTCACTTGCTTTCATTTTACTATTCAGGATGGTACTTACTTCTAGGCTTTATTGACATGTTTTACCTGTAGTTATTACAATCCTTTCCAGCAGTCTCACTTCTGTCATGTTTCAGTATTTCAACAGGGATATATTTCACACATGTGATTTCATCATCTTCTGCAGCTATACTTTTCAGCCTGCTGCAGGTTGTGTACTATTTTCTTACAGGTAGGGCATTTTTATTTCAGAATATATGTCAGACAGTTTCATTTTTCGGTTTAACTTACAGGCTGAAACACACTTTTGTAATCAAGCAATACTTGCAGACACTTCCACACTGTTACTTGCACATTTTATTCCTTACTGACTACACTGCACTCTTTTGCTGACTGTCATACTTTTATATTTCTTTACAGTTACTGGTTGTGGATTACTGACCTGCCTGGTGGCGCAACCACACCAGCCTATCACCATAGGCTCTGCGGTTCACAGAACGGACACCTGCAGCTGTAATATAAATGAAGTAATATTGGAATACACATCTCCATAATATCAGCTAGTTTAATTTCTTACCTACATAATTATATGTAACTTACTCAGTAGTGGGGCATTGGGTGTTTGCCGGGCCTCCTGGATCCAAAGGTTCAGTTGGTCCTGCTTGCATCTCTTCAGGTCTGCATGGTGGTGACGGACCTGCTCACCAGTCCTTGGAATCCCTGTGGCACTGGTGAGATCATGAGCCAACCGGTCCCATGCCTCGGCCCTGTATGCTCCTCAGAGGACCTGGCCCTGCATGAGTTGGGCCTCATGATTGTGGACTAGGAGCCAGACCATGTACCTGGACTCCTCAATGCCCCCACCTCTGTGCTCAAAAGCAACTACCCTCTCCTACTCATGTCATTCTTCCTGCAGGTCAGTTCTACAATCGTTTATGCTGTGTATTCCCGCCTATGGGGCTTATATAGTCCTTTTTTCCTGCACATATCTGTGATTGGCCATTTTAGAATTGTATCAACTTCAGTAAACCTACATTGTCATGCTCCAGTTTGTATTCATTCCTATATATTAGCTATTATTGCGTTTATAGGTACTGCTGTCATGGCTTAGTGGTTCAGTACCATGACTATGGTGTATAGTATCCTGGGTTCGAACCTGGCTACTGCTTTTTATTTTTCATGACTGTCTAGACATGCTGAGGGGTGTGTCTGTGTAAAGGCAGTTTTGATACGGCTTGTTCAACGTTGCCCGTCGGTTAGCTTGTTTGCGCGCTGCGCAGCTCCGTGCAAATGGGGTACGCTGCTTTAAGCCTCATTTGGCTATCGGCACACATATTACACTCAGCTCAGTTAGGGGCACATAGATTTAGCGTGTTAAACCACTGCTCGGCTACGGGCACTCATTTTGCACCAGTTAAACTACTGCTCATCTACGGGTAGATGCACTCACTCTGTTAAACTGTAGCTCAGCTATGGGCACATCTGGCATTTTTTATTCTTTTGTTACCATACATTTCTTCAATATAAATGGGCTATTTCATTACATTTTACATAAAATGTGGTTTTATGTGTACATATTTGTCAGGGACTTGTTTCCTGCTTACTTTGCTAAAAATAAAAAATCGGTGCTGTGGGGGCTCGAACCATGAATGCCTGCTCCTCAGCCAACATCTCTACCGCTACACTATTGCTTCCTGGCTTATTTTGCATATTTAGTTCTTATATGCTTTCCCACTGACTGCTAACTGTAGCTGCGCTATGGGCACGCCCGCGCAAACGAGCGCATTCACGCTTAAACATTTTTACAATTTAAAAAAAATATATAACATGTTTATTTATATGTTTTCTGTTCATAGTCTGTGGGACATGTGTTGTGTTCTGTTTATTCACATTTCCGTGGACTCTGTCATGGGTGTTTACTTTGGGAACTTTTCCTCTTCTGGGGGCGTGTCCGCTTACAGGGCTCAGCCTACGGACACGCCCCCTACTGTCTTACATGGACCGCATTAGCCTTAAGTGTGATTCAGCATGCTCTCATGAATATGCAGAGCATGCTGACATCACTCCGTTTAACTGCAGCCTCTGTGTATGAGTTATAACTCTTACACGGAGGCTTTGTGAATCCTGCCCAATGTCTATATAATTTACAATGAAATTGTTCTGATAGGTACAAAATCTAGGATTAAATATGTAAGTAGAATTCAACAGAAAAAAAACAATAATAGATATAAAATAAACCTGACTTTTCTGGAGAACATATAAATTATTCAGAAAAAAGGCTTATTTGATAAATTCAGTTCTGGTGGGAAAATAGCATACTTAGCAAATGTATTTACGATGAGAACAGTATTTGAAAAGGAATTATTGCAGATATGTATTTATTTTCATTTATATACAGTTCTAGATTAAATCCAGTAAAAAGAGGAAGGATTTTTAAGGTTAATTAACCCAGTACTATATGGCTTTGTCATTAAATTTGTAAAAAGTGGATACATGAAAAAGATGAGAAGTTAGTGGTACAATTGTGTAAATATAAGTATGATACATTTTGGACTATGGTAACAAAGAGCAAAAGAGAAAAAAACAGTGTAGAAATGAAGGAATAAAATGTTACTAAGAAAAACTGGAAAATAAAAAAAAATGATATAAAAAAGAAAATAAGGTATAAAAATGTAAAGATAAAACATTACTATGTAAAACTATTGGAACATCTAACAAATAAAAATGTTAAAGCTATAAAAATAAGAAGTAAATTGTATAATAAGAAAGAAGAATGCAAGATTTTTTGTGGAGAATGGCAATAGATAAAATACCAGTTTAAGAAAATATGCCATGTAAAAAGAAACAAGATAGCATATGTTTACATTGTCAAGAAGAAGAAACTGCTGGACATGTGTTTTTGAAATGTAGAAAAGTAAAAAGTTCTGGGGAAAACAATGTAAACATATTTTTTGAAAATATAAAAGAAATGGATAAAGTAAACATGGATATAGTTAAATATGGATATTACAACATCAGAAGTAAAGAATATATTAAAAAAAGATAAGTTATTTTTTGTCATATAAGTTATATGAAATGAAGGAATACATGAAATTATGTTTACTGGTAAATGGATTTTAGCAAAAATGTTACGTAAAATTGTATGGTGGTTATGGAAAAAGGAGTAGGGGTCTAATAGGGATGAAAATTTAGCACGGTTCTAAGGAAGATTTTAAATATATGTAAATACATTTGTATATTTGTAAATTTGTTGTAAATAAAAGTTTTTTTTTGGTATATAAATAGAGGACCCATACTCTTTTTGATAGGTGTCATGGGATCTTTTACATCAACTTAAGCTATCACCAATGCAGGCAGATAGGGCCTTTCAAAGGACAGCACACTTAGGAATACAGCACCCCCTTATACTATACTGTAGTGTCAGCCATCAAGGTAACTTGGTGTTGGAAAAGAACCCACAGCCTTCTGCACCAAATATGAATGTGAGCCCCATGCACCACTGTTGATGATGATTCTTTTATTTTCTCTTGATGCAAAAGTGAGTAGGGTTATTTCCCCATTATACTAGACAAATTAGCCATGGTCCTAATAAAAAACATTTCAGTCTAGTGGGTCTACCATGTCAAACTGTGTTTTTATACAAATATACATCGATTTCTATTTTTATAGATATTTAGATATATGGCTACATATATAGATGTTAATTACACACACACACACACACACACACGCACACACACACACACACACACACACACACACACACACATATATACATATATATATATATATATATATATATATATATATATATATATATATATGAGTATCTATCAAATTTAGTCAACTACATAGACTGGATCCCACACAGTTTGGTTTTGTGAATGGTAGATCATGCCTGCTCAACTTGGTCGACTTCTTTGAGTCAGTCACCAGAACTGTGGATGAAGGCATGGTGGTTTTTACAGCCTACCTTGATCTGGTCAAGGCTTTTGATACCATTCCCCACTCAGGAATCATAAAAAAAATCACTAAGCTTGGCATCAACCCCAATATCACTAGATGGGTTGCAAACTGGCTCACAGATAGAACCCACAGTGTGAAAGTAGCTGACTCCAAGTCAGACTGCCGATTAGTCACAAGTGGAGTCCCACAGGGTTCGGTCCTGGATCCTATCCTGTTTGGTATCTACTTCTCTGAATTCCAGGCCAACACAAAATGACTCTGGCTGACAAAGTTCATAAATTATTGCAAGTTGGGAGCTATTATTAACTCCCCAAGTGATGTTGACATCCTACAGAATGGCCTCACTGTGACCAACGACTGGTGTCAGAACCATGGCCTTAAGCTCAATGCCAAAAAAAGTGTCGTCATCTCCTTTGGGAAAAACCCTGTTTCCATGAATTACCACATTGATGGTAGTCCACTGAACACAGAAGACGTTGCAAGAAATCTGGGAGCACAGGTTAACAGCAACCTCTCTTTTGATCACCACATTGCCACTGTGGTCAGAAAGTCCTTCTATGTGGCACATCTCATACTAAGGGTTTTACATCCAGGAAGAAAGAGGTCATTGTCTCCCTCTACTCTTCCTTCATTAGGCCAATCATCAACTACAATGCCCCATTTGGCATGTACCTCACTAGACACCTGCAACAACTGGAGAGGCCTCAAAAGTACCTCACAAAGAGGATCCTAGGCCTTAAATGCTTGTCCTATATGGAGAGACTCAAAAAACTCCAACTATTCTCAGTCTCATATCGCTTACTTAGAGGCAATCTCTGCTTGCTTACAAAGCCATGTCTGACCCAGCTCTGTTAGAAATGCTACATCTAAAGAAATTCCGATCCCTCCACACCACACACTACAGAGACCTCAACCTCATTACCACAATTAACAGAATATGCTGGAGGGACATCTTCATAACCCAGAGACTGCCCATGCATTGGAACACACTTCCATACATGTCAAGCAGAGCACCTCATTGTCCCTCTTCAAGAGAAATCTTGATGAGTGGATGGGAAACAGAAAATTCATCCCGAGGATAACACCAGTGGTTCTACATGACAGAGGCACTGGGAACTAAGGTCTGGTGGCACTATGTCATGGTAATCCTATGGCTAAGCTTTTAAAGGCTCCAGGGCCATTAGCCTAGTACACACCTATGAACCTATATGCAGTTCTCTTGTCCAATATATTACACGTTATATGTCAGTTTCTTAATCTGCCTAGTTCAGAGGTTTTTGCATTCAGAAAATGACAGAAAACCTGTTTTACTTGGTACCATTCTGCTAATTGCTTTGCATTACTATAAACTGAATACTTTCTATTATAAATTGACCTGAGAATGTGAGGATCACTGGAAAAGACTGTATTGCTAAATATCCACTCACTATTCTCTCCTCATTCTCTCAGTCATCAATTTTCCACAGTGCATGTACATGCCATTTGTTAATACATTTCTGTTTTTTCTAATGACTGTGAACAACAATGATCAGACCTTGGTAGTGTGCTATATTTATATAAATTTCATTCAAATAACATAAGCTAACAAGTGTGTAATGCCAGTTGCTAGTGTTTATTTATATATATATATATATATATATATATATATATATATATATATATATATATATTTACACATACATAAAACACTCTTTTGATAAAATGGTTAATTCCAAGAATGATACTAAGTTTAGTTCTATGTGATGATAACTTGTTATATGCAAATCTGTATATACACTGTATTACTGTGGTTCCATATCAGTGTATCTCCTGCTAACCTAGTTTCAGTTTACATTCCTAAACTTTTTTTTATCATCTGATAATTCTTATACTTTCCCCACATTCTCTTCCTCTGACTCACTGTGGTCCTTCCTCCATCTCTCTGCATAATAATGTTATTGCAACAATAAGATTTATCAGAAAGGCTCATCCAGACTCTGCTACACTTTGCTGTGAAGGAAAGGTTAGTTTGCTGTTATTTTTTGTATTTCTGTATTGCCTTTCTATATTTTGAATACTGTAGTTTGTTTTCTTTACGTTGTGTTTTGCTTGCATTCTGTTTTAACAGCATATTAAAACTTCAAAAGAGACCACAGCTCTCTCTGTTCTGAGTCAGGCAGAATTTTTTCCCTCCCTTCCACCCATTTAAGTTGTCTTGTTAAATACCACTGTCTTTCTAGTTGCCCGCCTCTTATGTTAATCTGACCATATATCTCATTTCTCTCTACTTTCACTGGCTTATGTGAGTAATCACAAAACCATCACTTTTGAAATCCCACCCCTCAATTATTTAAATTTATTGGCCATCCTACAGTATTTCATAGTACCAAAATACAAAAGTAACCACCCCTTTCAGTCCATCTTGCTGTTTTAAAAATAGTAACTCTCCACTAAACCTTAACTTTTTAAACAGGTAAAACTCAAGTTACCTACTTTCATATCTAACTTCTCTAGTGCACACTGCAGAGTGCATTCTTTTCAATCTTACCTTTAAGCATCCCTGTTACTAGCACTTTCTCTAATACCTAAAAAGATCATCTCTACTTGACTCCAAGTAGACTTTTCTCTATCTCTTAAACCTAGCACTTGCTCCTACAGTACTTATTACCTTGATACGGCATTCTTATAGATAGCACCCCAAAAAGGCAAACCCCCATTTCTCGGTCACCCACATCCCCCGGAATCTCTTTTAAAGTTTTGTCTAGTCCTTCTAGCATGTCGAGGGATCAGTTGCTAGTGTCCTCTCCTGCTCAGCTGGTGAACCTGGGAATATTGAGGCAATGTTACAATTGCCTCATGTACACAGACAACCCTCTCCTCCTCCCACAAAACACAAATACATGCGAGAGATGCAACTATACGGCCAAACTGGAGGCTGAGCTCTCTCAACATAGGACTGGCAAGACCAGTCAGGAGGAGAAGGTTACCACACACACTATAGACCCAGTCTCACATAGTACCATCACAACCTCAAATCATACACATAAACACACAAAGACATACTCGGCTCTGATCAAAAATCTACCAAAACAGCAGAGGCCACCAAAGCAGACACCCAAACAACCACCACCTCAGAACACAACACCTGCAACACATAGACCTCACAGTCAGAGTGTCAAACAGTCACAGCCCTTAAGGCCAAACACAATGCCAGACACACTAGTCATTGGTGACTCCATAGTCAGACACACTGACGTCCCGCTCACCAGACTGAGTAAGGAGAAGGTCACAGTAAGCTGCCTGTCGGGCGCTAGAATCCACCACATAACGCAAGCACTCAGGTCTCTCAACAGCAGGTACAAATACAACTCAGTCATTGTCCACGCTGGTGTAAACGACCTGAGACGTACCTCCTTGGGCTACATGAAAAGAGACATTGAGGAGCTCTCTGATTATGTAGCCCAGGCAGGTATGACCCTGACCTTGAGCAGTATCCTACCTTCACCAAGAATGATGCCACAATACAGAGATAAGATGATCAGCTTTAACAATTGGCTTAAACTCTGGTGTCATTCAAAGGGGATCCAATGTCTGTCTGCCTGGGATGACATGCTGGACAAGCCACGCTGCTTCGCAAGGGACGGCTTGCACCTGTCACCCTGGGATTCGGATATTGGCAAAGGCTCTTGCCACCCCATAGTGCCTTTTTAGGCAAGGCTCAAATTCTAAACCTACCACCCTAGAACACAAAAAGGAAAAAACTAAGGGTAATGCTGCTCAATGCCAGAAGTCTAAATCTCAAAATGCACGCACTCGAGGCCCTTCTCAGTATGGAGAACATCGATGTCTGTGCAGTGACAGAAACCTGGTTCAAGGCTCCTGAGAGCACCCCAGCACTATAAGGTTTTACCTCTTATCATGCGTTCGCCCCAAAATCCAGACAATACCAAGAAAGGAGGGGTATCCATATTCATCAAGGACACCCACACCTCAAGACTGGTGGCAACGCACGATGCATCGGAGACCATCCAGGTGCAATTAACCATAGGCAAGACTGCTCTGCAAATTGTAGCATGTTACAGGCCACCCTCACAAACTCAGGAACCTCACATGGCCTTCCTGAAAACACTAGAGTGGATAAATGTATCACCAAACACCATCATACTAGGTGACTTCAATTACCCTAATATAGACTGGGAACACTACTCAAGCCCAAACACCCTAGCCCAAAAGTTCCTGGAATTCATAAACTCAAATGCCATGGAACAACTAGTCACCATCCCCACAAGAGGAGAAAACATACTTGATCTCATCATCACGAACATGGGAGCACAATGTTCAACACCGGAAGTATACCCCTCACTGTTGAGATCAGATCACAAACTAATCTCGCTGGAGGTCCTTATCCTACCCCACCTGAAATAAAAAGACCACAGTAAAGAACTTCTCAAAGCCGACTACACAGTTCTAAAGACTAGTGTGGACTCCTTTAGGGCCGGCGAGCTGGCGGAAAACAGTACTCAAGCCGCTGAATCACTTACAAATGCCTTCTACCAGCACCTGCAGGACTGCATGGATAAGGCAATCCCAAGCAAAACAAAGACTCTTTGTACCAAAGGCAAGCGTCCATTCTGGTGGACCCCAGCCATAAACAAACTCTACAACAAAAGGAGGAAGCTACTACAAGATAGAGCAAAATCCTTAAAAGGTAAGACACCCTTGATCACTATAAGTAAAAACTAAGAGCTCTCATAAAATCATCCAAAGCAAATTTTGAGAGAAAAATAGCTAAAGACTCAAAAGACAATCATAAGGCCTTCTTTAGCTATGTTAGAAACCTGGGGAAACTCCCAGATATGCTCAGAACTAGTTCAAAATGATGTGAAGATTACTGATCCTACAGACATTGCCAACATACTGGCTGACAGGTTCAGTGCAAACTTCTCACCCCCAAAAGAAGAGATAGCTATATCAAGCGATTGCAGCCCCCAAACATCTCCAACACCCAAGTGAGAACTGCTCTCTCCAAAGCAAAAACACAGCATCCATGGGACCTGATGGTGTCCCCGGCTGTGTGCTCCATGAACTCAACGAGGAATTAAACCCACAGCTAGGACAGCTGTTTAATCATAGTCTTACCTCTGGATACGCACCCAGGAGTGGCGCACTGCAACTGTGGTCCCACTTCACAAAGGCGGTGCCTCCACCGACCCTGGAAATTACCGCCCATTAGCTTGACAAGCCTTATCTGCAAAGCCATGGAGAGGATCATAATGGACCTCATAAATAAAGACATAGGGAATTTGCAGACTTTTGATCCATCCCAGTTTGGCTTTGTCAAAGGCAGATCATGCCTTCTAAACTTGGTTGACTTTTTCGAAACAGTCACCAAAGCCATTGATGAGGGAAAGGCAGTCCATACAGCCTACCTCGATCTGGCGAAGGCCTTCGATACAATACCCCACTCGGATATCATTGAAAAACTCATCAGCTTAAATGTTAACCCATACATCACAAGATGGGTTGCAAACTGGCTGAGTGACAGAACCCACAGGGTCAGAGTTGCTGGCGCCATGTCAGACTCAAAGCCTGTCACAAGTGGTGTACCACAGGTCTCAGTCCTGGACCCACTCTTGTTTGGCATCTACTTTTCCGAAGTACAAGCAAACACAGGAGGGTTATGGCTGACAAAGTTTGCAGATGACTGCAAACTGGGCGCCATAGTAGAAAACACATCTGACACAGATATCCTTCAGAAGGGTCTCACAGAAATGGATAACTGGTGCCAGAGCCATGGCCTAAAGTTAAATGCCAAAAAATGCATAGTCATACCCTTCGGGAAAAACAAGGTTACCCCTAGCTACCAAATAGGTGGCAATCCACTGAGCACAGAAGAAGTTATCAGGGACCTGGGGACCCAGGTTGATAGTAGTCTGTCATTCGACACCCATGTAGCTAAAGTAGTTAGGAAGACCTTCTACATTGCCCACCTTATCATGAAGGGATTCTCATCTAGATCAAGGGAGGTCATAGTCTCCCTATACTCATCACTCATCAGACCAATGATTGAGTACAATGCCCCATTCGGAATGTATCTGACCCGACACTTGCAGCAGCTGGAGAGGCCACAAAAGTTCCTCACCAAAAGGATAAAGGGTCTCAAACATCTGTCCTATGCTGCCCGACTGAAAGAACTCCAGCTCTATTCAGTCGCTTACCGCTTGCTCAGAGGTGACCTTTGCCTAACATACAAGGCCATGTCAAACCCAGATTTGATGAATATGCTTCACCTCAAAAAATCTAGATCCGTCAGAGCCACAAGAGCGGGAGACTTAAACCTTGACACGGCTATTAATAGGACGTGCTGGAGGGATAGATTCATCACCCAAAGACTCCCTATGCTGTGGAATAAAATCCCGGTATATGTGAGGCAGAGCACCTCGCTGGCCTTGTTCAAGAGAAATCTTGACCAATGGATGGGAGATCGCAGATATACCCCAGGGATTACCTCAGTGTCACTGCTCGACAGAGGCACAGCAAAATAATGGGTATAGTTTCCCATACTAAAGGGGTGGTGTAAGCCACAAAACTATGGGCTAGGCTTGTAAATGCCCTCGGGCAGATAGCCTAGTATGAACCTATGAACCTATGAAGATATGACAGTTTAGTAGAGTTTTTCTCTTTTCTTTCCTTTCAGAGCTTCTGGTCACTATACTCAGCCAGGATACTGCTGAAGATCTGTCACATAAAGTTGATACTGGACACTCCCCCCACTCACATTACATCAGCTCATTCTACTGTTTATAGTGACAACTTAGCAAAGGTCCACCCTTTAGCTACTGAATATTGAATTATCTCATTATCTTCTGCCTCTTCACTTTCTACTAATAAAAAAAAAAAAAAACTGTTTCCTGCCTTCCCTGTTACTAGTCTAGTCCAGATACAGATTTGCTGTATCCTGGTCTGTTTGCAAGCTTCTGAACGGTGCCAAAATGTCTGGTCTTCAATTTTTCCCTTAGGTCTGGTAGTTCTCTCCTCTCCTACACTTTTACTAGCGTATTACTCTAGCAGTTTACCAGACATCTTGTAGCAATTATTGTAGCACACAAAAGTGCTACCAGCACTAAATGTTCTACAAGGAAACAGCTCCAATACTTATTATTAATGCTCACACCTCCAGGCATGTCTAAAGGTCAGTTCCCTCTGCTTTCTCCTATTAACCTGGTGAACTTGGGCATCCTGAGAAAATGTAGCAACTGCCTCATGTACACTGACAAGCCTCTCCTCTTACCTCCCAACACTCTGATTTGCAAGAGATGCACTTATATATCCAAACTGGAAGCTACGCACTCTCCAGCCAAGACTGGTCAAGAGGAGAAGGTCAACACTTGCACTACACCACATGGAACACATAGCCCTCCAGAACACACACCAGCACTGCCTTCACATAATAACACAAACCACATGCCCACCTTCATGGAGGCTCTCAATAAAAATCTACCCAACAGCAGAGATCTTCAAGTTAGAAATGCACTTGACCACCACAACACAACACTAACCATGAGACACATAACTATCCTATACAGTGTGCCACTCAACTAAAGCTCCTAAGGTAAAACAGCATGCCTAACACACTAGTCATAGGTGACTCAATCATGAGGCCCATTGATGTCCCACTCACTAGGTTGAATAAGGAGAAAATAACAGTCAGCTGCCTGTTAGGTACCAGGATCTGCCACATAAAGCATGCAATCAGGTCCCTCAACAACCGGTACAAATATGACTCTATCATTGTGCATGTGGGTGTGAATGACCTGAGACATACCTCCCTGGACTACATGAAAAGAGACATGGAGAAGCTCTCGGATTATGTAGCCCAGGTGGGTATGACCCTAACCCTGAGCAGCCGCCTACCATCACCCAGAATGATACCACAGTACAAGCAGAAAATGATTGATTTCAAAAATTGGCTAAGTTTCTGGTGTCATTCTAAGGGGATCTAGTATCTGTCTGCCTGGGATAACATGACTGACAAACTTCGATGCTTTGCCAGTGATGGTCTGCATCTCTCACCCCTGAGCTTCCAGATACTGCCCCAAGGCTCTTGCCACCCCGACAGTGCCTTTTTTAGGTGGTGTTCCAAAGACGAAATTACCACCATAACAGCTACAAACAAATACTCTGAGGGTCATGCTGCTCAATGCTAAAAGTCTAAATCTCAAAATGCACTCACTCAAAGCACTCCTTAAAATGGAGAACATTGACATTTGTGCTATAACAGAGACCTGGTTCAAGGCGGCAGAAAGCACCCCTGCACTGCCAGGCTATAACTCATTCCACACCTTTCTACCCCAGAATTTGGACTGAAGCTCCAAAGCAGTGTTGTTTCCATATTAATAAAGGATGTGCACACCTCCAGACTGGTAGCCCAACATAACGCATCAGAGATACTTCAGGTACAGCTAACATTGGGTAAGACAGCAATTCAGGTCGTAGCCTGCTATAGGTCCCCAACCATGTCCCAACACTCCAATTCCACATTCCTAAGCACCCTGGAGAATATTAGGGTCAAACCAAACACTCTCATACTGGGTGACTTCAACTACCGTTCCATTATCTGGGAAAACTACTCTTGTACTAATACACTTGCCCAATGTTTCCTGGAATTCATTAATTCCAGTGCCCTGGACCAGATCATTTTTACCCCCACTAGATGTAGCAACATCCTTGACCTGGTCATTACTAACATGGGTAACCTTTGCTCTCTACAAATATTCAACTCCTCCCTGCTTAGATCCGACCACAGACTAATCACCTTGGAAATCCACATAAGTCCCACCCCTTCCCTTCAAAGGTAAACACCATGAAAAACTTCTCCAAAGCCAGCTTTGGGCTCCTAAAAACTGAGGTGGCTAACTTCATGGTCCCCATGCAATTGTAGAACAGCTGCATGACTGCCAGCTCATACAGTAATGCCCTATATGAACACGTACACAAATACATGGGTCTCGCCATACCCAATAGAAAAAAAGAAGCCAATCTGGTGGTCCTCTGCCATAAACAAACTCTACAATAGAAGGAGGAAACTGATGTGGAATACGGTGACATCTCAAGACTGGAAAAACTCCCTTATCAGCCTCAACAAAACGTTGAGATCCCTCATAAAATCCTCTAAAGCTAGTTATGAACACAGAATTGCAGCAGATAATAAAGATGACCACAAGGCCTTCTATAGTTATGTAAAGAATCTCCATGGCAATACACAGAGTTGCTCTGAGCTATTGCACAATGGCACATCCTATACTGAGCAACAGATATTGCCAATATACCAGCCGACAGATTTAGTGCCAACTTTACCCGTCTTTCCCCCACCAAAGGACCAATCACAATACCAGTAGATTGCCAAGCACCTAGTATTAATGCTGCATAGGTTAAAACAGCACTGTCCAAGCCCAAGAATGCAGCTTCTATGAGACCTGACACTATCCCTGGCTGTGTTCTACGTGAACTACACAGTGAACTGGCACCTCACCTGTGTGCCCTGTTTAATCACAGCCTCACCTCAGGCTTTGTCCCTACCGAATGGCGCACTGCTACAGTCATCCATCTCCACAAAGAAGGAGCGACTACTGACCCTAGGAACTATCGCCCCATTAGCCTGATAAGTCTGATATGTGAGGCTATGGAATGGATCATCATGGACCTAATAAACAAGGCTATTGGGAATCTTCAAACTCTGAATCCCACACAGTTTGGTTTTGTGAAGGGCAGATCATGCCTGCTCAACCTGCTCGAATTCTTTGAGTCAGTCACCAGAGATGTGGATGAAGGCAAGGTGGTTCATGCAGCCTACCTTGATCTGACCAAGGCCTTTGATACCATTCCCCACACAGGAATCATAGAAAAACTCACTAAGCTAGGCATCACACCCTATATCACTAGGTGGGTTGTAAACTGGCTTACAGACAGAACCCACAGTGTGAAAGTAGCTGGCTCCAATCGAGCTGCTGACCAGTCACGAGAAAATCCCACAGGGTTCGGTCCTGGGTCCTCTCCTGTTTTGTATTTACTTCTCTGAAGTCCAGGCCAACACGAAGGGACTCTGGCTGACAATGTTCACAGATGATTGCAAGTTGGGAAACATAATTAACTCCCCAAGTGATGTTGACATCCTACAGAAAGACCTCACTGAGACCACCGGCTGGTGTCAGAACAATGGCCTTAAGCTCATTGCCAAAAAAGGTGTTGTCCTTCTCTTTGGGAAAAACCTGGTTCCCATGAATTACCATATCGATGGTAGTCCACTGAACACAGAAGGTGCTATAAGATATCTGGAAACACCGGTCGACAGCAACTTCTCTTTTGATCACCACATTGCCACTGTGGTCAGAAAGTCCTTCTATGTGGCACATCTTATTACTAAAAAGTTTGCATCAAAGAAGAAAGAGGTCATTGTCTCCCTCTACTCTTCTCTCATTAGGCCAATCATTGAGTACAATGCCCCATTTGGCATGTACCTAACACCTGCAACAACTGGAGAGGCCACAAACATACCTCACAAAGAGGATCCTAGGCCTTAAACGCTTGTCCTATATTGTGAGACTGAAAAAACGCCAACTATTTTCTGTCTCATATCGCCTACTTAAGAGGTGATCTCTACTTGACTTACAAAGCCATGTCTAACCCAGTTCTGTTAGAAATGCTACATCTAAAGAAATCCCACTCTCGCCACACTATGGGCTCCAGAGACCTCAACCTCATTATTACAATCAACAGAACAAGCTGGAAGGACGGGTTCATAACCCAGAGACTGCCCATGCTATGGAATAGACATTGATGAGTGGATTGGAAATAGAAAATTCACCCTGGGGATCACTCCAGTGGCTCTACTCAACAGAGGCACTGGGAACTAATATCAGGTGGCACAATGCCATGGTAATCCTATGTGCTAGGCTTGTAAAGGCTTCAGGGCCATTAGCCTAGTACACACCTATGAACATATGAACAAGGACTAATTCCCATACATTTCCACTGTGACTTTTGTCTTTTTACAATGTAAGTAAAATTAGCTAGAAGAACCTTGCTATTTATTGACTTCATCTAGACAAATACATGCCTGCCTGTGCTGAAAATTAGTTTTTTTTACACTCCCTCCTGACAGAATTGTTCTTGTACTCTTAGAATCACTTATTAAGTTGGCCACTGTCCTTTTTCTTGACCAATAGATTACACTGTATATTCTATTTAACTATTTTTCCTGGCTAATAGGTTTCTGCATTCAGGAAATGACAGAACATCTGTTCTAATAGGCATCTATTAATGGCTTTGTATTGGCTATAAACTGATTATTCTTTATTATAATTTGACCTTAGGGTAGAAGCAGACTATGCTTAGCCTTGGTCCCCTAACCTCCCCACAATTCCCAATAACCCCTTCTTACTCTACTATTATACTTCTTACACACACATTACATTTGTAACAACTATTCTATAACCGTCCCAGAAAACCTTACTTCTATCAGAAAAACACTCTTGTTTCTTTTTACATAATTCCCAACTTCCATTTAATCTTTTATTACTACCTTTCTCCCTCCCATACTTCTTTGCTCTCTCTCTCTATGTATATATACATACACACATTTATATATATATATATATATATATATATATATATATATATATATATATATATATATATATATATATATAAATTCATAGTCACACCCGTCTGTAACAGCACCTATCTATTCTATACTGCATCTTTTACATCTCCCAAATAAACCCTTGCTTCTTTTTTACTTGCATTCTCAGACTATAGCCTTTTAACACCCCCCCCCCCATTCCTTACATGCTGGAGAGGATATTAAGACAACCTAACTCTCTTCCTTCCTAGAAAATGCTTCTTTCCTATTTATCCTCTTTCAGCTTTCAGATTGCACCAGCACAAAATATACTTCTGACTTACAATTTCTTTTTTCCTTTTTGATCCATACTTCCCCACTACCTGACAACTACAACATACAGCTCCCTTTTACTTAATCATGCTACTAATCCTCTTAGCCTCTACTTTTCTCCAGCTCCTGGTTATCTTTCATCCTATCATGATCCTATAATAGCTCTCAACATATCCCAAATTGTTTCCCAACCACCTATTCATACTTCTTCCCTACACTATCCACATATCACCCAATCCTATTAAATGACACCACTCACCTTTACTCCAAGTACAGACTAATTAACTACATTCAAACTCAAGGCAAAATAAAATTATGTAGAAAAACTATTCTCCATAAACAAGTATAAATAATTCTTGAATATACTAACATCCTTTTGGGAGGAGACATTTACCATAATCTTGGCCCCACCTGTCATAATGAACATCAAGACAATTCTCTTCCACACACTACTCTAACCCTACCAATGGTCAACCTCCAACCACAGTAATCTAACATTTGCTGTCTTAAATGTTAGAAGAATAAGAAATAATATTGCTGAAGTGGAATACTCAAGATAAGCCTGATATTTTCACTGTAACTGAAATTTGGTCTAAATCCAACATAAATTACTCCAAATTGCACCTCCCATCTATATTATCATCCGTAATAACCAGATAGAAGAAAGGTGGTGGTATTTTTTTAATATTTCCCAACAACTACATTTCCCTGTACAAAGAACCAATGCCAAAATTCAATTCATCAAATCTTCTTATAGCTTTTTGAAATGAAACAATTATAAAGAAATATGTATTACTGTTCTTTACTTCCCTCCTGGTGACAATACAGCTATACTGGAAGACATCCTACATTGGATATCCATAACAGTTCCACAAGATATAATACTATTAGGTGATGTGAATGTTAATTAGTTGGACATAACCTCTAACTCCTCTACATCTAGCATGAACTTACTCGGCTTTACACAACTAATTAATAGCCCTAAAAATTATAGCAGGACATCAAATTTCTTATTAGACTGGGTTCTAGTATCAGACCATAGCAAATACATCACCTCAGGTACAAAGTCTGACTGTCTCACTGATCATCTCCCAATTTATACAACCAGACATCCCACACATCCACTTAAACAGTATGTCATAAAACAACACAGGTCTATGTTTGACTACCAAATGTTAATAACCACTAACACCTAAATACCAAACAGTTAACATCAAATAGAACAAATAGGAAACAACAACTTCAGTGAAAAGAAATTGATCAAATGGCCATAGTTGGCCAACAACCAAGAAGTAATGTGAACCATAGGGTAAGTGAACAGAAACCTATTAAATCTGTCCTATTGCCCACTGTAATGCAGTCTCAGAGTTGGTATATATAGTTAGTGGAGGATGTGGGGGGCCCAGCCCCCCAACTTGGTTGGTTGTGTTCTTGATTTTGGCTAAGCATGGGGTTTTGATGGATTTATTTTCATGGAAGGTGTTGCTTGCTATTTGTTCTTTTCAATGTTAACCATTTGGTATTTATCCTTTCAAGTTTTTTAAAATTCAGGAGGCGAACATAGACCCAACAACACACAACCTTTCCAAGTTTAAACCAGAAATGTTCATTACTAACCTAACATCTATTCACTAGAACTTCCTAAAAATCCTCCCCTTAAATTATGCTGTAAATGAATTCAATACAGCTTTCCTGAAAATTCTAAATAGCCTTGTACATCCTAGAGGGAAGACACTAAAAACAAATAATATAATTTGGCTATCCAAAAAGAGTAGATAATGCAAGATAGAGAAAAAGCATGGAGAGAATGATAAAATATAAAACACCACGATATCTTGAAAACTTCTGAGTACATCAAAATGGTACAAAAAGAATTTAATGAAGGCAAAAATATATACTGTAATAACTTACAGAATAATAGTAAACACAACCATAAAAAGAATCTTGGGCAGCCATTTAAGACATATTGTATCCTCTCTATAAATTCAGCCCTAACCCCTCTCCCAATAATTTATCACTCAAAATTGCAATACAATGAAACTCTTACTTCATAGATAGTATAGCACATCTAACCAAGGATTCTCCAACATCAAATCCTAACCCTGGTCAACAGCCATGTATTACCACATTTACTTTCTCCATCAAACCTCTGCCCATATTCTATATAAAACTACTCTTAAACAAACTCACTCCATGGTGTACTTCAACTGATGACCTTCCAAGTGAATACCTCAAAATAGCAGCTAAGAGCATGGCCTGCCATGTCTGCATCCTTATAAATAAGTTAATCCAGAAATTCTATGTTCCCTATGTTCCCTCCCTCTGGAAAAAAAAGTTGCACATTAACACTCTGCACAAAGGAGGAAATTCAACAGACATTACTAACTTTAGACCTATAGCAACTTTATCCCCTTCTCCAAAATACTTGAAAAATGTGTTCAAAAATAATTGCTTAACTGTCTCCTGCAGGAAGAACTCCTATCATCCACACAGCATGGCTTCTGTTTTTCCCCTAGTACTAACACTTCACTTCTAACCTACATAGATGGTGTCAATGAAGCTAGAGATAAAGGCAAATTAGTGTCCTCTTTATTTATAGACTTGTCTACTTTCAACACAGTTTGTCACAACAAAATTCTACTTCGAATATCCTCATTAGGTGCCTCTTAACCGACACTGTTATGGTTCAAAAGTTACCTATCCAATAGGAATCAGTCAGTAAAATGGCACTCCGCTCTCAGTCCATACCTCCCAGTCACCATCAGTGTACCATAAGGAGTCATGTATATATATATATATATATATATATATATATATATATATATATATATATATATATATATATATATATATGTATATACAGAGAGAGAGATATGATGGGATATCTTTTTAACCAGAAATATAGGATGTATGTCACAGGTGTCCAGAAAGTCGTTTCTCCCTGTTATTGTAACAGGATCTAATTGCTGCTTTCCCAGCTCTTTTAGTATTTTGGCACTCAGGTTCATAGGTGTTTATTAGGCTAATGACCACAAAGGCCTTTTTAATCCTAGCCATGCATCCCTAATCTCTGACAAGTTCTGATACCCTTGATAAGTGTAAGTATGGGCCTTGGAGATAAATGATTTGCAGGTTACCTGTGTCCATTAGAGGAATAAGTGCCAAACCAGGGATGAATTTCCAGTTTCCCATTCAATTTTCCAAGTTACACTTGAATTGGGTTAGGGAAGAACTCTGCTTTGCATGGATGGGGAGCCTATTCCATAGATGGGGTAGTTTCTGGGATACATACCTATCTCTCCAGCAGGTCCTATTTATATCACAGGCAAGGTTTATGTCTTTAGAACAGGTAATTCTGGTGCTGTTTGTTTTGTGGATATGCAGGAGGTGTGTCAGAGTGGGGTCTGACAATGCCCTGTATGTCAGGCATAGATCTCCCCTCAAAAGCTTGTAGGAGACAGAATACAGGGATAGGGCCTTGAGGTGGTCTGCATAGAACATTTTACTTATGCCTTGTATTCTTTTAGTGAGGAACCTCTGTGGATGTTCCAGTTGTTGAATATGCCTGGTAAGGTACATACCAAAGGGACATTGTACTCAATGATAGGTACTTTGAATACCAAATAAACTGAAATGATGACTTCCTTGGACTTAGATGGCATACTTTTGTTTATAAGTTGTGCAACATAGAATTATTTCCTTACCACTGTAGACAGGTGATAGTTAAAGGCTTGATTACTACCTGTGCCCTATGTCGCTGACTACTGGGTCAGCTCTAAGGGGTGTGTTGTCAATATAATAGTTATCAGGGATGGATGACTTCCCAAAGGATACTATTATGCATTTCTTGGCATTTTGTTTTAGTCCATTTGTCTGAGTTAGCCAGTTTGGAAATCTTATTTTTCAGCTTCTTTGACATTCTGTTGCACACTACCCTCTCACACTATGTGTCATTTGGCTATAGCCTCCTGTGATTCTAGCTTTGACCTTCCCATTCAGACTTGCCTTCTCCTGAACCACCTCCTGAACTAGATACTTGGAAATGTTACCTGTTCTGATATCTTCCTCCTGTCTCAGTTTTCTGCTTCTTCTGATTTCTCCACTTGCTGTTATGGCAACTGTCTTGGCTGTACTCCATTGCATTCTATGTGACTCTAGTTTTGTATTCATACACCAACTGTTTGCTGAACTTATTGTTCACAGCCTGCTTGTAATGCCACATCATCTGTGTACATCAGTTTTGTTGAACTCGCCTCCACAACCAGTTTGCTAATGTAGTCCATCACCAGTATAAACAACAGTGAGCTCAGAGCTGAGCCTTGATGCGCACCCAGCCCCAATGAGAACTCCTGCAAGTCTGAATACTGTTAGTATTTGTGCCATTGGGTCCTTGTACATAGTCTGCACTAATTGCATCAGTGTTTCTGGGACTTGAGTACATTGCAGGACTACCCAAATCAGCTTTGTCATACTCATTTTCCAAGTCTGTGAATGCTCATTTGGACTCCTTCCTCATCTTTAGCTTCTTCTCCACTATCTATTTCACTGCCGACATTGGATTGGTCATGCTACTTCCTGATCTGAATCCAAACTGCTCATCTCCTATCTTACTTTCTGTTATTTGTCTAACAGTCATCCGTTTCTGCACTTTCTTGAAGTGTGCCAGGAGTTTGATACCTCTATACAGCCTGCAGTTGTGAACATGTAAGATTAAAAGAAAAAGCCAACATCATTTGGGATCTTGATGTGAGATGATATAACAAAGGACAGGGTAGCAAAATTACAATCTCTTGCAAAACAATACATGCTTAGACTGCAGTTACAGCCACAATAATCTGTGAATAACAGCAAACTGGTTGAGTTCCACATACCACATTTTGGCCAAGAGTGGTAACTCTGACATTAGCAGAGTAGGCTGCTCAAGCAATTTCTTAAAATGTTTGTGCTGTTCTTTACATTATTGAATAACTTCTGCCTGAAATTCCTCTTCCTCAATAGAAAATAACAAAAACGTTTTCCTACTACGTGACTTCAATCTCAAATTTCTTGGCCCTAATCCAAACAACATCTAGGAAATCCTTAATGACTTCAAACTCACATATTCACATAACTGATCAGCAAACCCACCAGAACAAATCCAAACTCTTCTTGTCACTCACGTCTTGATTTTATTATCACTAATAATGCTAGCAATATTTCAAAAATTCTCATTCACCCTCATCTCCTCTTTCAGTGCCTATTGTCCAATCAGCTTCAGTATCTCTTACCACATAATCAAAATCCATCCCTCATATCCATCAGGAACAAATTTCAATCCAGCGTTTTCAAACTAAAGACAGTTCTAGCCTCATTAGACTGGTCACTTACTATCTCTTTTACTGACCCAAACTGCAGCAGATCTCTACTCCCACAAATTCTCATTAATCTCCAATACTCACGCTTCCTAAAATCACATGACTATATAACCCCCCCCAAAAAAACAGGTGCCTCCTTAGACATGGGGACAATGCCTGGCATACTTGAAAAAGTATGCTTGACCTCCTAGCAACAACATATTAAGCTAAAATATCTAGCTAAACAAGCAATTAGGCAACAATATGAAAATGCATCTGTCATCCATTCTGAACTCTCCTAAAAAAAAACATTCTGGACAGATGCATACTGCCTGGCAGGCCATACTGTTCCAGCTAACACCCAGTCTTCATCATCCCATCCCCAATGTCATTAATATCTCCTCCTTTTTCTCTAATCTCTCTCTTACTCCCTATAGTCCCACTTTCTATTTCAAAGCAATCAAAGCTAAACATATAGTACCACTAATTGAAAAACTAAAAATGGATTCACCTGCTGGTCCTGTCAGTCTTCTCCCATGGTTCTTATTCCAATTTAAGGGCCTCACTGTCTCCTCTGCTTCTTCATATTTAGCATCTCTGCCTAACTCAAAACATCATTCCTGATATGTGGAAAACAGTCATTGTTAAACCTCTACCCCCAAAAAACTAACACATCCACACCACTGATTTCTATCCCATTTCCATTCTTCCCATACTTTATAGAATCGTTGAAAAATGTGTTTATAATCAGCTTACTCATTATATCTCCCTAGGCCATCTACTACCTCAAAACAGCAAGGCTCTTGAACTGGTAGGAGCACTTCTACTGTACTCTAGGCACTTACTGATAACATCCTCCTGGCTATGGACAAAGGCCTTCTCACCGGAACCATGTTTATCGAGCTCACCTGAGCTTTTTATCTGGTTGACCATAATTTTCTTTTAGATCACCTAACTGAACCTTAAATTAGCCTAGATAAAGCTGCTTGGTTTAAGGATGATGTTTTCAATCTGCACTTCTCTGTGCAGTTTCAAAACTCTGTTTCTGTTTCCATCCCTCTCCTTAATGGAGTTCCTCAGGGCTACATTCTGGCTCCCCTTCTTTTTCATTAATAAACTACCACTTGACCTCCCTCACCTCCTTTTCTTTATTTATAGTAATGGCATGGTCTTATTTCAGTCAAATCTGACCACATTGGCTATACAGTAACAACTCCAAGCTGACTTCCTTTCTCTTATTAAATGGCTCAGTAATAAAGTGGTTAATTCTGAACACTTCTAAATGTAAAACAAGTTTGGTACCTCATATAAATGGCAGAATAACTCTAAATGCCTTCTTATCTATTACCATGTTGACACCCACACTGATCAAGTCATCTCCTTCAAAAACCTTAGTATATGGCTTGTTCTAGCATTGAACTTTCACCTTCAGCTAGAACAAATACAGAGGAAAATAAAATTTCCCGCTTTCTCTCCAGACAAACTGAGAATGCATATGCAAAGTCATTGTACTAGCACGGCATGAATATGGAGTTCCACTGGTTGCAGAGGCATTAAAGACAAACTCCTCCAACATCACAAAAGCAACTCTATCTGCCATTTCATTACACTCTTCATTAGAAATAAATATCATTGCATCAAGCTCACTACAGACAAGTGTGCCCCCAGGCATTTCTGCAGTTACCTCCTACTGTGTCTCTAGGTGTCAAATATTGCTTGCTCATATTTGCATTAATCATTCCAAAAACATGCTAAATACATGGTATCGAAGCACACATGATGGCAAACACAACTGTATTATTATTATTTGACCTCTGTCAATGAGTATTTGTAAGAACTTTAAGGTGATAACTTCATTTTCTAAAGGCTCAAGTCACACCCATTGGGAATTACAGGTACATTCTCAAAGCAGCTGCACTGGAGGGAATGAGTTAATAAAGCCATTTGTCTACCTCTTCAAGAATGTGCCACATTTTTCTTCAATCCCTGCACTACAAGCTCCTCAAAAATACTCCTTTCCTTCCCTTGACTACAAAGTATTCAGACAAACCCCCGGCTGCAATTTAAGAAGTATTAACCACTTTGATATAGTTCTTCAGTGTCCCGAAGCAGACTTCATTGCACTAACCATGCCTTCTCCATCCTAGGCCCAAAATTCTGGGAATCCATCCCTACTTACCTTAAAGATCTTACCACATACCTCCTCATTCCATGCTCTGCTTAACAACCATTTGAAGCCTGAGGCAGTTTGCAAATGTTATCCCTCTGGATACGTTACCTAATCTCCCACTCTTCACCAATCAAGCACGATTGTCTTCTTCACATTGTTTCTCTACACTAATATGGGGCAGCCATCTCTTCCACATTGTATATATTGTATATCAATATTCCTGTGTTCTTATTATCTTACATTTTGTGTATGTTATATGTTGACCTCTTTAACTTCATTAACATGTGGCAGCCATCTCTTCCACATTGTATATATTGTATATCGATATTCCTGTGTTCTTATTATCTTACGTTTTCTGTCTGTTATATGTTAGCCTCAATCCCTTCACTATTTCCTTCTCTTCTCCTTATTTGTTACTTCCAACTGTCCCTTATACTGTGCATTTTGTAATTATTACTGTTCTTTATTCATTGCTATCTTTACACAAATGTTTTATTACTTCTTGTTAACTTTTTGGTCTACTGTCATTTATATTTGTCAGAGCTGAGACAGAAATAGGTACATTTGGTTCAGTGCTCTACCTGGTTAGCAAACTGAATTAATAAATAAATAGATAACTAACTAAATAAATAAATACATTGCATATCTTTCTTGCCATTAGTAAGGAGAGGAGGCTTTGGTCGACAACACCTTTTTCCTATTTTTACGCAGGCGGCTGAAGTTTCCCTTCAACAATGACAATCATCTAGTGCAAGTGTTCACATTGCTAGGCAGCTAGATATTTTTTGTTTTTACTTTTGAGAAATGTACCAATTTATAGAAAGATTTAATAGCACTGCATTGAACAACTTCTAATTTCTAAGTGTGTGTGTGTGTGTGTGTGTGTGTGTGTGTGTGTGTGTGTGTGTGTGTGTGTGTGTGTGTGTGTGTGTATGTGTGTAGAGATACAGAGATACAGAGAGATTGAATGACTATTCTGAGACTACTGTACTAACTGGAATATTTTGTTGAAAAAAATCCTTTCAGGTGAGTAAAATCTGCCAAGCATAACAAACCCAAAACCCCCAAAGCTCACACGTACTTGAGGGTAGAGGGAATCTATCATTCCTTCATAGTAACTTTTTACAGAAAACTTGAAGCTTAGCAAACACAGCAACCTACAGAAGGACTGCTTTTTCTACTTATTTTTAAATAATTTGTCAACCACTGCACATTACACATCTAGCAAGAGGGAATTTCTGTCCCAAGTCCCTCTGAAGAACTTTTCAAATGTCTTTGCAGATTGCAACAATCGATATATCAGATTTTCACATATATGCTACTTTTCTTCTAGTTGTACATTTTTCCTCAAATACTGCATTTGTGGGAGTAAAGTCAAGAACACTAGAGCTATTTCTTGTTATTTCCACCAAGCTAGATTCACTTCTACTAGAAACAATACAGTACTGCACAGCATTCACTCACACATTTTCTGCTGTAGTTCTTCTTTCACCCACAGCACTTAAAGAGGGTACAACAAACCCACAAATTATATTTTACAAGTTACAAATCCACTCTGTAAAGATCATACACCTGCCCATAACATACTTTTCTTTTTACCGCACTCTGTGCCTTTGTGTCTATAGAATTTACTGCAGCCCGACCATAATATGACCGCATTTACCCTGGGATTCGGAAACATCTTTCATGGTATTACCTCAGCAAGAGCCTGCCTGGGTGTCTTGCAGAATCTTACAGCAGCAGAGAGAGAGAAAAGGGAGACGGTGAGTGCATTAAATACCTCTGTTTTGCTTTTTATTGCTTATTTTTGCTAGCTGCATTATTCCTACCATTTTTATTAACT
Organism: Protopterus annectens; assembly: GCF_019279795.1. NCBI lineage: Eukaryota > Metazoa > Chordata > Ceratodontiformes > Protopteridae > Protopterus > Protopterus annectens. The sequence continues at coordinate 310,850,106 of NC_056734.1, forward strand.
TTGCTACTTATTTGAACTGTTTTTGAATACTTGTACTCTTTGCACTTTAACTGATCATTGTTAAGTGTTTTTTTAACTGTTTAACTGCTAAGGGCTACACACGCAAGTGCAGTAGGCTTTTTTCTGCTTTAAACATGTTTGCATTTCTGTATCGGTTCTAACTTAAAAAAAAAAAAAACCCTCTCTCTCTATTTGTTTCCCACCTTCCTACAACTCACAGGGTCCAGTTTTCAGATTTTGCTAAATTCTGGGCTGTTTGTAAGTTTCTGTGTTGCCCAGACCTTTCTAAGATAGAGGGAAGCTTCTCTATTCATCAGTGAGAGTGGTGAGCTTTGAACATCCTATCTGTCACTGGAGGAGTGGTTTCAGTTCAGAATCTGTAGTTTTATTAGCCATTTTGGGCTATTTCTATTCCTTTCATCTTTCTCTTTAAAATCCCATGTTTGTGCATTTTTTGCACTTGTATTACCTACGCAGAAGCCTCCCTGGGTGCCCTGCAGAGTCCTACAGCAGCAGAGAGAGAAAAGGGAGACTTTGAGTGGATTAAGTACCTCTGTTTTGCTTTTTATTGCTTATTTTTGCTAGCCGCATTATTCAGACCGCTATTTATTAACTTTGCTACTTATTTGAACTGTTTTTGAATAATTATACTGTTTGCACTTTAATTGATTGTTTTTAAGTGTTTTTTCAACTGTTTAACTGTTAAGAGATACACATTCAAGTGTGATAGCCTTTTTTCTACTTTAAAAATGTTTGCATTTCTGTATCTGATTTAACTTTTGAAAACAAACAAAAAAACAAAAAAAAAATCATATTTCTCTACTTATTTCTCACCTTCCTAGAAATAGCAGAGTCCGGTTTTCAGATTTTGTTGAATTCTGGGCTGTTTGTAAGTTTCTGTTTTGCCCAGGCCTTTCTAAGATAGAGGGAAGCTTCTCTGTTCATTAGTAAGAGTGGTGAGCTTTGTACAGCCTATATGTCACTGGAGGAGTGGTTTCAGCTCAGAAACTGTAGTTTTATTGGCCATTTTAGGCTATTTCTATCACTTTCATCTTTCTGTTTAAAAAACAATGTTTGTATGGTTTTGCGCATTACTCAGCAGCGTTTAACTATGGTTAAACTATTCACAGTGCCAGAAAGTCTGCTCTCCAGATTTTCCCTTATAACTTGCCAGTTTTCTAGCTTTGGCACTCAAAACTGCTTCTGTTCCCTTAGAATTAGTCAGTTTTATGTTTCCTTGTGCTCAGCACTTACCCAAATCTCGTTGTAAGCACTAAATAATCTACACATTACTGCAGCACTCAACTTTCCTCATTTATCAAGAGGAAATATGTTCTTAGTGCTTAAATTAATAAGTACAAACCAGGCATTTCTAAGGGTCAGCTCCTGGTGTTTTCTTCTGTCCACCTGATGAATCTGGGCATCTTGGGGCAATGTTGCAATTGCCTCATATACAATGACAACCCTCTCCTTCTACCACCCAACACTACAACCTGTGAGAGATGCAGTTATATAGCCAAACTGGAAGCCAAGCTCTCTCCAGCCAAGACTGGACTAGACAGTCATGAGGAGAAGGTTAACTCCGCACTTCACTAAACACACAGCCCATCAAAACCTGCACCACCCAAACCCACACATAGTAACAGAAAACACACACCTACATTCATGGAGGCTCTCAATACAAATCTGCCCAAACACCAGAGGCCTCCAAAGCTGAAACACAAGCAACCACCACCCCCAACACTACCCGAATGATACATAACCCACAAATTCAGTGTGCCACTCAACCTCAGCCCATAAGGCAAAACAACGTACCCAACACACTAGTCACTGGTGATTCTATAGTCAGGCAACACTGATGTCCCACTCACCAGGCTAAACAAGGAAAAGGTTACTGTCAGCTGCCTCTCAGGTGCAAAGATCTGCCATATAATGCACATACTCAAGTCACTCCAGAACAAGTACAAGTATGACTCTGTCATTGTCCATGTTAGAGTGAATGACCTGAGATGTACCTTCCTGGACTACATGAAAACAGACATGGAGGAGCTCTCTGACCATGTAGCCCAGGCAGGTATGACACTTGCCCTGAGTAGCATCCTTCCACCACCCAGAATGATACCACAGTACATGGACAAGATGATTGACTTCAGCAATTGGCTAAGCTTCTGGTTTATTCAAAGGGGATCCAGTATCTGTCTGCCTGGGATGACATGATCGACAAGCCACAATGCTTTGCCAGAGATGACCTGCACCTGTCACCTCTGGGATTCCAGATATTGACTAAGCCTCTTGCCACCCCTATAGTGCCTTTTTTAGGCAAGGCTCAAATGTCAAATGCACCACCACAGTAGATACAAACAAGCAAAAACTAAGGGTAATGCTACTCAGTGCTAGAATTCTAAACCTCAAAATGCACTCATTCGAGGCTCTCCTTCAGATGGAGAACATTGACATCTGTGCAGTGACAGAGACCTGATTTAAGGCTCGAGAAAGCACCCCATGCATTACCAAGCTACAATTCTTACCACACTTTTCGGCCACCTAACCTGGACCGAAATACTAAAGGAGGAGGTGTGTCCATATTCATAAAGGATATCCACACCTCCAAGCTAGTTGCTCAACATAATGCATCTGAAATTATCCAAGTACAATTAACACTGTGCAAGACTGCAATTCAGGTTGTAGCTTGTTACAGATCCCTCGCCATGCCCCAGGATGCCTACTCCATGTTTCTCGATATACTGGATAATACTAAGGTACAGACCAATACCCTAATTTTGGGAGATTTCAATTACCCCTCCATCAACTGGGAAAACTACTCATGTACTAACTCATTTTCCCAATGTTTTCTGGAATTCATAAATTCCAGTGATCTGGATCAGCTTGTCCATACCTCTACCAGGGGTAGCAACATCCTGGACCTGGTCATTACCAATATGGGTAACAGATGCTCCATGCCAGAGGTCAGCTCCTCTCTGGTCAGGTCCGACCAGAAGCTAATTACCCTAGACATCCATATCCCGCACCCCTACCCATTAAGGAAATCACAGTAAAAAAACTTTTTCAAAGCCAAGTTCATGCTTTTTAAGTCAGAAGTGGCAAACTTCTCTACACCCACACAGATGGAAAATAGAGGCATGACTGCTGAATCATATACAAATGCAATGTATTAGCACATACATGAGTTTATGGACCGTGCCATCCCCAACAGAACCAAGATGCTATTCTCCAAAAAAAGGAAACAAACTCTACAACAGAAGAAAGAAACTGTTGCAAAAAAAAAAGTAAAATCCGAAGATTGTAAGAACTCCCTGGTCAGCCTCAGCAAGAAGCTGAGATCCCTCATACAATCCTCCAAAGCCAGTTACAAAAATAAAATCACCATGGATTCCAAAGACAACTACAAAGCTTTCTACAGCTATGTCAAGAATCTCAAAGGCAAAACTAAGATCTGCTCTGAACTACAGCACAATGACACTACATTTACCATATCAACTGATATTGCCAACATCCTAGCAGACAGGTTCAGTGCAAACGTCTCCCGCCCCCACCCCACAAAGGGACCAACCCCATACCAAAAAATTGCAAACCCCCTGTAATCACGGATGCACAAGTAAAGACCGCACTTTCCAAAGCCAAGAACACAGCATCCCAGGCTGCATTCTGTATGAACTACAGAGCAAACTGGCACCAAACCTTAGTACCATGTTCAACCATAGCCTCACCTCAGGCTTTGTGCCTATGGAATAGCACACAGCGACGGTTATCCCACTCCACAAAGAGGGGTGCCACCAGTGACCCTAGGAACTACCTGCCCATTAGCCTACCGAGCCTGGTCTGCAAGGCCATGGAACACATCATCCTTGTGCTTATAAACAAAGACATAGGTAACCTCTGAACTCTGGACGCCACTCAGTTTGGGTTTGTAAAAGTAGATCATGCCTCCTAAACCTGACTGACTTCTTCAAAGCAGTCACCAGAGCCATAGATGAAGGTAAAGTAGTGCACACAGTCTATCTCAACCTAGCCAAGGCTTTCAATCCCCCACTCTGGTATTATAGATAAACTCACTGGACTGGGCATAAATCCCTATGTCACAAGATGGGTGGTCAACTGCCTCACTGACAGAACCCACACAGTGAAACTAGCCGACTCCAAATCTGACTTCAGACCAGCAACAAGTGTAGTACCACAGGGTTCGGTCCTGGGTCCTCTCCTGTTCGGTATCTACTTCTCTGAAGTCCAGGCTAATACAGCTCATCTCTGGCTAATGAAATTCACAGATGACTGCAAACTAGGAGCCATAATTGATTCACCGAAGGATGTGGACATTCTACAAAGAGGCCTCACCGAGACCGATGCTTGGTGTCAGAGTCATGGCCTGAAGCTCAATGCCAAGAAGTGCATTGTCATTCCCTTTGGGAAAAACACTGTACCCTATGAACTACCACATAGGCAGAAGTCTACTAAACACTGAAAGTGTGATAAGAGACCTCAGGACACAGGTGGACAGTAGTCTCTCCTTTGATAATCACATTGCCACAGTTGTCAAGAAATCCTTCTATGTGGCACACCTCATCACAAAGGGGCTCTCCTCCAGAAAAAGAGAGATCATTGTTCCTCTCTACTTATCCCTTATCAGACCCATTATAGAGTACAGTGTCCCATTTGATTGTAATTCACAAGACATCTGTAACAAGTAGAAAGGCCTTAGAATTACCTCACTAGGAGGATTACTGGCCTCAAACAGTTGCCATACGCAGACCGTCTCAAAAAACGCCAGCTTTACTCTGTCGCATATTACCTACTCAGGGACAACCTCTGCCTAACATACAAAGCCATGTCTAACCCAGATCTGATGGACATGCTACACTTAAAGAAATCCCAATCCCTCCGAGC
>NC_056734.1:310860007-310868530 GCF_019279795.1 Protopterus annectens
GGCGGCAGACAAAATGCATGAGATGCCATGTGCCTGCAGGATGCACTCCCGGAAATAGTAGGTGCAACGTGCAGAAACAGTAAAGTAAGGTGTAAAGCTAAACCAATGCAGGCAAGTGTAATGTAACACCAAAGGCAACAGCGTTGCAGTGCCAACGGTAAAACACGGAAGATAACCCACAGATATGGCAGCAGAGACATACCCAATGACATCACCGGGTGTACAGCACAACACTATAAAGTGGGAATGCACACAACACACAGCGCGTATTCCCAAACGCTGCGCCTTACGGTGTAAACACACGGGGAACTTTTAAAATGTATATGTTGGGTGCTGCCGTGACTGTGATGCATCGGCATGTGTTAGAGACAGACAGAGTTGCGGAGGAGGGTGCCGACAACTACCGGAGGCCTCAGAGGAGAAGGAAAGTGTTCAGACCAAGGGTGACCTACCAGGAGCTGCAAGACCTGGAAATAGTAGAGCGTTACAGGGTGGACAGGGACACGTTACAGCAAATAGTGGAGCTGTGCCGGCCAAGCCTGAGAACAAGAGACAACAGAGGGGAGCCCATCCCAGTGGACACAAAGGTATGTGTAAGCTTGCGAATACTGGCAACAGGTACCTTTCAAAGGCCAACCGGGGATATAATGGGCATCTCACAGGCATCAGCATCCAGGGTACTACACCAGTTTCTGGATGCCATGTTACGACATGCCCATGAGTATATATACTTCCCCAGATCTCAAGAGGAGTTGGCTAGCAATATGCGCCACTTCCACCGTGTGGCACAATACCCGGAGGTACTGGGTGCGATAGACTGTACGCACATAGAAATCAAGTCACCACCCGGTGAGCAGGGTAGACGCTACATAAACCGCAAGGGATTCCCTTCCATCAATTGCCAGGTCATGTGCAATGTGCAGGGCATTATCATGGATGTGTGTGCTGGCAGCCCTGGAAGCTACCACGACTCCCATATCTGGCATGCCTCACAGCTGTATCAGGTATTCGCCAGGGGGGACATCACACAAGGTCACCTTGTGGGAGATGCTGGCTACGCATTGGAGCCGTGGATGATGACACCCATCAGAAATGCACACACACACACACATGCTAGAACGCCATAATGAGGCACATGCACAAACCAGAATAATCATAGAGCGTGTGTTTGGGATGTTGAAATCACAGTTCCGGTGCTTGGATACATCTGGTGGAGCCTTGCAGTACTCTCCAGGCACATGTGCCCACATATTCATAGTATGTGCTATGCTACATAATATGATCCTGCGGAAACAGCTGCTGCAGGGACATAATGGTGTAGGGCCACCAAGCCCGCCACAACTGCCAAGGCAAGCACAGGCACAGGGCGTTCAGCACCATGAACACACTGTGCCAGCCCCAGTAGGCAGACGGAGGCGTACCCAATATGCCTATGCCTTGGCAAAGAGGGAACATATAGCACATACTCTGACAGCGTAGGCCCCATGGACTGACACCACCCTACCTGCACACACAGTGAAATGGACGGCACACAAACATGTCCGCCCGTAATGTGTACCGTATGGGCGGTCCCATGTGTGACTCCAACATAGGTAGCACCCAAACACTGCACAACCAACAGCCAGCGGAGCATGGAACGCCAACACCTCAACCGCACGCGGGTCCAACAGCAGATGGCGTAGCCGTATGCTGCCACGTTCGGCGCAAGGTGTCTACATATGTACATATGTGCATACACAGATATGGAGATAGATATCATTACACACATAGAAATATATGTACACATACACAGATATCAAGTACAACAGGTTAAACAGGGAATCACAGGGATGCAAGGTTACAGAGAAGTAAGACGCGAAATCTCTACATAGTAAACATAGTGAACGACAACCCGACTATCCGGGAGGGTGGACAGAGCAGGGAACATCACCCATGGAAAGGTCAACCCACCTAAATGCATATTCGCCATTCGGGAGGATCGCCAGGCCACGATACAGTAACAGGACATGTGCGGGTAATATTCTTAGGATATGAGGGCGGAGGTAGACACAGCCACCGGCGATGTGATCAACGTAGGTACTGTGTGCAACCGTCCCTGCGAAAGCGGCAGTATGTGTATGTGTGAGATGAGGGTGTCGTGTGTTCCGCTGTGCCAGTGTAATGTGTGTGACACTGTAAAATGTGTATGTAGGTGACATGTGACAGGCGGAGTGGAATAACATGTGTAGGCATACAGTATAGGAACCACAGGTGTATGTATAGCAGTACCCACAAAGTAGTACTGAGAGCTCCTCACTGGCTAGGCTCGTGGCGACGTAAAACGATGCAAAGCGAAAATGTCCCAGAATGTACCACAGGAGTATAGCCAACATAAGATGCAAAGGACGCATGTACAAACCATGACCGTATGTATGGCGCCGAGATGTTAATTCCAACATGATACATCGGCAACGTTACGCAGCAATAGTTATGTACCGCGGAAATACGCATGTGCTACCCCGGCACCGATCGTGGACATGTATCGTCCCGTAAACACCGCTGTGTGTTATATGAGTGTTAAACAAGCAATCGCCACCCGAATAGGTGGCAACCGGTAGCATACAGGCCGTCCCAACTACAGGACCACAATGACCGTAAATATCCGTGACAAAATGCCAAGGGATAGTCGGCACGTACGAACAGCTGCAGATATACTACCGATGTGACGGAGGAATACATGCAGGAAGCACACAAGCAGGCGGTACCGACAGCAGACGACATCAACAAAACCTACACTCCTAGAACAACAGACAGGTAACTTGCAGCTCCCCAGGCAGGGATGGAGCACACACACAAGCATACCATGTATGTACAAATGCAAGGCCCACAACCCGTACCCGTCACCCACAGCCGCCGATATACCCCATCGCACATATCAAAGGGATACAAGCCGAAATAGCAGCAAAAACATACAGGCAGTTAATGACAGTGGCATACCCGCAACATCTCGTGTGGGAAACACTATCAGCAGCGGATGCATACCTGCATCCGTTGTGTACAGGAATACAAGAGCTATGTTACACATCAGAATGCAAAACGCCATCGACAGACGCCGCCAGGACACGGACACCCACATGTGGAACATAATACCATACCCAACACACACAATCCACAGCTAACACCACAGCGAAATGTACCTGACGCCACACATAGCGGTTGCAGTCACACATAACATAACACAATACATACCATCCCCACGAAGATAGTGCAAATAACTAACGCCCAGACGAGGAATGAACCATGCCCTAGTTCCGACGAGTACCGTACGAATGGAAGAGATGCACAGGTGATATGCGCATAAGTACACACCGAGGAACAGCTATTGGTGTGATGAACCCACATGCCACAGGTGACGACGGATATAAGGAAGACTCCCAGGATAGTCAAACTGTATGTTCATACCGAACAAAGACGTTATTCCCACAAGAGCCGATCACTTGTCACTAGCAAGAGTCAAACGGAATACGGAAAGCAATACAGGAAAGGTATGTAGAACCCACGAGATGTACTGGTGTGTAACGCATGATATGTATGACGAATCTGCACTGTATGTGAACGGTGTTTGCAAGTAAAGATACCTGTCCATAAAGCAGAGAGTGGTGAAAGGTGGTTATGTAGTGTTAACCCGCTGAGCATACCAACGACTGTGGACACCGTGTGCACAGCAGTGGGACATCATGTACACATCCGGGATAACCCAAGGGCTGCCATAGGGATTTAAAACACAGAACAATGCCACCACCCACGCTGATGCTGGCAGTGGATGTCCAACAATGAAGTGCCACAGCAGGGGATAGGACATGTATGTATAGTGTCACAGCACACATGTGAATGGGCAGATATGGTCGATGTCATACGTAATGTGTGCACGACTTGCACATATGCCTCGCAGTAGGGGTGACTATGTCAAGTATGTGTAATGTAAAGCTATCATGATGGATATGTTCAGACATTATACACAGTATCACAGGCATAGCATGCATGATGGAGGTATGGCCTAGTGTTATGTACATTAACAGGATATGTATGGCTGCACATATGGGACAGAGTAGTAGCAGAATAGCCATCCGAAATGGAAGGAACAGCAAGTAACCATGTCTAAGCTATCTGTAGCAGGTGCAATGTGTGCAACAATGACGTCTGGCAGGTCCATGTGTAAACACATGTGCAATGTACACAGTAGTGTCACCCCCCCATGGTAGTGTCCACTGAACAGCAAAGGTGGATGTCAACTGCATGTCTACACAGTACTGCCGCTGTGGTGGTCCCATGTGTATGTGTCACCCTATCAGCAAGGGAGCTATCACATGACCAGTGCCACAGTGTGTCCCTGTGGGATGTGCACAGGACCTATGTTCTACAGCATGGTGTGTGTCTAGTCTGCGGAGGTAACACAGAAGCCCAGGCTAAGCAATGTGGCTTGTGTGCACATATGCATGAGTGCTTCATTCACCCTGCCCACTGCAAATGCCATGTAGGAGTACTACATGCATCAGTAATGTGGAGGACATGACCCATGGCAGAGTATATGACACCCCTGTGTAAGTGGTATGCAGATGAGTACAGATGTGTTCCCCGTCTGTCATCTGCATATGTAAACTGTCTGAGCCTGGTATACATCACGGCATGACTATACCATCACATGTAAAGTTGTAGCCATTGTGGAAGGTACACCACAAATGTGTTATTGTAACCCTGCCCATGTGTAGATGTGTGTATGGCACAAGTACAAAGGCTACCAATGTCCCAGCAACACACATAGTCCAGATATGTGTGGCCCTGCAGATGTGTACCCACGCCACAGTGGAATATGGCAACCACAGCACCATGTGGGGCATGTGTGTGTACAGCAACCATGTACAATGTGATATGCATGTATAGGGACAGTATCCACGTGATACCCAGTGGATGACTGTCACTATGCAAAGGTGATGTGTATGCACCATGTGTGATGTATCTGACGCAGTGACATCTACACAATATATCTGCCACACCGACACCTGTATGGTTGTTAGCAGTATGAGCTGGCGGAGCTAGAATGCTGCCAGGTATGTAGATGTGGGATATGTAGGCATGGACATTACTCCGTGACAGCATGTTGTGTATGTAAGCAAATAGTGAACATGAGGGGCCACATGACTGAGGACTGTGTAATGCCACATGTACCTTACATGTCGTAGGTAGCATGATATGCTTGCACCACTGTGTGACCTGTCCAGGAGTCACATAGCTTAACATCCTGAGACACAGGGTATGATGTGATGGTGGATGTGTACATTGCCAATACCAAAATGTGGAATGGTGCTGAAGGGCAATGTGGGGATAATGTCTGATCCGTTACCCTCTGTACCACACCAACCACCCATGCAATGGTATGTCAGGTGGCCAGCATGTGGATGTGGTGTGCTGTGGCACACAGAGGCCCAACAAGGGTGCCAGTAAAGGCATGGAGGTCGTCAATGAGTGTGTGAAGCATGGATGTGAGGATGTGCCCCAGTGCCATACTGAATGGTGCAGTCATGGGTGTACGAATGCAGTCCCACACGTGCAATGCACTACCACCCATGTGTAGTGTGATAGATGCGGTGGTGTGGTGGTCAAGGTACACAACGTCCATGAATGGGCTCGCAGTTAAGTCAGTGGGCTGCTGCAGAGACACATAACAACCAGGTTGGCGGGATATAACAGCTAGGGAGATTGGAGGTGACATTGGGACAGTGTCCTAGGACATAACGTGTGCATGGCAGTACCATGTATGTGTCCACAGGGACAATGTGATGTCCATCTATGGATTGGAACCCTGTAGTGAGTGAGAGTGTGTATTATTGGTAGGTATCCCATTGGCTGGCATGTTGCCAACAACATCTCAGTCGGCAATGCCTGGGTGACTGTCGTATGCTACATTGAATGTGGATGTAGCCAAACAACACAGACATACCACCACACTGCGTGAGGGCCCACACTGCAATGTATGGCGGTCATGTGCAGGTAGCTAGCTGTGGAGTATGTGATGGACCACGAGGACCCACCATGACTGTCAAGTGATGCACCACATACATGTGAACATACCCACCGTGCAACAGCCTGCACATGCGCCCATACAGCACATGTGCATGGAACATGAATACCACCGTGGCGTCTGTGATAAGGCCAGTACCACCATGTCTCTGTGTGGAATAGCATGGTCCCTACCAGTGCGTACATGTAGCGGAAGTGCACTGTGATATGTGTCAGCATAGTCATGTACACTGTCCGGCTGCCGGGGTGCCATGCCATTAACTACCCCCGTCAGCAGATGTCGGTAGTACTGGCTGTTGAGCACATGTACCATGTATGCTGCGATGGGTGTGTGTCCAGGGTGTGGCTAGCAGGGCTGCGAAGCATATATGTTCATCAACCAGAGGGGGGATGTCCGTAGATATAGCACACAGACACATGGAGGTATGGTGCATGCCGAGGGTAGTGTAGGTATGGTATGTCTTGTGTAATGTGTCGCTCAGTTATGTGTAGTGCATGGCCAAGCATGTGTGGGTGCATGGAATTCCATACTAGGGAAGTGTGTGTAGCTGTCAGCACATGGCAGTAGCAACTGTCCAAGGTGCAATGTACAGTATGATAACACAGCCAGCATGTAACCTGTGGTGTACAGTGTACTCACCGTCACGTGTCACAATGTGTTTAGCGGTCACAAACATGGGTATCCGAACATGGAGTACCTATGATGCATTTGTTTTTGAAAAAAACTACAGTATGTGTGTAAATCACTGTGTGATGTGGGATCCACTCACCTGTGTGTGTTGCAGTCCAGGTATGTGCCTGGGAGGTATGATCTGTGTACAATCTGGACTGGCAGGTGTGCTCTGTAGAGCATGGAGGCAGGTCCCAGGCACCGCAGATAAATGTCAGGCATGCCTTACTGTGTGTGCAGTGCTTGTGTACAGCACAGTAGAGGGTGCAAGCATTGTCACACATCACTGCATGCTGTGCCTGCCTGTGACAGCCCTGCTGGTGACAGACATGTGACATCGCTGCAGAGGCAGCATAGCATGTGAAGATGTACATGTGAGCCCCACACCCTAGGCAGATGTCCGCAGGTCATGTGTGCCACAGTACTGTGGTTGACCACGACTGTCATACTGGATCAATACCACATGCCTGCATAAGTACAGTATGACCATAGTCAACAGTCGCAGTGACAGAGTAGGCCAATGTACAGTATCCCCGTGTGCAGACCACTGCCTACTGTACACTTGGCTAGACACACACCCAGAGGGTGAATACACCATTGAGCTATCAGATGTCCCTGTCCACATAGCCTGTACAATGTCATCACAGGGTGGTCACAATAGCATGTGGTAAGACAGACATGTTGTACCAGGTGATGTGTCATGTGTGCATATGTTGACTTGCACAGCCGTTCACATGTCCGCAACATACCGGTGCATGATGCATACTGTTACATGATGTGTGGAACTGCACTGTGACCCACAACAGGGCCATCTGACACAGGTGTGTTGTGAATGGTGTAACCCATGTTCACACAGGATACACACTGCTGCCGTTGGCAGCCATGCTGGTGGCTACCAGTGGTGCATGCAGTGGTCATACAGACATACTGCACACAGTGTTCATGCAGGGATGTCCATCGTTGTGGATGATGTGTTGCTACGTGAAGGTAGGTGTGTGTTGTGAATGTTACACATCCAGATGACACCATCTGGTGCATTCATGGTCATCGACAGCATCACACACATCCACAGCAGTCAGAACTTTGTCCTGAGAATGTGTGTCAGCCACCCTCGTACTGTGTGACATATGTGCACATGGCAGAACACCTCCCACTGTCATCTAGGATGGCTACGTGATGGCTGGAATGTGCCGTGATAATGTACCATGCTGGTAGCCCAATGAAGTACTTGGAATCACACACAGTACGTCATGGCTGCCATGTAAACCATGCACAACAATGACTGTCTGACAGACACAAACAATGCGTTGACATGTTGAACATGTGCACGTGAGAACTCCCAATGAGGTATGTTGCACATATCAATGTACAACTGTCATCTATGGCCATAGCATGGATGCAGACGCACATGCCCCACAGGCAGTACCACATAATGCAGGTAGGGGGGCATTGCTCGTGTACATGTGACAGTTGCTGTACCGCCACATGTCCTGCATAGCCGTCATGTAGGGGTAGTAGTGGCATGTGACTGATGGACATGCCTGTACATTTGACCATGTCCCACAGGAGATGTGTTATGTGTGTACAACATGTGATGTGCCGACATCAAGCTGTGCAGTGTACGGCCACCAGTGTACCTGTATGACTTGTTCTGCGATGGGTGCAAAGGCACATAGTACTGCATTGCATGCCCACAAGCCCCACACAGGTGCATAGCCTGAACATACAATACAAAGAGGGTGTGGGATGATAGCAACCCACAAGAGGAGATGGGTACGGGTGGCAACCCACTACCA
>NC_056734.1:310889498-310959498 GCF_019279795.1 Protopterus annectens
TCAGTACACTTTATATTGTTGTTCTTTTTTGGTTACATATATGAGTACTTTGGTATGTTGTGCTATGATTGTGTGTGGAGCATTTCTCCACGGGCCTCTGCTGACACTGGGCATATATCCAGCTAGCGTAGCCCGGTCAACAAGTGTGAGCCAACTGAACGCAATCTGTACGGGGGCACCTTCTGACAAGTGGGTCGGGCTACTGATGCATAACCATCATCAATCCATACTACTAACACATACGTTATTCTATCCACATTCTATGTTTGTCTCATCACATAGCGTGTGTTTCTCACTATTTCTAACGGTACTTTACATGGCATTGCCCGATTCCATACTTTCAGAGGCTGACATTTATGAGACCTGTCTGGTTGATGTGGAGGACACATCCTTAACCTGCCCTGCTTCGAGGGGATCACACACGCACACACGCACTTGCATTTCCTAATTGTGGGTTACGCGCAGGCGCACATGCATATCCGTATTCTGTCTCCATATGTTTACTGGGCCTGTGTGGTTACGTGGTCTGTGTTAGTTGTGACTATTCCGGTAACATATCTCTGATCCGGTTGACGGACGCAGCGGAACGACGCACACCTTTATACATGTAACAGTCTTTGCAGCATGGACGCATTACGTACACGTTCACATTTATATGTTCTATAGTCGTAATTCAAACGGGACTGCATTCACGTTTGCCGGTTACTGTGACCACTACACGTTAGCTGTTCGGTGTCATTAATATGCATACCCATGGTACTTAGCTACATTTACATATCCCCCCACCCCCACCCCCCCGCACTCACGCACGTCACTGGCATCCATTCTCCTGCTGGGAAAGGTGCGGTACTACATGTTAAACATTCCTTATTCCCTCCCGCTCATGGCCCAGGATGCATATGTCGTGACCGCAGGGATGTTCAGATCACAGGGGCTTATATCCCCAATGCATACAGGCCTTCGATTGTCAGGGTGTTCCTGTGGTGCTTTGGGTTTGGTCTTGTCCGCCCAGTGTACGGAACTGCCCTGACCGTGTACGAATGTTAGATGAGTCACATGGGCACGGTTTGTCCGTGTCTATGATACCATGCCCCCCCCCATAATTCCTAACCGTGTGCGCTGATTGGCCGGCGCATCTGTAGATCTTGTTATAGTAATTGCACACGGTCTGGTCGAACGGACCTATTTCCATTACTAACTCTCGGTATTCATGACCTGTCTCGCCATATTACATGGGTTTAACATTGCGTGATGGCTTTCACTGAGCCACGGACATGTCCGTTGCTTAGTTTGGGCCAGTCCCGCTCTGCTACACACATTTAACATGGCGGAACAGGTTGAACAGCTCAGCAACGGGGACATGGGGCTCTCCGTCGCTGTTTAGTATTGAATCGCTATGTTGACTTTGTTTCACAGAGTGAGACAGTGTCGACATTGGTAACGGACATCTCGCGCAGTACGTCCGCACCGCCGCGGGTGCCGTATGTCTGCGGCGGACAGGCATTATGCTGTGCCATTATGTCTGGGAATATATGGTTTCTTTCCATAGATGATATGTCATACTAGCAATGACCCACGTCTGGGTGTGGGTACTGCTGTAGTTACCCACGGCAAGAGTGGCCTTAGGTCAAGTGGTGCCCTAGGCAGAAGGACTCCATGATGCCACCGCCACATCACCCGCTACCCCCGTCCTGGTCTACCTACACAAAATAAAGGCTGGAAAGGTGCCCCGAGTAGAGCAGTGCCCTAGGCACCTGCCTAGTTGGCCTATGCCTAAGGCCAGCTATGTGTGTGGTCCTCAGCCAGACTCGGGAACGCACCACGTCTACCGTGAGTATATCTAGCATTACCCACATCCGGGCGTGGTTTATTGCTATGATGTTCCATGTGTACGGACACGTGTGTTTGGACAACCTACAATAGCTTCTGCTATTGTCATACAATGCTGTGGGTGGTGCCGGTTACCATACATATGCCTTCCTCAAAAGCTGAATTCACACTTCTGAACACTACTGTGGTCTCTTTTCAGGCACCTGAGCCACTGGTAAACATTACTCAAACCGCAGAATCACGTACATATGCCTTCCACCAGCACCTACAGGACTGCATGGATCAGGCAATCCCATACAAAACTGAGACTCTTTGTACCAAAGGCAAGCATCCGGTCTGGTGGACCCCAGCCATGAACAAGGTCTACAACGACAGGAGGTAGCTACTACAAGATAGAGCGGAATACTTGTAAGGTAAGACACCCTTGCTCATTGTATGTGAAGAACTACAAGCTGTCATGAAAGCATCCAGGGGAAATTCAACAGAGAAATCAACAAGGACTCGACAGACAATCATAAGGCCTTCTTTAGCTATGTTGGACACCTGGGAGGACACTCCCAGATATGCTCAGACTGGGTTCAGAATGATGTGAGGATGACTGAACCTACACACATTGCCAACATACTTGCTGACAGGTTCGGTGCTAACTTCTCCCCCCCTCCCCCCCACATGGAGAGATATCTATACCAGAGGATTGTAGATCCTGGAACATCTGTAACGCACAGGTGGGAAATACTCTCCAAGGCAGTAAACACAGCATCCATGGGACCAGATGGTGTCCCAGCTGTGTACTCCATGAACTCAATGGGGAATTAAACCCACAGTTAGGACAGCTGTTTAATCTTAGCCTCACCTCAGGATACGCACTCCAAGTAGTGGCACAAGGCGACTGTAGTCCCACTTCACAAAGATGGTGCATCCACTGACCCTGGTAATTACCATCCCATTAGCTTGACAAGCCTTATCTGCAAAGCCATGGAGAAGGATCATAATGGAACTCATACATAATGACATAGGGGACTTGCATACTTTGGATCCAACCCAGTTTGGCTTGGTCAAATGCAGATCATGCCTTTTAAACGTGTCTGACTTTTTAGGATCAGTCACCAAGGCCATTGATGAGGGCAAAGCAGTCCATACAGCCTACCTCGACCTGGCAAAGGCCTTCGACACAATACCCCCCTCAGGTATCATTGATAAACCCGTCAGCTTGAATGTAAATACATACTTCGCCAGATGGGTTGCAAACTGGCTAAGTGACAGAACCCACAGTCATAGTTGCTGGCGCCATGTCATACTCACAGCTGGTCACAGGTGTTGTCCCACGGGGCTCAGTCCTGGGTCCACTATTTTTCCGCATCTACATTTCCAAAGTACAAGCAAACACAGGGGGGTTATAGCTGACAATGTTTGCAGATGACTGCAAACCGGGTGCCATAGTCGGACACACATCTGACACAGATATCCTTCAGAAGGGCCTCACAGCTATGGATAACTGTTGCCAGAGACATGGCCTACAGCTAATTGCCGGGAAATGCATAGTCATACCCTTCGGGAAGAACAAGGTTACCCGTAGCTACCACATAGGTGGCAATCCACTGAGCACAGAGGGAGTTACCAGGGATCTGGGGACCCGGGTTGTCGGTAACCGTTTGTTCGACACACACGTTGCTAACGTAGTTAGGTAGACCTTCTACATTGCCCACCTGATCATGAAGGGATTCACATCTAGATCAGGGGAGGTCATTGTCCCCTTGTACTCATCACTCATTAGACCTATGATTGAGTACAATGCCCCGTTCAGAATGTATCTGACCCGACACCTGCAGCAGCTGGAATGGCCCCGACAGTTCATCCACAAACGGATGCAGGGTCTCAGGAATATGTGTTATGCTGACCGACTGAAAGGGTTCCAGCTCTATTCAGTTGCATACCACTTGCCCAGAGGTGACCTGTGCCTGGCATACAAGGCCATGTCGAACCCGGATTTGATGACTATGCTTCACCTAAAGATTCTAGATCCCTCAGAACCACAAGGGCAGGTGACATACACCTTGACACTGTCATTAATAGAATGTGCTGGTGGGACAGATTCCTCACCCAGACACTCACTATGCTGTGGAACAACATCCCAGTACATGTGAGGCAGAGCACCTGGCTGGCCTTGTTTTAGTATTTTGACAAGGATGTCTGAATTGCTTTCTTCAACTAACCTTCTAAATGAATATTTACTTTACCACATTTTGAATCTTTACATTCCATTGATATATTTTACATTAGTCATAATCATAAGGTTTATCTCTATATATTATGGTTCATTTATATTACTAGGTGTCTCTAGTTCTTTTACTATATTGGCACAATCCCTAGAACATAGCTTATACACTCAGACATTTGGAAAACATTATGTTGGTTCTTCTTTCATATTTATACATATATTTTTATTTTCGCTGAAGAATATACATTTTGAAGCAATGTCTGATTTACTCACTGTGTGGAATCTGTAACCCGAGTAGAGTTTTTAGCTTGTTCGCCTTTAAGGCATTCAATTAATACTTAGCACATCTAATTTACTGCCCAATTAAGGGTTTTAAATGTAGTAGGTTGAACTGCATTGTATGTATTCTGCAGAAGTCTGCTTATGAAGCAGACGAAAAGCGCTTCAATAAACTATGGTGACTGCATTTAATTCCTGGTGGGCTCTGAGTGGTCACTGACCATTTCTACAGTACCTCATTTCTGCTTTGGACTTTATCATCTGGTTCTCTGTGTTGTTTGTATGGGGAATGTCAAGTGTAGTCCCTATGTGTATTACCTGTGTAATGCCTTACTGCGGCAGTGTAATTCCACCAGGTTTGCAGTTATGGGTGCCATCTTGTTCGTACGCTTGTCCATCCATGTGAACTGCCTACTGGACACTGGTATAGGGCTGTACACATTTCACACCTGCATTTAGCATTCTCCGGTGGGTGCTTTGCATTATTAGTAGGGAGTAAGGCAGGTACTACGCCCACATCCCTCCCATGGGGCGGGACAACGGATTATCTGCCAGACAACACAGAGCCCCATTTCTGCATACCCAAAATCCCATGGCTGCAACCCTCGACAGTACCCATTACACATCCTTCATGTGTGCGGGACTGTGATGTGGACGCACTTCTATGGACTCGGTACCCTGGGTATTTCTGTGCATATGTGCTGCATTTTATGGACAGCTATCATCAACATTGAACACGCTTGCAGTGCATATGTGTAGCTGTGACGTGGTCACGACAATGAGTTCACGTGGGTGATGATGGAAGCTGGCAGGCATTCCATAAAGGAAAATTTTTGGGTCCTACAATGGACACCACTGTGCATATGTAAAGTGTAGAACTTGTCGGACTGTGTCCTTGTGGCCAGTGGGTTTGACTGCTGCTGTGTGTTCACCAATCGTGGATGTCTGCTTGACTACCCATAGTGTGTAGTGCTACGGAAACCATGTTTTCCGAGACCAGAACCCAATGGTGTACATCCAATGTTGCAGGTTAACAACCGCTTTAATTAATCCCCAGAGGTCCGGGTTGGGAAGTATTGCCACTTTATTGTGGGAACAACACCTCCAGACTAGGTAAATCACGGGAACTTTAGCCCGGTCTTAGCGGCCATTTGCAAGTGTAATTAGCAGACACGTGTCAATACATGTATGATAATACATATTGTCATGCCGAAGTTAATCTATGTTATTTGGACAATGGCTTCTGCTATTGACATCCGTTGCTGTGAGTGTTGCCGGTTACCATACACATTGCTTGCTCAGAGGCAGAATTCACAATTTTGAACACTACTGTGGTCTCCTTTAAGGACCCTGAGCCAGTGGTCAACAGTACTGCAGCCACTGCATCACTCACATATGCCGTCTACCGGTACCTACAGGACTGCATGGATCAGGCATTCCCTTACCCAACTGTGGTTCATTGTACCAATGCCAGGCATCCAGTGTGGTGTACCCCAGCCATACACAAGCTGTACAACGAGAGGAGGTGGCTACTACAAGGCGGAGCAGACACCTTGTGAGGTATGACACCCTAGGTCATTATATGTGTAGAGCTACAGGCTGTCATGACATGGTCCAGGGCACGTTCCACAGATATATCTACATGGACCTGGCTGACAATCATACAGCCTTCATTTGCTATGCTCGACACCTGGGAGGTCACTCCCACATATGCTCTGACTGGGTTCACGATGATGTGGAGTTTACTCAACATACACACATTGCCAAAATACGGGCTGACAAGTTCGGTGAGGACATCTCCACAACCTCCCCCCCACATGAAGAGATGTCTGTACCAGCGGTTTGTGGTCCCCAAATGTTCTGTGACACATGGGTGGGACATGCTCTCTCCAGGGTAGTGAACATAGCATCCATGAGACCAGCTGGTGACCCGACTGTGTACACCACTATCTCATTGAGGAATTAGACCCACAATTAGGACAGCTGTTTCTTTGTAGCCTCACCTCAAGTAACGTACCCAGGTTGTGTCGCACGGCGACTGTAGTCCCACGTCACAGGGCCAATGCCTCCACTGACCCTGTTTATTACTGTCCCATTACCATGAGGAGACCTATCTGCAAAGACATGGGGAGGGATCATACTGCGGCTCGTAGATGAAGGCATAGGGGACCTGCATACTTTGCATCCAACACGGTTTGGCTTGTTCAGGGGCGGTTCATGCATTTAAAGCATGGTTGACGTTTTCGGGACAGTCACCGAGGCCATTGATGGGGGTCTTGCAGTCCATACAGCCTACCTCGACCTGGCAAAGGCCTTCAACACATTACCCCCCTCAGGTATCATTGATAAACCCATTGGCTGGGATGTGAACACGTACATCACAGTATGGGTTGTAAACTGGCTATGTGACACAGCCCACGCGGTCATAGTTGCTGGCAGCATGTCGGACCTACTGCCTGTCGCAGGCGGTGTCCCATGGGGCCCTTCCCTGGGTCCACTCCTCTCATACATGTACATTTCCACAGTACAGGCACACACAGGGGTGTTATGGGCAACATTGTTTGTAGATGACTGCGAAACAGGTGCCATAGTGGGACGGACATCTGACACAGATATCCTTCAAAGGGGCCTCCCAAATATGCATATCTGCTGTCAGGGACATGTCCCACAGCTAAATGCAAAGTAATGCAACATCATACCTGTCGAGGAGTACTAGGTCACCCCTGTCCAGCATATGGGTGGCAGTCCACTGAGCGCAGGGGTGATTACCAGGGATCAGGGGACAGAGGTTGTCGGTCACCATTCATTCAACACACACGTTGCTATCGTGGTTCGGTGGGACTTCTACATTGCCCACCTGTTTGTGCAGGGATTCACATCTACATCAGGGTACGTCATTGTCTCCTTGTACTCATTACGTGTTACACCTATGATTGACTACATTGCCCCATTCGGAGGGTATCTGACCCGACACCTACAGCAGCTGGGAAGGCCTCATAGGTTAATTGTCATACAGATGCAGGGTGTCATGGATTTGTGTAATGCTGCCCCACTTGTAGGACCCCTGCCCCATTCGGTCACATACCTGTTGTTCAGTGTTGACCTGTGCCTGACATACGAGGCCATGTCAACCCATATGTCATGTCTATGCTTCACCTACTGTATCTGCATCCCTCAGAACCACAAGGGCAGGTGACATGAACCTTGTCACGGTCATTAATAGGATGTGTTGGAGTGACACATACGTCATCCGGACACTCACAATGCTGTGGATCTACATCACAGTACATGTGAGACAGAGATCCTTGCTAGCCTTGTTTGGGGGTATGTTGTCCATTGGATGGGGGATTGCAGATATAGGCCAGGGATTACATCATTATCACTGCTTGACAGAGGTACAGCAATATCATAAGCATTTTATCTCCGGCCCAGAAGGTTGGCAAAGGAATCCTAACTATGGTGTAGGGTTATGGCTGAACTTGGGTCGATGGCCTACCCTGTACCTATGGACCTATGAACCTATATTCATAGTTTGTCCCATTTACACTTGTCTATCCCCTATCCTCTTTCTCATGTGTATATTTCTGTGGCACGTGATTGTCCTCTGTATTACTTGCAGGTATGCTGTCTACAGTGCACATACGTCACGGTTGATTACAGTGTATCTGTGTCCCTAACACTGTGATACTGAGGACTACCACACATCCTTCACAACATTACATGCATATGTCCATTCTATTCTTCTTTGGCCTATGGGGGGGGTGTTAAGGCAACGATTACACATGTCCCTGTTTGTGCATGCTTCATGGTGGTGTTTGACCAGCCTCCGTTGCAGTCGTGGGTTGGACGGTAGTGTTTCTGTGTGTTTGGCATGTGTTTTTATTGCTGGTACATCTGTGGGAGGTGTGGTTGGCACATGTTCCTCTTTGCAGGGAGCCCCATCCTGGGGTTTTGTGTCATGCATCTGCACTTGGCACGTGCCATATGTCCTGTGCTATTCCCACAGTCGTGTATGCCTTCATGCACTACTACTGCGTGTTACTGGCTGTTTGTATGTGGTACACATGGTGATTGTGGTGGTTGGCTTGACCTATTCCCATGCTAGAACATACACATCTGTCAATTACATTGTTTAAATCAAACTGTAACACTCATTAGTCTTTTCAAAATGACAGTCAATAACACAGGAAGCTCAGAATCACAACGTTTTAATAGTGTGCACCAGGAGGCAAATAACTATGCAGTACAAGTATAGAGTTTTGTCTGACTCTATACAAGAAGCAGCTGTATGAGTATTGTGTTTACAATCATCTTTTGCCCACCTTAATGATGTGGTCAGTCACAGGGCATTTACATCACTATAGTCCACAATATTGTATTCCTACAACAGTGCTAAGGTAATGCTTATTAAATGTTTTCCCATGAGAATAGCACAGCCTTGCGAGCCACATAGTCAATTAGAATGTCCTTCTGTAAATTCTGCTCTGTCAAGGTTCCAAGCCTGTTCAGATACGATCGTCAGTTCACTTCCTACTAGGTTCCTTTGTCTCTCTGGTGAGCAGCTGTACTCTGTCTTAGATAGAGCTCACAAGGCCATCCTCCTCAGTGGAAGGATGAAAGATATACCTGTACGTACATTTATTATTCTCTAACCCAGCAGATGACTAATGCTGAAAGACATACGCCTGCTGCACTGGTTACTGCCAGGGTCAGGGTTCGATCACACTGCAGCTACACTACAGGCAATTACATGCATGATAAGTTCTACTGCCATATTGTAAAATAGAATAATATGCATTATACACTATTTGCTTCTAAACTAGCACGTCATATATATGTTTAAATATATATTTTTCTAACATTCTCCCTCCTTTGATTGCTTCTATTCTATCCAGAAACATATACAACATTATTTCATTCCCTAGCCTCTTCCTCTCTGGAACGTTTAACTAGGCAAGTCATTTGTTGTACATTTCAGAAAGGATTTCATTTGGTATTAACAAATCCCACTACAGGTCTTGATACATAGTCTCGGTTACAGATACGTCGACAGAGTCCCTGACTAATACTTTCATACAAAGTATCCCGCAACAGACACATGCTCCCAATATGAGCAGAACAACACAAATGGCAATCAAGATATTCAGTATGAGTGAACCCCATCCACCAAATGGTTTCTGGAAATAGTTCGTCAGTGGGTTTGGGCCTGGTTCCGCCATGGCTGATACCTGCTGTATTACCTCTAGGTGGGCATTGATATCGTGCTTATTCTGTGGTACTTAGACACAGCGGTCTTCTTTGATAAGCGCGCACGTACCACTTCTCACCGCCAGGGTGCAGTCGTGAGCCATTACATTTTGTGACACAACAGTTCTCATTGCATTCAGTTCATCATTCACAAGTTCAAGAGCGAAAAGTCGCATTGCTCATTCCTCCAAGAGGTTTTGACAACTTCCTCAGTTCCCTGATTGATTTCACTGCTCCACAAGCTGGGATTGTTCCAGCCCAGGATATAACACTGTCACTCAAGTCCATATGAGTCAATATTCCTTTATCTCTTGCAGAAGAATGATTTTTCAGAACAGCTTCCATTTCACCCACTGGATTAGGTTTCTCGACTGAGTTCCCAGTTCTTCGAGCTATATCTCTTACAGTTTGTTTCGTACCCAGAGGCAATTCTGCAGTATGTCATATGACTGGATCCAGATAACCCAAAAAACAACTGCCGGACCAATTCTCAGGTAAACATTGATATGCTTTTTTCCCACAAACAAAATAACAATATTCTACTTTACTACTGATGCGGGTTAACTCTGCATGTAACATTTTCCTGTCTATAACAGAGGACTGTTTATACAATTCAGGATGTTTCTGCACATCTTTCCACGTTGTTCTCATTAAGCTTAAATACAAATCATGAATGGTGCTACAACTAGTACTGTGATCTTTGGCTGTTATATGACATTTGTAAGACACAGTTATGTTACAATTACTCCCACCAACTTGGACTGTATCATGTTTATGAAAACAAACAATTCCTTTTTGTGTAACAGGTAAGTACAGTGCCACTTTGTCCTGTGATCTCACAGAACCTGTATCAAAGTGTAAATATTCACAAGTCTCAATCTATCCCCAAGGGGACAACATACATCGGAAGTCCTCCATATGATGTAGGTATGGCAGTACAAACACAGCAATTTGGAATGTTCATAGTCTGTACATGCACACGCGTCATGCCTAGATATGTGTTGAAGTTTGGATGCCACTCTGTGGCCAGTTCATCACGTATCACTATTTGTATCTGTGTAGTTATATGCAGGAAAGGTCCCAGCAAATGTAAAGTCACCACAAACATGGTTAATAGGTGTATGATCAGTAGGACAGTAAACCAAATGTCTTTGGGGTTGCTTTGTATTGTTATACACTCTGGCCCGGGTGATTCTGTCTCTATGGTATATCGGCTACAACATGTAAATCAGACTTAATATCCTTTACCGGTTTGAAAAAGGTGAGGTGAACCCAGGACGACCTTTCCGCAAACTTTACTGCAGTAGGCGTTGCCAACAGTACCTGGTACGGACCTTCCCATGTTGGACTCGACAAGTTACTTTTTTGGATAACAGTGAAACACACCCAGGATACTGGAGTCAGCTATGCGTCCGGCTTCGCTTGCTCTTTATCTGTAAAAGAGTTTAACTGCAAAACAGTGTTATTGGTTAACAATCCTCTCATGTAACTTGCTAATGAGCCACCGACCTCCAGCTCTGCAGGCATGACAGCTTTCCACTGTGGCACATAATATGCCATTCCAAATACTACTTCGAAGGGGGTCAAACCCTTTACATTTGGAACTGTTGTCATGCTCAGCAATGCTAGAGGTAGACAGCAAATCCAAGTCGTCTGGGTGTCACCCATCAACCTCCTCAACTAATTTCTCGGGATCCCATTGTACCTCACCACCAGTCATGCTGACTGTGGGTTGTACATGCAATGATTATTCATGGAAATCCCAAATAATCCCCCAGGTTGCTGGATTGTCAGGTTCACAAAATGTGTTCTATTGTCACTGTAGCTTCTTTACAGTATGCCAGATCTAGGGATACTTTATTTTACTGGGACCTTTGCCACTGTTGCTGCATCCGGATTCCTGGTTGGGAATGCTTCTACCCATTTTGATAATATATCTATAATCACTAAACAGTATTTCTTCCCTTCACATTTATTCAGCTGTATAAACTCCATACAAATAGTATGGAACGGTTATGGTGGTGTAGGGAAACCCACTCCCTTCGGTTGAAATGCTCCCTGTGCATGATGTTTACTGCAAATATGACACGCTGCTCATGATGTTTGTATGTGGTTCTTAATTCCGTATGTTAGGAATATTCTGTTAACCAACTGTACCATCCCCCTTGTTGAGACATGGCTCTACCCATGGCTCAACAAAGCCGCATATCTGAATACATTAGACGTTAATATTGGCTTTCTCACTGTGGATATGTACAGTCCGTCTTCAAGGATTGCTCCTCGTCATACCCACGTCTGCTTTTCTGCTTTCGTAGTTGATGTTTGCATTGTTTCTAACATTTCTACATCTAGAATGTCTGAGGATTGTCATTCCTCATTCAAAAAGACACTTTCCGACTGTGAGGCTGCTTGTTTTGCAGCTGCATCAGCTCGTGCCTTACCTTTCCTAATGTTATCCTGTTGCTTTGTATGAGCTGCACATTTACAATTAGCTACTTTAGTGAGTAACTGAATGGAATCTAATGAATTCAAGATCAATTGCACATGATTAATCGGTTTACCAGTGGATGTTATCATTCCCCTATTCTTCCACTGCTGCACATAAACATGCACTGTAGAGACAGCATACTGACTATCGGTATAGATGTCCACACATCTGTTTTTCGCTAGAGTGCAAGCACGTGTTAAAGCTATCAATTCTGCTGCTTGAGCAGACATGTTATGCTGCAGGGGTTGGGCTTCTACAATCTCATTATCAATGACTACTGCATAACCCACTTGATTCTTTCCTGTAGGACTCTTTCTACATGATCCGTACACATAAACTGTCACCTCTGCATCATCTAAGGGTATATCAGTGATATCCTGTCTGTGTAGAGTTATTTGCTCCATTTCCTGTAGGCAACTGTGTGGTGTGCCATACACAGGTGTCGGATGTGACGTTGATAGGTTTAATGTTGTACAACATTCAATCACCATATGAGGTTGACTCAGGGGTATGGTCAAACAAGAAAGATGTCTAGCACGGGTCAGAAATGCTATTTTCTCTTGCAGCAAAATGATCGCAACTGCATGAGACACTCTCACAGTGAGAGGGTGGAATAATAACATTGATGCCGAGGCCTGTACTGCCATGGGTGCTGCAACAACTGCCTGTACACAATGTGGCACTGACCATGCCACTGTGTCCAACTGCGATGAGTAGTAAGCTATGGGGCGTTGCTTACTTCCATGCTGTTGCGTCAAGACTGACGTCATATATCCCTGCTTACAATCTACAGTCTGAAAACATCTGTTATGATTATTCGGCAGACCTAAAACAGATGTTGAAGCTATCAATCGTTTTAGTCTGCAGAAAGCTGTTTCTGCTACTGGAATCCAGTGTAGTATATCTTGTGCTGCCATAGGTGTATTAAAGATTAAAGCAGACAATAGAGCAGATTCCAAAGCATTGTTTGGTAACCAGCTTCGACAAAGTTAGTCGGCCCAGGAAGGACATCATTCCCTTCTTGGTAGTTGGCTTGGGTGCTTGTGAAATTGCTGCCTTCCTATCGTCATCTAATGTTCTACCCTCCTTGGATACCACATATCCCAGGTAATTGACCTGTATTCTCCGTAGTTGCAATTTATGCTTGCTTAATTTATGTCCCTGTTCTGCTGAATATTTCAATAATGCTATTGTATCTTCCCTACATTGCTGCTGGGTAGGGGCCGCAAGCAGGATATCATCCACATAAAGTAGAACTTGACTGGCCCCGGGTGGAGTAAACACCGGAATGTTGCTAGCCATCTCCTGTGCGAATATCGTTGGACTTTCACAGTATCCCTGCGATAGCCGGGTATGGCTGTATCTGTTACCCTGAATGTAAATGCAAAACAATACAGACTATCTGGATGTATAGGTATTGAAAAGGAAGCATAGCTTATATGTACCACGGTAAGATACTTCTGTGGCGGGTTCATAGCATTCAATATAGTGTGTGGGTCTGGCACCATCGGTACCCTAGGTATTATTACATGATTTACAGCTTGTAAATCCTGTACCATCCGCCATTCCCCCTTGCTTTTCTATCAGAAGATACAGGGGTATTGCATGGTGAATAGTGATTACTTTGTAGATGGGGAATTCCCTCTGTGACTTTCCAGATATCTTCTGGTGTCCACGGTCTATACACTAAGGGAGTTGGGTCCTGGCCTTCCTGTCCTGCCTGAGGGTTCGGTACTTCAATTAATTGACAGATATCCTCACTCTGTTCTAGTGACTCTCTTCTTACTTGAGTGTCCCTAGGTATTTTACGAGTTCAGGATGTGGTTTCAATAGCTTCTCTTACAATTGGTCGTTGTGATACCTCTGTTGCCACAGGATAATGTGGGGGGGACTAGCCTGCCCTCCCGCTTCATATCCTGGATGTGGTATCGGAGGTGGTAGAGGGGGGTTGGGCTGTCGCTACTACTGTATTATTATCTTCTTTGTGTACGTATGATGCTTTCGCATTTTTTGTGTTCTGTTCCCTTCAGTTCACTACCTCAATCCACCTATGTGCTTGAGGGATACCCAATTGTCGCTGTTTTTTAGCCTGCACATCTTAGGGTTGCCACCTTTTCAAATGCACAAAGTGGGACATTAGTGTTAGGAACGTCGGATTTTGCAGGGCAAAACATACCCGCGGCCAGTACAAAGGACAGCAATTCACTTTTTGCCAGAATAGCAACCTATTCTTGTAGCATTTGAGTTGCTTATTCTGTTTATTATGATATTTTGGTGTTTCAGATACAAAATAACTGTTTTATGCTACCATTAAAGAAGATATAGGAAATATCTTTGCCCTAAGATATCAGGACATTTGCCATTTGTTCAGTTTGTTTGCAGGACACAACTGGCCAAAGAGGGACTGTCCCTCGCAAAGTGGGACAGGTGGTTACCCTAGAACATCTGCTTCACATTTTAAGTGATTCCAATGTTTCACTAACGATATTTTGTCTAATATACCATCAATGTCATATTTATTACCCCATTTTGCAGAATATCTCACATTATGTGCTCTCTGCAATTGCATATACTTCACATCACCCATCAAACGCAGATCTCACGATCTCTTAGTGCACTAATCTCCCATGTCTTCTACACGACTGTTACGTAACCCTTCTCTCGTACCACGTGGTATCTCCTTCCCTGTATCCACTGTAGTGTCTACAATGACTATTTACTCTACTCTGTGTTCCCCTGATCTATGTCCAAATTTAAAACTACTTGGATTGGTCTTCGACCTGCTATCACAACTGTTAACAGAAACACAATGTATCCTGGTCCCTGATCTACAATAGAGACAAAGAGGCAAACTCTCCTTACCTGAGCCTCCTGTTTATGACTGCACGTTTTCTTCTTGGGATCCAGTTTTCCGCTTTTCAGCCACAGATCAGACAGTGGACAACCTCTTTACACACAACAATTCAGTCGGAGGTCTTTTCACTCAAGAAGAACCATTTAGGCAAATTCTCCTGCGCAGATGTCTAACCACCCATGCACTCTGACCTGTAGCTTACCAAGGGAATTCCGGCTAAGAAGGACCACAATGTCAAATAAGTTGTTAAAACCAGACTGTAGAAATCAGTAGGCTTTTCTAAGTGACAGTCAATAACACAGGAAGCTCGGGTTCACAACGTTTTAGTAGTGTACACAGGCAGGCAAAAAACTATACAGTCCAAGTATGAGAGTTTTGTCTGACTCTATACAGTAAGCAATTTCTTTATATAGTGTTTACAATCAGCTTTTGCCCACCTTACTGACGTGGTCAGTCACAGGGCATTTCCATCACTATGGTCCGCAATATTCTATTCATACGAGGGTGCTGAGGTAATGCTTTTAAAATGTTTTCCCATGAGAATAACACAGCCTTGCAAGGCACCTGGTCAGTTACAGTGTCCTTCTGTAATTGTTGCTGTTTCAAGGACCCTGGACTGTTCCGATACAATAGTCAGTTCATTTCTTAATACGTTCCTTTGTCTCTCTGGTAAGGAGTTGTACTCTATCTTCGATAGAGCTCACAAGGCCATCCTCCTCAGTGGAAGGGAGGATGTTATACATGTACATACATTTATTTTTCTGTAACCCAGCAGATAATTAATGCTGAGAGACATAAGCCTGCTGAACTGGTTACTGCCAGGGTCAGAGTTCGATCACACTGCAGCTAAGCTTCACCAATTACATGCATGATCACTTCTACTGCCATATTGTACAGTACAATTCAATGCATTATATAGTATTTTGCTTCTAAACTGGCACTTCATATGTGTTTCTATATATATTTTTCTAACAACATCCATCCGGCCATATGCATGTTGTTCCGTCCTTTACCTTGACCGTGGGTGTTTGGCCGTCCAGCAACGCTACTCTCCACATGTGATGTCCCACCTTCCCCTTCTGTGCCTGTGGCACCCTGTTAGGATGTCCTGTTTGGTAGGCACATGTTTCGCTATATGTGTTTGACTTGTCTGCATAGCTAATCATCATTGCGGTGGTTCAACATCCCGACTTGTCCACATGTGTACAGTTATGTGCACCGTGGCGTGTGCAAACCTATAGGGTTTGGACGGGTACATACCACATGCGGGATGTACACATTCTGCAGACACATTCACATGCAGCCATTTCCATATCTGTACCTGAGGTGGGTTGGTGACATGTGGGGTACATATTTGCCCGCGTGGCACTGCCTAAAACAATACTTCTTACCACATTTCAGGTATGCCCATTGTGTGTAGGTGTGTAGCTGCACAAGGCTGCTAGCTGGTTTGGGTGCACAGGCGTACATGGGTGGGACTTACATGCTACAATGGGGCTATTGTGTATTACATTTTTATGCATGGGTTCTGCTTCTGGATATTACGCTTAGACATACGCCGTCCTGTGTATGCGACAAACACGTTGCTGGGTGTGGGACATGTTGCTATGCACATGTTTTCCTGTGTTTAGGGTATCTTGGTTCCTTCCTGTTGTTATGTCGACACAGCTACCCGGGTGTGTACTCTCACTACTGCTTGTGACCATTATGGTTGCCAACTTTTCTAATGCCCATAGTGGGACATCTTTTGTGGAAACATCGGATTTTGCAGGACAACACATACCCACAGCAAGTAGAGTTGACAGAACTTCACTTTTTTGCCATAATATACGCTTATTCTGGTAGCATTTGGGTTCCTTATTCGGTTTCTTATGCCATGTATGTGTTTCATATACAAAATATATGTTTTATGCTACTATTACAGGTATATTGAGGGAATATTTTTGCCCAGAAATCTCAGGTCATTTGCCATTCTTCGATTTTTGGCGGGACACAACTGTCCAATGAGGGACTGTCCATAGCAAAGTGGGACAGCTGGTAACCCTGGTGACCATGCCCATGTCGCTACTGGGGTTGCCACCTTTTCCAATGGCCAAGGTGGGACATTTTCGGGACTCACATCAGATTTTACAGGCCGACACATACCCACGGTCACTACATAGCATAGAACTTCACTTGTTTGCCTAAATAAAAGCTTATTGTTGTAGCAGTTTGGTTGCTTATTCTGTTTCTTGTGACATTTAGGTATTTTAGTTACGGAAATAACCATTTCATGCAACCATTACATAAAATACGGGATATAATTATGTCCTACAATCTTGGCACATTTGCCGTTTTTAATATTTTTTATCGGGACACAACTGCCCATAGAGGGACTGCCCCTCACAAAGTGGGACAGGTGGTAACCTTAGTCGCTACTCCTATGTCGGTGCGGCGCGCTGACAAGCTGCGGTACACCTTCTCTGGGTATGCCCACTGACGGTGCATTGCGGGACGAACACGGTGTTACGCGTATCCTTTGTTCCTTGGACGGGTACACTTAGGGCTTTGTGGGTTGTGTTTGCTTCTCCGTTTTGTTGGGACGGGTACTATGTTGCATACTCTATGTGCGTTTCATTCTGCACGGGCCCTGGCTGGTGCCATTACTATTATGGGCGGACCGTGGCAGTCAGCACTTTAGGTTGCTCATCGCCTGCCGGCTTAGCCACGCCTCTGGACGCATCCTACTTGGGCTCGCTCACGTACACTACTCACGTGTCTGTGGTTGCGGCGCGCACTCATTACTATGCATATGGCGCTACTACGCCGAATATTCACTGCACCGCCGGCGCAGGCCTTACACCGGCCTTGCGCTGAGCTTCATGAATCCCGGGGATTGTCTAATGGGAGAATTTCTAATTAAGGGGGGGTGGGAAAATAATATGTATTCATCTTACATCCCAAAAGCAGTGAGAGAATGAGGTGAATTGTGATAAAGCTCTTAAGCTTGAAGTATTGATTTGAAGCTGAAATTGAATTTAATATTATTTCAAACTGTGTTCTGGCAAAACATATATATTTATCTAGTCTATTATTTATTTTGCATAACTGTGAGCTGGTTCCACACGGGACCTTTTTCAGACATATTTCAGTTATAGAATAAAGTAATTTACAATATAACCTACATTTCCTATTTAAGAATATTATCTTTGTTTTTTTGAATGAATAGACACCAGCATTATATGACTCATTTAAAGACACCAAAATATCTAATTCAGACATAAACTTGGTAAGTTTGGTGAAAGGTATATAGGATTAGTGAATTATGTAACTGTGCTACAGCATTTACATTTTATTTCTCTGTGAGGTACAGAGTGAATGGCAGCAGTCAGAATTGTCATTGATCAACAATAACAAAGACATATTGATACCTTATGCTGGAAAACAGTGGACAGAAGTAATGAATCACAACAAATAATGATAGTCTGCATAGAAGCAACAAATGGTTAACTAAATCAAAGGCTATAGGTAAGTCCACAAAACATACCAGTCCTAGAGTGTAGTAAGGCTGAAGTTTTAAATTTAAAGCATTATACATGGGACCAAAGAAGGTTTGTACAAACTCCAGCTAAGCTGCCCAATATTTCTAGGTTTGAACATATTTAAAAGTACTCCTTACTAGCTAAGAGAAGCTCCTGCTAAGACTTTTCTATGTGCCAGATAATCTGGAGCTGGTGTTATTTAGGTTAGCAATGACATCAAGGTACAGTAAGTAATCTGAGGTGTGGTAACCTAAATTTAATGATCTCAGACAACATTACAAAATGTACAGATGATTTAAATCATTCACAAATGCTAGCATGTTAAATCTGTGAAGAGGGTAAAATTAAGATGCAGAGAAGTTAGAGGTAGGTTACCTTAGATTTAACTGGCTGCAGTCATAATTGTTACAGATCCAAGATAACGCAGAAATATTTTTTTCTTGTACTGAGAAACAGTAGACAAAACTAGTAAATCACACCAAATAATGACAGCCTGTGTAGCTAGTTTGTTTGTCCTCTGAAAACGAGTCATAAAAATAGACCAGTCATTGTCTTTGTGATCATTTTATTAATAAACTTCAACAAAGTTAAATACCACAATTGTTTAACATAAAGTATGTAATAATTTGAACATTAACAATTCAACCTCAAGTGCAAGCAAAAACAGAAGGTTGGTGTCACCAAGCCCAGTCCATCTTCAAACTATAGCCCTGGCACCTACCACCATCCCCCCTTAGACAAATCACTTTAACCACAACACTTGGGGCTTGCACTCTTTGCCCTACAGAAAATATCCTTTAAACCATGCCTCTTCAGTCTTTCCAACCTGTCTGTACCACAAGATGCTGCTGAACTATAAACAAAGAGGAATACAAACAGAACTAAGGCCAAAAGGCAACCACTTCATGGTGAGATACCGAGAATGGCCTGAGCAGGTGTCAGAGACCATCCATAATATTGCTAAAACAATCCCAGGGAAGGGGCAGGGGGTTACAGAGGTGCCATCCACCAGAGTGAGGGTTGCCTCATTCATTGGCTAGATATAAAATCACAATGAGTTATTTGCAGACAAATGGGCTTGCTAGCAGACCATCTTTGTCCTCTAGAAACAAGTCATAATTTCAGACCAGTTATTACTTTTGTGACCATTTTCTTAATAACTATAGCAAAGTTTAATATCACTGTTGATTAGTAATCAGTACATAACTGCTTGAACATTAACAATTCAATGTCTAATGCAAGTAAAAGAAGACAGCATCACCAAGCCTGTTCTGGCTTCAGACTATTTCACCCAGCCCCATGCCCAAATCACCTTAACCACAAAACTTGGGGCTTGCACTGTTTGCCCCTTAATAGATACCTTTTAAACCATGCCTCTTCAGTCTTCCTGACCTGTCAATACTACAAAAGGCCATTGAAGTAGAAACACGGGGGAATAAAAGGGGACTAAGGCTATGAGGTAACTGCCCACCAGCATGTAAAAACTGCTGCTCCCTCATTCAAGGCCTCTTTGCCACATCTAAAGGTAATATTTTCAAACAAATGACTTAGGATTGCTTATTCTGTGTAAAATAATCATTAACTGACAAGGATAATTGCAAACTGAATAAATAAAAAACAAGTTTGTTTAAATGAATGCTGTTGGAGGCATAAAAGTCCATGTCAGTCTTTATAAGTCAAGATGACAAATAATTTGGAAGCCAATGGAACCTACTGCTTTGGTCACCCAGAGATTGATAAAGTGTTAGGGTAGTTCTATAGCTACATTCCTCATAGCACCGTTCCAATAAAGCCAAGGTAAAATGCTAGACCAAAAGATGATCAAGTTTGTATGCAAGGCAGTTAATGAATGTATGACAGCTAGATTCCTAGCTAACAGCATTTTCTTCAGGACCTGTTAGATCATTCCCTCCAAGATGAATGAGTAAGGAAGAGGGCTCATGCAGGCTGGCTAGGAGCTAATTCCAAACATCCCAAAATTGTGAGCAGGATAAACCTTGTTGACTGACCCACTGGACATTCCATGCATTTTAGTTGAAAAAACATGGTAGCCCATTGGTGCGAACCACTGCCCTTGAAGTGATTCTTTGGACAAAAGAATTCCCCAAAGTCCACAATTATTCTTCCCTGAAAGATAAAACACTTCAGTTATTTTTATGCAAAACGAGAATGCATTACACCTCTATCTCCCTGTCCTCATTGCAAGTTCTGTGGTCCTGCCTATTATGAATGAATGAGAAGACAAACACCAAGAAGGAATGCTTTGCTGTGAGAGTGCCTTGCATTATACTATATTGACTTCATAGGGTGTAACCTACTGTCCTAACTTTAACTTATTACATCCGAGAGACAAACCATGTGCATCCACAGGTAACTCCTACTGACGCGTCTAGGTGTCAAATATTGCTTGCTCATACTTGCATCAATAATTCCAAAGCCATGTTGTGTACAAGGTTTTAAAATATTTCATCTTAAAGCTTACACAATGGCAAATTCAACTGCATTAATATTTGACCTCTGTCTAGTGCCGGTAAATATGTATTAACTGTTGTTTCTATGATATTAATTTATTCAGATATACTTTTCACATTTTTCTAAATATCTTAACCAAATACATACAGAACTGCTTATATTCATATGAAAGCTCTCAGCTAGATGAATAAAATGCTGCTGACAGTACGTGTGTAACTTGAGTGGTTGCTGAAATACTGTAAGTTGTTTACAAAAATGTTACAATTGTAATAGTTACTGTGTTTACTGTGACTTATAGGGTTGCCACCTTCGTTCACGGCTAAAACCGGAGCCAAGCCACGCCCCTCGCGTCACCAGTAACCCCGCCCGCCCCACCCCCTCTCCCGCCAACATACCGCCTATTTTGTGATGTCACGACAGCATCACTCAACGGGAACGCCCTCTTTTTTCGTTCCCGCCGCCTGCTTTTGGCTGATTTGCTATGCTTTTCTGTAAAAAAATCATAGTAAATCAGCCGATTTACAAACTCCGATAGTCTGTTTCCTTTTTGAAACAGAATACCGGAGTTTGTACAGTGTTTTCCGGACTACCGGAGAATCAGTTTGATTTCCTGATAGTCCGGAAAAAAAACGGAGGGGTGGCAAGCCTATAAAATTCATTTTAAGACTTAGAAAGTAAAGAATATTACCAGTATAAAAATAGTTTGTACTTAAGAATTTGCCATTTATATTTTTTTCATAATCCCTATAGTTCCAGAGATATGAACATTTATTTGAAATGTGAGGACATAATTTGATTGTCAAAAGGCTTAGGCTCCTCCCATTGGAAGTTGCAGTGCAGACATCCTGAGCTCCACTGTAGGGAATTAGTCAGAAAATAGGAGATTTAGGAGCAATATGTGACAATAAGTTGTAGAATGCTTGGCCCAAAGGAATGGACAAGTAACACAACAAAAATGTGCTCTCTCTAGACAAACTTGGTGCCCTCAACTAACATGTCCCATCTTGGACTATCTCAACCAGATAAAAATAAATTAATTGGTTAAAATGACATCTTCCCAATGCAGGTTCTGCAACAATTAATTTACGCAAAAAGATCCAATGTACAAACAGTTAAACAAGGTGGCCCTTAGAATAAATGAGTGGAAATCATTTGTGGAGAAATAGGTCTCCTTGACTACACTGCTCAAAGGGTCATAGCCTATCAGCTTTCTATGATCTTGAGAAGCTCTGATTAGGATCCCCCAGACATTTATAATCTGAAAACTAGAAAATGCTCATAGATGCTGGGGAGTCCTAGAAACTGTGCTAGTAAGCTTAAGGTGATCAGGTGCATCTGTAGCTTTATTCAGTAAACAGTGTTAAATCAGAAATCAGATAAAAGCTGAAATGCCTCAACTTCTGGAGTGCCAGGGTAAGGAAATGTAAAGACTCTTAAAAGCAAAAACCAAAACGGAGGCTCTACTGATAAAAAAATTTACCAAGAATAACAAAAATCAGTCCATGTGAGACTCCACTCAATTTATTATTAATGTCAGTAAAGTGCAGAATAACGTTTTCGTCAGCATAAATCATTGACTTCATCAGATACATAGTGGATTGTCATGGCCTAGCTTATATACTGTGTTACAATCAATTAAAACTTTCATTTAATTAAAATTTAAAGAAATACAACCACATTCACTACTTGAATACTATACAGTCAATATATACTTAAAAATATTTATAAATAATGCAGTTAAAATTTAAAAAAACTCATTTTCAAACAGCCACCTGAAACATCAATAATATTTTGAAATATTTATATCAATATATATATATATATTGCTTGGAAACACTTTGGTGTTTATAAAAAGTAATTTCACAGCTTACCAGCTTTCAGTTTTAACAATGGGACAATAGATATAGTATCATTTAAGCCAGGGATTTTATTGGCTTCTAAGAAAATTTGCCAGTAGGTTTCCCTATGCTCTAATCTAATCTCCCAAGGACCCCCTCTATTGTCTCGGACCACGGTTTCTAATACGAAAAATTCAAACCTAGCCTGTTGGCATATCAATGTATGCTGAAACAGGGCATTGTTAGGATTTTGTTTCTGTACTTCATAATAATGTTTGTATATCCTCCTTTTCAGGTGTCTTTCGGTTTTACCAACATAAAACCCTTGGCATTTTTGACAGGTGGCTATATAATCAACCCTTGACTATTGCAGTTGGAATAAGTTGTTGCCCTTATCCATCTATTTCTAGCTGCAATATATATTTTGCCAGTGTGTGATATATATTTACATTGTGAACATGTTCCACACCTGTATGTATCTTTACGTTGGTTGGAAAATCTATTAATACTAGGTTCATATTCCAGTAAATTCTTAATGTTACTCCCCTTTCAGAACACTGTTCTTACTGTTTTACCTTTTAAATTATTAAGATCAGTAATGTCCTGAAAGGTTTCCCATTCCTGTTCTATTATTTTCCTAATATTACTGGAATTGGCACTATACTCAGTAATAAAGGCTTTATTAAACCCATGAATAAGATCATGCTGCTCACCATCTCTGTTAGATTTTTCCACCTTACCTGTACCCAAAATTGGTTGGTATTTGGTTTTCCTGCCATCTTGAACTTCCTTGAGGATACCTGAAATAAATTTTCCAGGGTATCCTCTCTCCTGAAACATCCCAGTAAGCTTTAAACATTCTTGTTGATAGTCCGAGTCATCCGAAGTCATGCAGGATGCCCTAACAAATTGGCCCTTGACTATGCCCTTCTTCTGATGTCTTGGATAAGAACTATTGTAATGGATGTAACTGTTGGAGAAGGTGGGTTTTCTGTAAATGGAAGATTTAAAACCAGTATCCTGCACACTCAAGGATACATCCAAATAGTCAAATCGATGAAGTCAGTAGTGGAGTTTAGATATTTCATAAATTCCTCTATAGTACTTGTCATAACTGTCCAAAAAATACAGATATCGTCCAAAAACCTGGAATAAAATATTACATTTTTGTTGTATTCACTATTTAAGATGTACTTCTTCTCCCATACTGACAAAAATGATGTCGGCATAGGTGGGAGCACAATTTGCACCCATTGCCACCCCAGATATCTGTTTGAAATATTCCCCAGAGAAATAAATAAAGTTGTTATGCAATACTAGATCCGCCAATTCCATAACTAGGAAGATGTCATTATCACAAGCCTGTGGTTTATCCCTCATAGCTTCTTCTGACCAAAGTAATCCCTGCTCATGTGGTATGACAGAAAAAAGGTCAACAACATCTATAGTGAGAAATTGTAAGTTAGGAACATTAAACTCAGGAACAACTTTACATAAAAATTCCCAAGAATCCTTAAGTAAATATTGCTCTCTACCCCACATTTGTTTAAGCTTCCAATCCAGAAACTTAGATAAGGGAGATATCTTGAATCCCTGAGCAGAGACAATAGGCCTTAAGGCCGGATTTTCAACATCTTTGTGAATTTTTGGTACCCTGAATATTGCAGGTACCCTGGGATTCTCATTTTCAAGATATGTATATGTGCTGAAATCTATAACCCCTTGATCAATTAAGTCCTTAATGGATAAATCTATTTTTTGTATGAAATATTGATCTTGTTAATTGAAACAGATCTATAGCGTGTATCATCATGTAAAATAGCATACATTTGACCTTCATACATTATTTTATCCATAAGGACTATGCCACCCCCTTATCTGGTTCCATAACCCTACTATTGGGGTTGTGGCCTAGTTCAAGGAGTAAATTATGTTCAGCTCTTCCTAGAGTAGGGGAAAATCTGTTATGTCTGTTTACATTTCTGATTTGTTTTTCAATTCTGTTTTCAAGATTTTTCAATTGGGGTGTATGGGTGGATTGAAGGTGCTAGACCTAGTAGGGGTGGGGATATCCACATGTTGTATGTCAGATCCAAAAAGGTTTTCCAAATTGAGTTTTCTAATAAACATTTTAAGATCCATAATGACCTTAGTAGTATTGCTGTTACATTGTGGAACATATTTAAATCCTTTAGTAAATAGATCAAAAAATATGTCTGTGACCAAAATGTCACTGTAGTTGTATATATGGAAACCTGCTCGACTAAGGACCTGAAAATTTTCCCCTTCATGGTCTATTACTATAGACGGTACAGTATTTACCATTTCTGGTTCCTGTTCTTGTTCCTGTTCTTGTTGAACCCCCCCCCCCCCGTAGGGGTAATTCCCTTGAAAAAAATTATTGGAATCTTGGTTGTTATGTTGATTCTGAATCCTCTCTGACCGCCTTGGAAGGGGTTCCTGTCCCTCATGATTATCACTGAACCCTTCACCCCCCCTCCTCCACCAAATTGTCGACATCAAATACTAAGTCCTGTCCGTTAGGAGTATGAGTATCATATCCATCCCTGTGATAACCGGAACGTATGGGAGGGGGTGCCGGATATTGCAAACCTTCCTGGTACTCCTTAATATCTCTGTTTAACTTTTTATGTTTTCTGTTAAGAATTTCTTCACATTTTTTATCTACTTGTACTCTAGTGTCATAATACTTTTTCTTTTCTTGTTCTGCAGTGAACAACAAGTCATTAGTCACAATGTCATTACATTTTTCTACATCACTATGTAATTTACAAATATCTTTTTCATTTTTGTTGATAATGGCTTGTACTATTTCTAAACCACAATTGTCAAAAGCTCTGACAAGTTCTTTATAAAAATCACTGCCAATCATGACATTGTTTGGATATTTGAATATCCTTAGTCCCTTAGGAAATATTCATTTTTTGAGACATTCATGCAGGTACAAATTGTCCATTTATAAACATTTGTACCTGTAAAGAGCCGTTTGCAATGCCTGTAAAGAGTCCGAATAAGTAGCATTGTTGGCAGCCATTGTAGAACCTCTTCTGGTACTATAAAAGTTCGGTTTGGACTGGACCCACTCCTGAAATGTCGACTGTGGCATAGCATTGTTGGTGTTTCCCTTATGTGAAGGATTATCCTGGGTAACGTTGTTGAAACCCAAAGCCTGTGGAGTAAGAAAAAAATTGACTGTAGAATCAGATTGATTTCTGCCATCCAGTTTTCATATTGTATCATTATCTTTCTGTACCAAGGGTGGTTCGCTGTTCCTGTTAGAGTCCTGTTGAAAAAAAACACTATGTCCCGAAGCTATGGACTTGAGCCCCTGGCTCAAAGGCATGAGTATTCCGATGAATTGAGTTAATTGTCCTGCCGATTTATGTATTTTGCCCACTTCAGACCGAACAGTTTGGTCTGTAGATTCCGTGGCCTTGGTCTCCCCTCCTCAAGTCTCCATATCACAAACCAAAACCAAAACGGAGGCTCTAATGATAAAAAATTTTACCAAGAATAACAAAAATCAGTCCGTGTGAGACCGCAACCACTCAATTTATTATTAATGTCAGTAAAGTGCAGAATAACATTTTCATCAGCATAAATCATTGACTTCATTAGATACATAGTGGATTGCCATGGCCTAGCTTATATACTGTATTACAATCAATTAAAACCTTCATTTAATTAAAATTTAAAGAAATACAACCACATTCACTACTTGAATACTATACAGTCAATATATACTTTAAAAATATTTATAAATAATGCAGTTAAAATTTAAAAAAACTCATTTTCAAACAGCCACCTAAAGCATCAATAATATTTTGAAATATTTATATCAATATATATATATATATATATATATATATATATATATATATATATATATATATATATATATAAGGGTCTCGGACCATGGTTTCTAATACGAAAAATTCAAACCTAAAGACTCTTAGAAGCATGTAACAATGATGAATAAGCTGTCCTGGTAACTGGTTCCAAGGACTTTGAAAACAATGCACTTGCTAGTCTTCTTCAGTCATCCAAATTTCCAGAGGAAAGGATGCTCCAAGAGAGGCAGCATCTGGAGCCAGCTGGTGAAACCTGGAAAGGTGTAATTCGAATAAGCTGTTAGCTATGCTATTGATGACTTGAAAAGTTTAAATTGATGTGCAGGCTTAACAGGATCAACAATCTTATAACTGAATGACCCTACCTAGATAAGAAGATCTTTTTTAGGGGTATGCATGACAGCTTAGTAACTGAAGTAAAATATAACCTTCTTGCTGCAAAAATGCTACTCCAATGAAAAATAGACACTCAGGTAAATTTTCTAGGAAGGTGATATCTCTTCTCCTTTCATCAGACCTTGAGACTGGCCATTTTTTACAAAACAAACTTCCTTGTAAATATCTGACCATGCCTAGCCCTGTTACCTGATGAGTGAAGAGCAGCAACTCACTGGGGAAGGTCTTAGGGCTCTGGCACATTGTGCCCCATTATAGTTGTTCAAAAGGATCACCCACAGTCTGAGAAAATGCACACCAAATGGTGCTTTCTGCCTTTCAACAAATAGGATAAATATCTAAGAAAGGTCTTACCTGGAGAAATGTCCCTGTAAGCAAAATTGAGGAGTCTGCAATTAAATAACTTCACTGACTCTAACCTTATTAGCTAAGAAAAACCTAACAGTTAAAGCACAGATAAATTTCAATTTATCTTTGTCACTAGGCCCAAGAAACTTATAACTTGGCTGGAACCATCTAACTTGTCCAAAGCCAAAGGAACTCCCAACTCCCTGCATAAATCCTTCAAGACTGACATGCCCTCTTCAGCACCTTCTTTCCCCTCCCCATCATTAGTTAACTGTCCAAGTAGTGGATGGCAGCGTAAGTGGGTGTATGTTGCTGCCAACACCAATGGAGTGTGTAACTGACAATTATAAAAACACAGCATGCTAGCCAGCAGCCTAAAGGCATGACTCTGTTGAACAATAAGGGCCAACTTCTTTCCTTATTATGTAAGAGGCAAAATGCAGCCTGGATATCCAGTTTGCAAAGCCAGGAGACCGAGAAACTCTAAATAATCTCCATGGTTGATGCAAAGATGCATAGTGCACTTTGGTTAAATTCTTGTCAATGAATGCATGGATGGGGAGGTGGCTGGATGTTTGAGATGGTGAATCTAGCTAAATTCTCCTACTTTTTTTATTAGGACCAGCCTGATGAGAGACACTTCATAGCAATGCCAAGGGAGTTGTGAAAAGGGTCCAGTGATCCTACTGGCTCTCACGTCACTGTCAGTTATCTTGCAAACTTTTATTTCTCTCCCTTTTATTGAAGAAAAGTTTTTTTTACTGGTTTGAAAATGAGCTGAACTGAGAACTCAATGGCAAAGCCTAACAAATAATGGGGTAATTGGCTAAGATTTTAGCTAACCTAGATATTTTGATCTGAGAATGGGATCTCTTCATTCAGCAACTCTCTCTGAGAAGAGGGCCTTTTATAGCCAGAAAAAAGGGTTTTGACTCTGGCAAGGTACCCTGCCTCAGGTTTGCAACTCTTTTTATTAACCCTGCATAAAGACTGGATGATGACTGCCCATTCTTCAATCATCACTTGATGACAATGATAACTCCCTCAATGATAACATAGATGGGCAAACATTAATTAGGCGCATGAACATTTTCTGTTATTAATAGCCCAGCAGTATTTTATATTTGAATGCTTTTTAATACTATTAGAACATCCAAGGTTATTGGGCTTGTCTAGTATCACTCTGAGCCAAATGTCAGAATGATGATGATCTCAGTAAAGAGATCTCTCTGTAACTTTTAGTTTTCCAAATTGTTGTTTATACCATGATCATAAGGACCATCATTGTATGTAGTCCACTTCTCTAATTATGTCCTGAGGTAGCCACCCGAACTTTTATGGTAATTAAAGTCTGAAGATGAGACTATACACAGTTACTTGCTTGTGTTGAGATAATTTCTTATACCTCTAAACTTCCACATGGTTGCAACATAAGAAACAGTGTCCCTGCATTTTGCTACCTCCCTTATTTTGCAGTTTCCGTGGCATATGATAATTATACCACAAGTGCCCATAATGCCAATAAACATAATGAGCTTCCTTCTTAGTTTTGCAATAATTTATTAATATTTTTTGCCATATTTTATTACCATTATTTTTATAGCAATTTGACAGCACACTTCTGTACCATCCACTGAAATCATTGCCTTTTATAAAGACAATTGTCCATTACAACCATGGCTAAACCAGAAAAAAATGGTAAAACCAGGGATACATATAACTGATAAAACCATTCAATTGAGGGACTTTACTCAAAAATGAGAACCAAAACAAATGCAGAGGGTTCGTTAATGTCTTTATATTTAACTATAAATATGATCTCAACTGTGGAGGTATCATTTGGGGGCTTGAGGAGCACATTTAATACGTCAGGGGTCGCATAGCTGAAATGGTAATGGCAACAGTACACCCTTAATTACCACAGATAACACTGGTGAAGTGCCCAGGAAAAATACACTTGCACATGTAAATTGTAGCTTAATAACCTGGCTAATAGTACTTCATGAAACAGATATCTGGCTTAAGATATTTATGTTTTTTTTTTTCTTTTGAATAAAGCCTTTGTAAGGAAAAAACAATAAACTATCCAGTCAAGAAAGACAGAACTATTATAGAAAGGAGACTTTTTAAAAATACTGGGAAAGCAAACATCCTGGGTACACCTCTGCTGCAGGCGTTCTAGAGTGATACCACTCCATCTCGTTTGCAAAGCGAAAAATGCTCAGAAAATCTTATGTTAACAAGAATGTGATGATCAGTATGCAGTTAGCAGACTGCTTCAAACTCAACAGCAAACTAAACCAAAGATTTCACAAGGCTGTACTACAGCCTGTTCAAAAGTAAGCTGAAGGTTACATGACTCGCGTGGACCAATGATTAAACACATAATAAAAATACAGTACCAGACAGACATTCAATGCCAAAGGCTTCTGAAAAATAAAACAAAACCAAACAGTGCAAGCCTACAGTCCAATAAACTTAAATATGGCAAAAAAATATGCTTTCACTAAATAATTCCCAAAAATCACACCATAACTACAGAGTCTGTAACTAAGATTACAAAACAGCAAATACATATACTTGATAGATTTAGTGTCACTGATCAGGCAAAATAAGTACCTCCTAAAGTCAAAATTGGGACACCAAGGCTCAAACTGTTAGACTTCATTTTATAAGTCTAGAACTCTAACCAGTAACCCAAATGGGCACACACAGACAAAGCAAGGTTAAATCAATTAAACAAATGTTGTTTCCTCTTTCTTTTCTTTTTTTTTTACATAACATCTTAATGGCTGCTGATGGGAAGCACCATAAATGACTTAAAGTGGGGTGATCCTTCAGTTTTGAGTTGCAAGAATTATAGAAGTGCTGTCCACTGGAATGATGGTTCCTTTGGTGATCGGCTAGGTATAAAAACCTTCACAAGGCTTCTCCCCCAAGTTGACTCACTCAGGGACAAACACGCTTGTGAGGAAGGCTTTAGATAAGTTCAGAAAACAGTACCAGTCGACTTGGCTATATCCACTGCTTTCTCAGTATTATTTACAAAAGCCGATAATTCAATAATTTTACTGCATAACTTTTTAAATCACTTTATTCACCACCATGTGTTTTCAGTTGCATGGCTGGTGCCTGTCAGAGGATTTAGAGAAGAAATGAAGATACATGAACCAAGTTAGGTATGATATTATCAACTGTCTTCATCTTGGGGAACTTTTTTTTTTTTTTTTTGAGAAAGAATGACAGGAGGAACACAAACAGAATGAGTGAGAT
The DNA here is from genome assembly GCF_019279795.1 of Protopterus annectens. NCBI lineage: Eukaryota > Metazoa > Chordata > Ceratodontiformes > Protopteridae > Protopterus > Protopterus annectens. The sequence continues at coordinate 310,920,135 of NC_056734.1, forward strand.
AGAGAAATATTTAGAATATTTATGTCAACTTACATATAGCTTAGAATTTTTACCAGTTCATCTCCACAAGAGAAGCATCTCAAAGCTGAAAGTCTCTAATGATTCCATAGCTGCTCTGTGCTGGCTTTCTTTGTTGAGATGAGCACATTGTTCTTGTGTGCCAAGTGTATATGAACTAAGGTGATAGACTAAAAAAAAGCTGCAGTGGTTTCAGCTGTACATGTTGTGTCAGAGAAATGCTCACCTTCAAAGTCTAGGTTGATAGTCTGACTTTGTTAACCCTACATGAAAGAGTAGTTTCTTTTCAAAATCTTCAAGTATTGCAAAACATGCCATATGCCTCTTCTTTCGAAATGGCACTTGATTTATTCATTAGTCTCTTGTAGCTCTTTTTGATCATGTAATTCTGCTGAAAATCAGCATGCTAACTGTTGCATTTGTATTGTAACTTGGCAGCTTCTGGAAAATTAAAACTAGCTTTAACTCACAGGTAATCTAGTGAACGGGTTTGTGTTTGACTGATGTGCTCTTGTGTGGATAATAGATATGTTACAGAACCACAGTGGTTAGGTTGTTACCATGGAATAGTCTATGCTTCTCAGTACATCTGAAACTTGAGACTAGTGGTTCGGATGAAATGCTTACTTGGAGTTTATTGTTTTTCCTTTAATGCTTTTCATCTTAACTGAATGTTGTTAATGGCCCCCCTCAAAGTCAGTGCCTGCAATGTTGCATGAAGTAGCCATGTGTAGCAATATCTACCTGAGAGACCAGCACACTGTAGACCATTTAATATGACCATGTATAACAACATCCAGCTGAGAGACCAGCACACTGTACACCATTTCCATGTAGATATGATCACTATATGTAATGTTGTCAAAATTTGCCACTGATCATGGAAGCAATGAGGATGCAAAGTATGCCAAATCCTGTTGATACTAAGGGATGTTTGCCTTTAACCATGTTAGCTTAAGGGAAACTTCCGGGACCTGCTGGGAATATGCCAGGAATACTGCAGGCATTAGTCTCAGGAATCCTAACCAGGTTCTTAAAATTATGCTGCAGCACATAAAGGAGTATATTTTATTTGTCAGGACTGCAGTGGAAAAAAGCACTGCCATGATAATGTTTTATAGAGTTTCCTGCTTCCCTGAGGCAAGGGAACTATTTATTGCACAGGCATTGATATCATTGTCCCACCTGGTCCAGAGGAACTGTAAGACATCAACAGGAAGGGCTTCTATTCCTTTAACTGCTTTGTGGTCTGTAATGTACAGGGCATTAATCATAAAGAACGTGCGCCACCACCTAAGCAGTTCCCATGATTCTCAGTTCTGATACATTCCCAGTATTTACTAAAGGTTTTTGGAAAAGGTCTTCCCACAGGGGCATGTAGTTGATAGGTGAAAGAACAGGCTAAATAGACTGGTCTGTACACAGAGATATTATGCAAATATGAAGTGGGTCAATATATTTTGTTGCTTATTATATGTTTGAGGTTATGCTGGATACACCCTAAATCCATATCTGAATAACCCTGTCCATAACCACAAGACCATGTAATAAATGGTTTATAATGCCAAATCTGCTGAAAGACGCAATTAATATAGTTTAGGAAATGTTCCTCCTACTCAAGGGATGCTTCTCTTGTCTAGATATGTTGGTTGGGGGGGGCCTGCAAAACAGTCCTGTAATCATAAGCAAGATTTTTGTTATGTGTGTGATGCACAACATAGCATTGCACACAGAGTTGGAATGGCATGTTAGCATCTTGGCAGGGCATTCTATACTAGTTTTACCAACAAATGAAGGGCAGGTTGGATAGCTCAAGTGAGGATGAAACAGCAGTACCACCAGCTGAGGCAAAGGTGTGCACAATGCATTGAACCATTGTCAAGGAGGCATCATCTGGTTCACATCTGGTCTTCATCTATATGATGTGACATAGTGATACATACAGTACCACATCCAGGCTATTCAGGGTCTTGTATGAACTGCTCATAATGTGCAACAGACATAACCAAACATACATACAGGTTAGGTAGTAGACAGGGCAAACTCATCATCACTTGCCCAGGCTGAAGGGTCATAAACAGGTTACTACAATAATTATGATATGGAGCTGTGTCATGGGATAATGTGAGTGATGGGTGGACACAGTGATATGTAGCTGCAATGCTATAACATGGGACCATGGGAAGTGACCAAAAGCAACATGGAAGGTTTTGGAAAGTCTTGGATCACATCTTCCAGTGGTGTAGCCAAGCAGCCATGACATGACTGCTGGCAGCATCAACAATGTTAGCTTACACTTCTGATACTTTATGGGGTCGGTGGCAAGTTAGAGGCGAACGATGGGACTGTATGTGTTCACCTTGATGAGACATATTAGACATGCTCATAACTCTCAACCACTTAGTATAAGAAATCTGGACAAGGCCTGATGTAATGGGGGACAAAGGCCCAGAAACGGGGACACATTTTAAATATTGCTCTTATAAACTTAGAAAATTTCTAGAATAGCAGGATCTGTGTTAGCAGGCATTTTCTGAAGGATATGAAATCTGAAACTCATATGTATGTAATTATTTAGGGACTGTAATCCACTGATAATCCCAGTGATTTACTAGAAAACCACAAATTTTATGAGGAGCAGACTAAAAATATGAGGAAAAATCTGAACATTCTGTAAAACTCTGGACAGTTGAGAGGTACAGCAGATGCTGTGTGCTGATCTAGATATGTGCCATTACAGTTGAAGTGATCGTTGAACCTAAGTAATGGTTGGTAATCTGTCATCTGCCTATAAATGACAAGGAAGAAGTTGTGCTATGTGAATGTGAGGGTTAATGTGTGTGTGTTTGTGTGTGTGTGTGTGTGTGTGTGTGTGTGTGTGTGTGTGTGTGTGTGTGTGTGTGTGTGTGTGTGTGTGTGTGTGTGTGTGTGTGTGTGTGTGTGTGTGTGTGTGTGTGTGTGTGTGTGTGTGTGCGTGTGTGTGTGTATGTGAGTGAGACTTCTTGTGGTGTTCATGCAGAAGAGAGAAGTTAGCCACTGCCTGGATGATACTCATGACTGGGATTGCAATGTTACATGCCCAGAGGTGACAGTGAGGCCCTCTCTCCAATGGTCTCAGCAATCTGACTTGGGCATACTTTGTCCTACTTCTCCATATCATTACCTTTCCATGGGCATGGAAGAAATGGCCTCTAGGAGTATATCAGAAAGTGGTTATAATGTGCTTCTTGACGACAGCAATGGAGGCAACATTTGCCAGCAGTGACCACAGCAGCATTGTCTGCTTCCTGTCCCTATACTTCTTGTCAATGAGCACACTACTGCCTGTCATCTCAGAAAGCATGGGACAAGCTCTCCATCTCCAGAGTGCTGTGAGAAAAAACATGTTTTGCCCATACCATTGACTTGTACATCCACTGGTTAATGTCAAGTAATACAGGCACATCATGGACTTTCCTGGACGTTCATATTGGTGCATAACCACAGCTGCTTCTATTTCCTGTGGTGCGCATATGCATCTCAGAGAAAGTGTGCATTTGACATGCTGTGTGTGCTGTGGACATACATGGAGCCCAGAGGGAGTCTCAAATTGAAGCTGTCCACCATGCCTTGGAGAGGTTGTGGGATCAACCTGTACTTCCGCAGGAACCTCTATTATGAGGTGTGTATGAGGTGCTTCCTTCTGCAGTTCTCCAAGCAGTGCCATTGTTTCACCATTTGCACATTGACATCAATAACAACAAAAGTTGCACTGTTGAAATCAGATATATGTTGTGCTGAACTCTCCACCAGTTGATTCTATTAAAACACAAACACACATGTCACAACAGTCTGCCCACATACATGCTCCTATAACCCTTCTGACATAGTACTACTCAATAGAAATATAGTTACAGCATACGTTGACATGCATACCCTGTTGTGGTGGTTGTTACAGTTGCAAACAAGTGGAGCATGGAAAGACAGAGATTTAGGTTGGCAGTGCTCAATCTTTCACTTCAGGTGCAGTGGTGTGCACTCTGCTATATTATAATGGGTATTTCAATCTTGGTATGTCCTTAACTGACACACAGGTGATTGGCATAAGCCCTGCACCCAAGATACCTTACATATGAGGGGCTGTTCCCTTTGATGGGTCAGTGACTCCACAGCCTTGGTGAGATGCTTTAGCATTTATGGTCCTCCCTTGTAGTGGATCTGTTTGTCACATTGTCCCTATGCCTTTCCTTTGCTTTAAAAGTATAAAATTAATAATCTGCTGTCAAACTGTATGTGCTTTATGAGTAATATGATATTATATTTTTGATGTCTTGTCACATTCTAAAAACAGGCCATTGGATTTCAACATGTGCCCCATACATTATATATTCTCCACTATAAGCAAGTACGTTTTATTTTATTTGTTTTCCTTTCCTCATGTGGGTCCAAGTTGTCTTCCTCTGATGAAACTTCTGATCTGGTTTGTCATCTGGTTGGATGGGGTCAGCAGCCATCCCTGAACTGACAAAACAATAGGCATGGGAGACAGAAGGCCACAGAGTTGCTACTGCTGTGCAGAAAAAGGAATGAAATTCTAGTGGATGACCCTATCCACTTATTTACTGGTGCTCTTTTAAGCAATGCCAGTTATAAGGTGTGACCTAGATGACTCACTGACCAATCTCTATGCAGCAACATTTGCCTAAACTCACCCACATGCCTAGTCTACATGCTATTCTGAGCCAGGACTTCCAATATTGGCATGACCTATCTGTTCTCCTTCTACACTAGTTACAACAGAAACATGGGCTGAGACAGTACTCAAGCTTGAGTTGTCTAGGTCATAGTCAGGGTCTTATCCCTTTCCACCAGTGGTGCTAGCTGTTAAGTCAAGTTATTAGGCAGAGCTAAAGGTTCATAGAGATTAAGGGTGTCTGGCAGCCAATGTAGCAAATTAAGACCATGAACTGTTAACAACCTGCATCTTGTCATCTAAGGTTTGAATCCCTCAGGATATTTTTGCCGAGTTTGTCACTCTGTGTAAGTCATTTAACTAGTCAGTGATCCTGGGCTTAGTCTGAAAATGCACCATCTGGATCAGTGTTCCTCTAATCTGGTTAATGAATAGAAAAATAAATAATAAATGTGTAAATATTTGCAGATGTTCATGAAATAAACACAGAGGTATAGCTTACTCATCACTTATTTGTGGCAGCATATGTGCTTCCATAACTAAAAGCTCCATTTAAATGCTCATATACATGTGGAAGATCTGCACTCACAAATTTCTTCTGAAGGAGTAAATAAAAATATCTGCTTAGGTTCAGTCATCCTTTATGCTTACATCTTGTTGCAATGTCAGGAACTGAGTGTAATTAAGCCTGAATAGCCTAACTGCTTTGTAGAAACACAGGCTGGTGGAGTTAACCAGTCTGCTGAGAAGAAACTACAAGTAGACATACAGGTATATGGTGGCAATTATATTACAGAAGTAGAAATACATTCCTTCAGAACTACCTGCTATCAGAAAAAAAGCACATTTGATATGGTGCATATGAATGGTTTAAATCTGCTGTCATAGAGGGTAATAGCTGAAACAAACTATTTCTTACACTTAATGACAAAAAAAAAAAAAACATATTTTTTCTAACAGTTCTGCACCAAGTCCACTCTGTAAAATGCAAACAATCTGCATGCAAGGGCTGATAAGTCTGACAGTTCACAGGCCATCTAAAAGATCACGTGTGTGGTGGTGGGGAGAAATATTACATGCAGAAATCTCACATGCATTGCTTCTCCTGTAGTCTTTCTCCCAAAGTTTACTGTCATATTATTTATTTATTTATTTAGTTAGTTATAAATCAAAAGGCACTTTTCCATTATCGTTATACATTAGGATCCCACTCCATTTGTGAAGAGAGAATATGGAATGAATCTAAGGAAAGTTACAAAATTTCTGATACTAGACTGATCAAGTGCAGTTGGACATGATAAGGGATATGAAAACGTTCTTTTTTTGTTATTCTAATAAATTAAATTGAGAACAACATCATGAACAGAAGTTTGAAATTGGTAGGTAGATTTCTAACAATTTTAGCAGCCAGTCTTTTCCATGTGAGAAAGTTTGATATCAGGAAAAAGTATCAGGACCATTTACATGTAGTTAGAAATAGTTGTACCAGACTGTTATTCTGAGTTGTACCTTTAAAGTTTGTTTAAAGCATCAGTTCAATAAACTTAGTATCAAAATAAAAATATAAACAAAGAAGCAAGCACAGAGAAGCAGACAGATTTGATTCACTGATTAATTTCAAGGTGCATCTTAACAATGTAGGTTTTTATTCTACTACTTTTACTTTTTTAAACCTTATCACCGTAATTTTATTAATTCTCTGGCTTAATAGTGGGTTGTAGTATTATTAATAACTTTCTTTACTTCTGTATCTCTAAGTTATATATTGTTATTCTATGTTTTTGAATCTTACTTTTTGCTCCATTGGTCTGGATCATGGCTAAAAAATGGCACATAAGCAGCTGACCTACACAGTTAACAAGGAAGTGAACATAGGTAGACAGAGATGGAGACAGACAGAAAGACAGGCAGCATACAATGACATACTCTAGCAGTATAAAACATAGTAAAACAATAAAAACATAGTCTCTGACCCAGAATCCATTAACAAGGAAGTGAACATGGGTAAATAGATAGATAGATAGATAGATAGAGAGATAGATAGATAGATAGACAGACAGACATCTATGTTACTATGGCAAACTATAGCAGTATAACATAGTAAAACAATAAAAACATAGTATCTGTCCCAAAATCCCTTAAGGACTGGTGACCTACCTCTTTTCTACAAGCTATACAGTGGATATAAAAATGTACACAACCCTGTTAAAATGTCAAGTTTTTGTGATATAAAAAAATAAGACCACAATAAATCATTTCAAAACTTTTACCACCTGCAATGTGAGCTATAACTTGTACCGTTAAATGGAAAATAAAAAACAAATCTGTTTGGTGAAAAAGAATAAAAAATAAAAAATGTACAATAACCTGGTTTCATAAGTGTGCACACCCTTAAACTAATACTTTGTTGAAACATCTTTTGATTTAATTATAGCATTCAGTCTTCTTGGGTAGGAGTCTATCAGCATGGCACATCTTGACCTGGCAATATTTGCCCACTCTTCCTTACAAAAGTGCTCTAAATCTGTCAGATTGCGAGGGCATTTCTTGTGCACAGCCCTCTTCAGGTCACCCCACAGTTTCTATTGGATTTAAGTCTGGACTCTGGCTGGGCCAGTCCAAAACTTTAATTTTCTTCTGGTGAAGCCATTCTTTTGTTGATTTTTATTCCCATTCAAGCATTTTATTTATTTTTATTTATTTTACATTTGTTGACCAGGCTAGTCTAACTGGATATATGTCCATTTTCAGTTGTGGCCCGGGGAGAAAAGCTCCACATAAAACAAACAGCACATTAAAAATTCAGTTTCAAAACATTAAACTTCAATTAAAGATACTAGTCATACAAAACATGTGCCACAAGGTAAATAAGTATATGTGATATAAGAAAGTAGAACAAAATAAGACACACCTTTTTTTTTCCAATCCCTGTAGGAAGGAAGTATTCGGAAGGATGAGGAGATTCCAGAACAAAGTTTTAAGTAAGGAGCAGCAGGAGAGACTAGTTTAAAGAGAACAGAGTTGGGAGAAAATTAGTGGAGGGGTAGTAACTCAGAGTGACAGGGGAGAAGTTCATTATGTCTGTCTTGTAGTAAATTAGAGTGACAGGGGAGAAGTTCATTATGTCTGTCTTGTAGTAACTCAGAGCGACAGGGGAGAAGTTCATTATGTCTGTCTTGTAGTAACTCAGAGCGACAGGGGAGAAGTTCATAATGTCTGTCTTGTAGTAACTTAGAGTGACAGGGGAGAAGTTCATTATGTCTGTCTTGTAGTAACTCAGAGTGACAGGGGAGGAGTTCATTATGTCTGTCTTATATTAACTCAGAGCGACAGGAGAGAAGTTCATTATGTCTGTCTTGTAGTAACTCAGAGCAACAGGGGAGAAGTTCATTATGTTTGTCTTGTAGTAACTCAGAGTGACAGGGGAGAAGTTCATTATGTCTGTCTTGTAGTAACTCAGAGCGACAGGGGAGATGTTCATTATGTCTGTCTTGTAATAACTCAGAGCGACAGGGGAGACGTTCATTATGTCTGTCTTGTAGTAACTCAGAGCGACAGGGGAGAAGTTCATTATGTCTGTCTTGTAGTAACTCAGAGCGACAGGGGAGAAGTTCATTATGGCTGTCTTGTAGTAACTCAGAGTGACAGGGGAGAAGTTCATTATGTCTGTCTTGTAGTAACTCAGAGAGACAGGGGAGAAGTTCATTATGTCTGTCTTGTAGTAACTCAGAGCGACAGGGGAGAAGTTCATTATGTCTGCCTTGTAGTAACTCAGAGCGACAGGGGAGGAGTTCATTATGTCTGTCTTGTAGTAACTCAGAGCGACAGGGGAGAAGTTCCTTATGTCTGTCTTGTAGTAAGTCAGAGCGACAGGGGAGAAGTTCATTATGTCTGTCTTGTAGTAACTCAGAGCGACAGGGGAGAAGTTCATTATGTCTGTCTTGTAGTAACTCAGAGTGACAGGGGAGGAGTTCATTATGTCTGTCTTGTAGTAACTCAGAGCGACAGGGGAGAAGTTCATTATATCTGTCTTGTAGTAACTCAGAGCGGCAGGGGAGAAGTTCATTATGTCTGTCGTGTAGTAACTCAGAGTGACAGGGGAGAAGTTCATTATGTCTGTCTTGTAGTAACTCAGAGAGACAGGGGAGAAGTTCATTATGTCTGTCTTGTAGTAACTCAGAGCGACAGGGGAGAAGTTTATTATGTCTGTCTTGTAGTAACTCAGAGCGACAGGGGAGAAGTTCATTATGTCTATCTTGTAGTAACTCAGAGCGACAGGGGAGAATCTCATTATGTCTGTCTTGTAGTAACTCAGAGCGACAGGGGAGAAGTTCATTATGTCTGTCTTGTAGTAACTCAAATCGACAGGGGAGAAGTTCATTATGTCTGTCTTGTAGTAACTCAGAGTGACAGGGGAGGAGTTCATTATGTCTGTCTTGTAGTAACTCAGTGCGACAGGGGAGAAGTTCATTATGTTTGTCTTGTAGTAACTCAGAGCGACAGGGGAGAAGTTCATTATGGCTGTCTTGTAGTAACTCAGAGTGACAGGGAAGGAGTTCATTATGTCTGTCTTGTAGTAACTCAAATCGACAGGGGAGAAGTTCATTATGTCTGTCTTGTAGTAACTCAGAGCGACAGGGGAGAAGTTCATTATGTCTGTCTTGTAGTAACTCAGAGCGACAGGGGTGAAGCTCATTATGTCTGTCTTGTAGTAACTCAGAGCGACAGGGGAGAAGTTCATTATGTCTGTCTTGTAGTAACTCAGAGCGACAGGGGAGACGTTCATTATGTCTGTCTTGTAGTAACTCAGAGCGACAGGGGAGAAGTTCATTAGGTCTGTCTTTGGTAGAATAAGTCCAGCATAGAGGTAGTGGACTTTAAAGTGAAAACTGAGCAGAGGTGGAATAGCAAAGGAAGAAACAGATGATAATGATAACAGGATGAGGACATCTTTGTCTGTGTTAGTGCAGGGACAGTGCCAGTGGTTAGTTAGATATAATTCAAGTTTCTTTTTGAAAAGTGTAGTAAAGGAGAGAGGTAAGTTCAGAAGGAAGTAGGTTCCAGCTTTTTCCCACTGCATTAGAGAAGAGGGACTCACCTGCTTTATTGTAGGGTTTATGTATAGATACAAGTAGTTTGTTGGCTGAGCGTAGATTTGTAAGATTGTTATACGGGCTGATAAGATTTGTAAGAATTGGTGTTTTACCTAGATAATAAAGGGTTTTATGGGTAATAATTAGTTGTTGAAATAAAATCTGATTGTGCAGTTAAAGTCAACCCAGTTGATTCAGAGTTTGGCAGTGGTGGGTTCTAAATGGGGAGTCGGTAGCATATCTGGCTATACTATTGTAGGAGATTGCAAGCTTGTTGAGGTTAGTTTTAGATAGATTAGTGTAAATAGGAGAGGCATAAAAGAGAGTAGAGATAAGGTGGGTGTGGGCAGTAGTAGATCTGGCTCTGGGAGTAAGGAAGGGTTCAATTTTGTAGAAGGAGCCTAGTTTACGGTTAACTGATTTTATTGTGGAGTTGATATGAGTATCATAATTAAGGCTGTGGTCAATAGTAACTCCTAAGAGTTTGGTAGAAGTGTCAGGAGATATGGCTGTGCCATTTTTGGATTTGATAGAGAAGTGAAATGGGGTAGATTTTTGTGTAGGAGTAAATATTAGTAGTTTAGTCTTTTATGGGTTGAGGAGGAGACCATGTTGTAAAAAACATTCTTCTACAAGCTCAGAGACATTTTGGGTAAGGGACTGCAGTTCAAAAGGCCCTGTAGCTGAGGATATCAATGTGGAGTCATCAGCATATTGTATAGTTACAGCTTGAGGGATACTAATAGTTAGATTGTTTATAAAGATGGAGAATAGAAGAGGGCCAAAAACAGATCCTTGGGGTACACCAAGGGTGACAGGAAGAGGGGAAGATTGAGAGTTTTCCAAAAGCACTGCTTGTTGCCTGTCATCTAAGTAGCACTTGAACCACTGTAGTGCTTGAGTATCCAGTGAGAGGGGCTTGAGAAGATTCAAGAGTAGTTGATGGTTAACCATGTCGAATGCTTATGAAAGATCAATAAAGATAGCCAAGGACAGGGTGTAGTTGTTATGACTTTTGTTAATGTGGTCAGAAAATGACAGGAGGGCAGTAGTGGTGCTATGGAAGGGTTGAAAGCCATGCTGAGAGCAGGCTAATAGGCCATTTAGGAGAAGGAGGGTCTGGTAATTTACTGTGGATGCATTTTTCCATGATTTTAGCTATGGGCGAGAGTAGGGCAATAGGACAAAAGTTGGAAAGTTCTGTTGAGTTGCCACCCTTGTGTAGGGGGATAATGTGAGACTTTCCAGATAGATGGGATGGTACCTTCTTTAATGGTTCTGTGAGTGTTGGCCAGAAAAGAAACCACAGGTGACCTCATGGTGACACCTTACTTCTGTCTGTATATACTATTCTCAAAAAAAAATTAATCACAATTTTAAAGTTGTATCTGAAGAAGTTTTAAAGGACTTTAAACAAAAGCACTTATATAGTTTTTGTGGAATAAATTTAATCAAGCAGATTGTGGTTTGGACTTTCCTTTCTCCAGTTTGTCTGTGGATTTTTAGTGCTTCGTGTTTGTGTCTGTTTTTTTATCAGGTTTGTAATATGGGTACTGGAGTGGTGAATTCATCACAACCATTGTTTTCTAATACTTCGAACATCAATTTGGTGAATGAAGCAGCAGCTTTACAGCAAACAGTAGGGAATTTACCCCTACTGATTCAATGGATGCCACAGCAGATGGATGGAATGCTTTCCCAAGGACTGGGTAACTTGGTTTATTCTAATTTGCCTGATAACCAGCCTGAATGCTTGCTCTCTAATAATGACATGACAGAACAGCATACAATTAGTTCAAATGAACAATGCTCTAACAGTGAGGTGCTACCAGGTCGTAACTTGAATGGAATTACGGCATGGAATACTGTACCGAATATCAATGAGTGGATACAAAAAGATATTGGGTTCATTCATGCGACGATGGTGTCACACAGCACGGACATTAATGGTAAGCTGGAGCAATTGGCAAGAAGCATTTTAAGCTGAAAAAGCTCCAGTTAGAAAATGTTTATTTAGCTGAGAACATCAAAGTAGGTAGAGTGCTGAAGGGCTTCAGGCAATGTAGGTGCCCGAACAACACAGAAATCAAATCACCATTGCATAACGATTTGATAGCACTTTTTAACAAACAAGGGTGCGAGTTCATGGAGTTGATTATTCAACACAATTGCAAACGTATAGATAAACTGGCTGTAGAAGTGAATGTGCTAAATGAAAGCATCCTAAAAGACAGTTCATACATGAATTTCAAAATTGAACATGGTCGCATTTTTTATAGTATTGAACAAAGTATTGTGAAGGTTAAGGGTTATAAAATAAAAAAAAATTGAATGGGATAGGAGAGATTATGAATCTGGGAATGCTTATCCCCCACCATCATATTCACAAACTTGGAATAATAAGGAAACGGATGGAAGGGAAAACACGGAAGAACATGACCAGCATCACTATGGTTACCAAGGCAATGACTGGGAATGTAATAGACATCAATCATGAGAGGAGAATTTTTTATCCACCAATCAGAATTACCAGCAGGAGTTTCCACAACTGAGGATGTCAGAGCGGATCCAGAATCAATGGGCAGAGCCGAACAGCTACAGGAATCAGTGGGAGGGCCTTCACTGAGGCAATGGAACTACCTATTATCAGGTCAATGCCCCTCCATGTCAAGGAAAGAGAAATTAACAAGTTTCTCTAATGAACAAATACAACAGGCAGGTATAGGAACTGATGATTGTCCTTTTCAAGTTCCTCAAATGGTTTACAACGAAGAAAGGGACTTCAAATTGTTTAACTACACTGAACTTGAAATAGGGACTGAATTTGCAAACTTTTTTCTGAAAAGGTATGAATATTGTGCCAGGAAGTTCTGTTGATTTAACTAAAGTATTAATTGACTTAAAGATTTATGTAAGGAAATTAAATTTCAATGTTATGTTTAACCAGACTAACAATGTTTTTTTTGGAGGCTAGAAGTGCACACCCATTACATTTGATAAAGTCCTTACCCTATGGGGAATTCAAGCACACTTTAACAAATACATCTAACAATAAGGTATTAGAAAAAGAATTTACTTTGGTAAAGAACAAATTATCCAGGAGGGGTTATTGGGACATATACATTCAGGCAGCAATAGACAAAGTCAGAAAAGTATTGTGTAAAAAGTGTTGCCAAAGAAGTCCCATGAAAAAATCACAATTTCAAAGATTCAGAGGAATTGGAGCCTATATTTTATGTAACCAAGTTCTCCCCTTTTTTGGATATGTTAAGGGATTTAGTTAACAAGTTATGGACAGTCATTTATAGGGATGAAATGATAGGGAGATTATTCTCGAAAAAAGTGACCTTTTCATATGGCAGATTCAGCAATTTAAATGAATTGCTGAACCAAAAGACACAGAACACTGTGGGGAAAAGGCTGGGGGCTTTTCCTTGTGGAATGTGCAAAGTGTGTAAAAGAATAAAAAATGTGGATGGGTGGGTTATCAATGGAAAGAAATTTTTGGATAAAAAATGAATTTAAATGTTACTCATGTGGGGTCATTTATATTATTGGGTGTGGATGCACACCCACAATGTTGTACATAGGGCAAACAAAAAGAAAAATCAAGTTGAGAATATTAGAACACTTAGGTGATGTTAGGGATAGGAGGTCAGAGAGCCCAGTGGCCCAACATTTTTGCTCTGTCCATGGGGGAGATATGGACATCTTTTTCTTCAGTGTTCTGGTCCAACCCTTTGGATGTCATAATATGTGGGGAGAGGAATTTATACGTAGGCTATTAAAGTTGGAAACAAAACTTATTGTAAACCTGGGAACTTTATATCCACATGGGCTAAATTTAGAAATAAATTGGGATGTTTAAGGAATTTATCTTAAAACATATAGTTGCTAGTGTATATATGCAGTTGTAGTAAGTGGTAGGTTTAAAAGTTTGTCAGTAAGGAAATAATACGGAAAAAAGTGTGATATAGGATGAGCTTAGTTAAACATTTAGGTAATTTAAATTATTCAGTTGAGTTCATCATGAAATGATTAATAATAATAATAATAATAATAATAATAATGTTTAGTAATTTTGTATTGGATTAATGAATATTTTATGGTGCAACTGTATAGTGCATTTGACAGTTTCTTTCTTTCACTTTAGGGGTTACACATTTAAGCTTGGGTGGAAATTTGTAGTAATTAAGAATGTATTGAATGAAATGCATTAGCATATTTAATTGGTGGGATATAAAAAGGATGCAATGTTTTACTTTTTTATTCCTTGAAGGCTTGTTAGCCGAGGTACCAGAAGAAGTACAATAAAGAAAGTGCCACTTAATCTGTTTGCTTCCTGACTTGTATTTTTGGAAAGTTTATGATCCCTTTGGGATTTGGTGTTTTATGTAACAATGTGTTAGACCCACTTAGGGTCAGTAGTGTTTATAACCCACCTCTGCAGCCCATTTTAAATGTTTTTGAAAAAATGTGTAAGATTGATCTACATACTAAGTATGGGGTTAACAAAAGGAGGGAATCTTACAAGCAGAATGTAGGTGGTGACATTATTGACTATATACATCAAAATGAGCTATGAGTTATGAAACCAGATAAGGGGGGTATCATTGTCATGACACAACAATCATATAAAGAAAGTATTAAAAGAATTCTCAGTAGTGAAGCTTATGAATATGCCAGTAGGTCTGAACTGAATAAGACTTATAATAGGATCAACAATCAGCTCCAGGATATGTTTATAGAGAGAAGGATTAGTATGGAAGAATTTAAGTATTTAATGATGGTCACTCCTAGTATTCCTACTATGTTTGCTGTGCCCAAGATTCATAAATCCATCGCGGACCCACCCATGAGACCGAATGTAGATGGACAGGGTTCCACTATGGTAACTTGTGCACAATACATAGATATCAAGTGTAAATATCTTTTGACCCAGGAGCAGCACTTGTGTAAAGATTCCTGGGATTTTTTAGATAAAATGAATAAGGTGGACTTTGATGTATCGGACAGCATGGTTACTATTGATGTAAGGGACTTGTATACCATGATCCCACACCAAGTTGCACTAGATTGGACACGGGTTTACTTGGAAAATAAAAGGGTGGAACAGATATATAATGTAAGTGAAATGTTGGGCATGGTGTTAAAGAACAATTATATTTTTTTGACAATAGTATATACAGACAGAAGGAAGGTGTTGCCATGGGGTCACCTGTGGGTTCTTTTCTGGCTAGTGTGGTGATGCTTGAATGGGAATGTAGGTATGTAGTCAACAGCATATACATGGGATATTTAAAATTTGACCTAAGTTACCTGGATGATATTTTCTTTATTTGGGGAATGGAAGATACTCAACCAAAAGAATTAATTGATTAAATTAACACTAACACCAGTGTTTTCACAATTTATGCATCAAAGTGATCTGCATAATATGGCATACTTAGATGTTTTAATCAGGAACACTATGATGAAAGTGAATATGTTGCTAGTGTGTAAAGAAAACTTAATTATTCTAATATGCTGTTGCATTATTCTAGCTGTCATCCCTATAAACAGAAACAAGTGGTGGAAAAAGGACAATTGGTGAGGGCAGCTAGAATGAACAGTTTAGATAAGGACTTTCAAAATGAAGTGGAACTTCTAGTAGGTATGTTTACAAGAAGGGGATATCCACATGATATGTTGTATGAAATAATAAAAGAAGTATTACATAAAAGGGAAATTGGATTTTATGTTCCGATCTTGAAAAAAGGAAGTGATATTATTAGGAGCACAGTAATGGCGGGAGACAAATGCAGGGATTATACAAGGGCATTTATCACTACTTTTAATCAGGCAAGTGAAGAAATTAAATGGATGTTGAACAAAAATTGGAAAATCTTTTATGAAAATACAAGTATTTTGAATATGGTGGGGGAAGCGCCAACCATTATATATAGAAGACGGTATAATGTTAAAAACATGCTGGAAAAGAAAAAATACAAAGCAAATGAACTGTAGGATGTCAAAATGTGGCAGATGTAATTATTGTGTGTATATATATATATATATATATATATATATATATATATATATATATATATATATATATATATTGTTTAGGCGTTTAGATGGATTTCCCAGTCATAGTTTTAAATTTAGCATCTTGGAAAAGGTAGAAAAGGATGTTAGAGGGGGACCATGGTCAATATTTCTAGAGCAACAAGAATTAAAATGGCAATTATGTATGGAATCATATAAGTTCCTGGTACTTAATGAGTTGGTTAGTATAGCCCCAGTGTTAAAGTTAAAATCATGGGAGAGGTAGTATTATTATATAAATACATGATGGTTGGTTAACAGGGTTATCTTTGTATTTTGTAATTTATGTATTTTATGTGTATTTAGGATGTGTAAAATTCACAATAACATCAAGTATTTTCAATAAGACATGCGGTAAGGTGGATTAGCTACTCTAAATTGGCCCTAGGCATGAGTCCGTGCATGTGTATGCCTTCCATGGAAGGTTGTGTGCCGGGCTGGCAACTTGACACCGTAAAACTCTACTGCCAATCATGAGCAGACGGGTCTACTTCTAATGACCGAAACGCCGATTCGCCGACAGTGAAATCACCGACACGAAATGACCGACAACGCACAAACCCGACAACGCGAAACACCGAACACCATAACACCGACACACGACACGGAAACAACACAGTACACTACAACACATATCCACTAGCCCTAACCCAAACCCTAACCCTAAGGTCCGACACTACCGCACACTCTCCCTACCTGCACCCTAACCCTAACTCACTTACACACCCCAACCCCAAGCTCGACACTACCGCACACTCTCCCTACCTGCACCCTAACCCTAACTCACTTACACACCCAACCCCAAGCTCGACACTACCGCACTCTCCCTACCTGCACCCTAACCCTAACTCACTTACACACCCAACCCCAAGCTCGACACTACCGCACACTCACCTATCACACACCCTAACCCTACATCCCTGAGTATTGCACACTTACCTGTCCGCTCCCTACTCCTAAATCCCTCACTATCGCATACTTACCAGGTCGCGCTTACACATTCCCCTTGTCGGTCTTCCGTCTGTCGGGATTCGAGCGTGTCGGTCAACTGCGTTGTCGGTCGTTTCGTGTCGGTGATTTCACTGTCGGCGAATCGGCGTTTCGGTCATTAGAAGTAGACCCGAGCAGACACGTGACCCACTGTGGCGACCCCTAACCAGGAAAAGCCGAATGAAGAAGAAGAATTGTGAGTAAAGTGTGAATGTTCGAGGAGAGTGGTTTTACTTTAAGAATTAATTTAACAATGTCATGTGATTGAATTTTATAGTATTTAATGAATGAATCATGATTTTAAAGTTGTATCTGAATAAGTTTTAATGGACTTAAAATGAAAGCGCTTATACAGTTTTTGTGAAATAAATTTCATCAAGTGGATTGTGGTTCAGACTTTCCTTTCTCCAGTTTGTCTGTGGATTTTTAGTGCTTCGTGTTTGTGTCTGTTTTTATATTTGTGAATATCAACATGATTCATATAAGATGCTTGTGTTACAAATGTATTAGAACTGTATGTCATGTGTATATCAAACTAGGTTTGTAGAGACCTGTGTTGAAAAAGGTTTTTGCAAAGTGCTTGAACTGTATCCACAGTGTACCCTACTGGAATAGAACAGAAATGTACATGTACTATTGTAACTGTTTAAAAGTATATGCTTTAACAGTAGAATCTAGAACACAGGAGGTTAACTTCAGCCAAGCAAATTTCAGAAAAATAGCTGAAATTAAATTACTTTAAGGCAGCAAGAGACAGGGTGTCTATACTAGGGAGCTCTCTGTGTTGTCTTTAAGGAGAAATAATTACTAGGCTTGAGATGTGGAAGGATGTAATTGTTTTATGACTTCCAGCATCTGCCATAGATCTGAGGTCTGTGTATTTTCACAGGTAGATGTTAAATATTGCTAGCTTCCAGCAGAGGGTTTCATCTGGGATAGAGTCAGATGACAATAAATGATGCAATTCTGCTAGCTATCCCAGAAGTAATATTTGAGATAGTAATTTAAGAAGTCTCCTAGAAAGACACAACATTCTGTATTCTATCTTGGACCTGACAGCAACAGCAATAAGAACCATTCACCACATCTGCCTTGCTCTTACGTAAGTTAGCTAGGATATAGTAATTCTCAGAGATTCAGTCATTAATATAGTGAAGCATAGTTTAGATGTTTTTCTTTATGTATTTCAGACTGTCCTGCAATGTTGTTTCAAATATTTCTTGTGGTGTTAAACTCTGATATCAACGTGAATATACACTGAGTATTTTCTTGTTCTTGTATTATTTATTATTAAATATATTTAGACTTTTCATTGTGTCTGATCTGTGTACATATATTTAAGTTCTGAGAGTACTTGCATATTTATTTAGTGACATTGTTTTGGCCAGTCCTAACAGCCTTGCTCTTGGTCAAACTACCATTTGTAAAACATTACACAGTAAGTTTGGGCACCCTTTGTTAAGAGCTTTAAAGTAGCTGATAAGGAGATGGCTGGTGGCAGTGATAGGTACCTTATAGTCTGGGCAAAGGGGCATAGCTAGTAAACCTGTGCCAGCCTTTCCCATGTGTGTGTGTGTGTGTGTGTGTGTGTGTGTGTGTGTGTGTGTGTGTGTGTGTGTGTGTGTGTGTGTGTGTATATATGTGTGAGTCTGTATAAATGAAACCTCAAAGAGTGTGTGTGTCAGCTACTTGGGCAGGAACACAAATCACTTGTTGGACAGAGAGGATGCTGGAGGTCTTTGCTTGGCCACTCAGCTGAGATCTCAACTGTATACCATGCCAGTGGGGAGTCTTATTGGGGATATGGAGAAAGAGGTAGAAACCAGCTCCTAACTGACTGTGGCCTTTGTGTGCTCTTAATAGAAATTGCACTTGATGCAGAAAGCTGCATCTGGTAATACTGTGTGCATACCTCGTCATCCTCTCAGTGTACATACCCCACTGTTGCCAGTGGTGAGAATTGAGGCTCCTTGATTACTGGTTGGCAGTGGTGGGTGTCACATATTTATTGGTTGGCAGTGATGGGATCACCACATCACATACTAGGATTCAGTGGTATGAATATTGAACTCCTGTGGCGTGTAAACAGTGGCCAGTAAAGAAGGTGTTTGTACTCTCAAGCAGCCACACAGTGAACATACAGAGTTTCATATCACAATAGTTTTATTTATTTATTTTTTGTTAGCTTAGTAAGTTAGGGAGAGCAGGCAAGGGTGTCAACAGAAAAGTACAGCAAGCTGACAAGGAGCCAGTTGGTTGAGATGTGCTAAGTCAAAGGCCTGGTGTGTGCCAACCTGACTAAAGCAGAAATGATTGCAACCTTAGTCACAGCTGCATCACAGACCAACAACCAGGAGGACAACCAGTCTGGCATTGAGGATGTACAACTCTCAGAAAGTGGACAGTTCAACCTTGCCTCAGAGGACAGGACTTAAAAATCCATCTAGCCTTAAAGAGATTTGAACTGGAGGCCAAACGTTTGGAAATAGAATCAGCAGAGAAATGGCAGCATTTGGAGACTGAAGAAAAGGAGAAACAGAAACAAATGGAATGAGAGTTAATAGAGAGACTGAGACATCTGGAGGCCAAAGAAAATGAGAGGCAGAGGCAACATGAAAAGGAAATGCTGAACTTCACCAGGGTCATGGAGGTAATGGGGAAGGGAATAACCAAACCCCAGAAGCAACAAAGGTCAGTAAATTTCTTTCACAATTTACAGAGGTTAGTAATTTTGATAGTTTTATTCATTTGTTTGAAGGGTTTGTAAACAGTATAAAGCTGATCAAGGGCTCTGTGTACAGTTCCTGGCCCCCTTACTCCATGGTAAAGCTGCACCTGTTGTTTCTAAATTGTTTGATGCTGATTGCTTAAGTTATATTACTGTTAAGAGACTGAGACATCTGGAGGCCAAAGAAAATGAGAGTCAGAGGCAACATGAAAAGGAAATGCTGACTCTTTGCCAGGGTCATGGAGGTAATGGGAAAGGAATAACCAAATCCCAGAAGCAACAATGGTCAGTAAATTTCTTCCACAATTTACAGAGGGTGATAATTTTGATAGTTCTATTCATATGTTTGAAAGGGTTTGTAAACAGTATAATTTTGATCAAGGGCTCTGGGTACAGTTCCTGTACCCTTACTCCATGGTAAAGCTGTACTTGCTGTTTCTAAATTGTCTGATGCTGATTGCTTAGGTTATATTACAGTTGTTTGTTTTAAGTTAACACCTGAAGCTTTTAGAAAAAAAGTTTCATGAGTATAGACACAAGGCAGTTGAAAGTTTGTGTGAATATATTACTGAACTAAGCACTTATTTTCATAGATGGATGAGTAGGTGTCAGGTCACCACTTTTGAAGGACTGGCAGATCTTTTGGTGATGGAACACACCTTAGGATTTTGCCTGAGGACATGAGAATCTGCTTAGCAGATATGAAATATCTGCTGTATTAAATGGGCATCACTGCACATGAACGGGATACCCAGTGCTGCACATGAGTCTAAGGGAACTGCTCCAACAGAGTCTGCCAATAACAGGGAAGCCACTAGTTCAGGTACATGGCCAGGATCAAGGGTTAAATGTTTTAAATGTAACCAGTGGGGCTCTGTAGCATATAGATGTCCACAGAGGTAAGGTGTAGTACAAAAGTAGGGAGAGCCAGTAAGTAGGAATGACAGAATGCCAGCAGTAATTTGTCTGGAGACAACAAGGGTACCAAACTACTACAAGAGGTTATATCCTATCTTAGTTAATGGGAAACAGGCCACTGCTAAGATATATATAGCCTCTGACATAACCATTGTGATGTCTGTAATGGTTAAAGAGGAGCATTACTTGCTTGGGCGGTTTACTCCAGTCAGAGTTGTAGGAGAGACCCCATTCCAAATACCTTTGACTAGGGTTCACCTTGACTGGGAAGGTGGAAAAGAAAGCAAGCAAGTAGATGTGCTTGAGGATATCCCTGCAGATGTTCTGATAGGGAATGATTTTGATAATGCAGTACCTTGTTTGCATGCAGTTACATAAAGTCAGGCTTAGAGACAAGCATGTGAGTCTGGTAGCCTAGGGTAGGGGACCCAGACAGGCTGCACACTTGAAGCCACGACTAGTGTGGTGGTTACTTCAGAGAAAGATCTACCCTGTAGCAGTGAGACTGAAGGTGAGACACAGCTACTGGTGGGTACTGATGTTCCATTGGATAGAGGACTGAAAGAACAGAGGTGACTAGTAGTACCCAGACTGACAGTGAGGCACTACTGTCAGAGGATAACAGACTTCCTGTGGAAGAAAAGTTGGGAAGGGTTACAAAGAGACAGTTGAGACAGGCTCATGTCTCAGACCCTACATTACAGGGCTTGAGGGAAGTAGCGAGGGAGCCTCCTGATCCTCAGTGAAAAAGGCAAAGTGTATACTGGAACAAATTGTTACTGTAAAGAGAGTGGACCCCTGAGGGAGGGCTAAAATGTGAGAGAATACAGCAGCTGGTAGTGCTCAAAGCCTATTGTCTGGCACTACTAGCCATAGCCCATGACATTCTCTTTACAGGTCATATTGGCATAACGCATACAAAGAGATATATTATTCAGAATTTGTATTGGCCTGGGATTTCTAGAGATGTAACAAGGTACTACATTACCTGTGAGCAGTGCCAAAAGATAGGCAAGGTAGGAGACAAGGTCAATTCTTCTTTGGAGCCTTTGCCTGTGATTGAGGAGAATTTCAGAGGATAGCTATGGCTATTGTAGTGCCTCTGAGTACCCCAAGTTCCATAGGGAAAAAGTATACCCTAGTGGTAGTAGATTATGCTACCAGATACCCTGAGGTGGTGGCTCTGTACTTCATTGGGGCAGAAAAGGTGGCAAATGCTTTGTTAGAGATTTTTAGCAGGGCACGTTTCCCAAAAGAAATACTGACTGACAAAGGTGCCAATTTCATGTCAGACCTGCTGGTTTGTCTGTGGGAGCACTGTGGGGTGAATCATCTAAAGACCCCCCCCCCAGCACACCCAATGTAATGGTTTTGTGGAGAGGTTAAACTCTACACTAAAGACCATGCTACAGGCATTTACAGAACAGTTTATGAGGGAGTGGGACAAATATCTGCCCCACCTATTGTCTGCTTACAGAGAGGTGCCCCAGGAACCCACAGCTTTTTCACCCTTTGAGTTGCTGTATGGGCATAGAGCGAATGGACTTATAGATTTGATTTGAGATGAGTGGAAGGGTGAGTGTAAATCCCACAAGGAGTCTGTTGTAGCATATGTCCTAAACTTCAGGTCAAGGCTCAGGAGTTCATGGGCTTGCTCAGGAGAACATGACAGAAGCCCAACAGCAGAAAAAGGTCTGGTATGATAGGAATGCTCGAGCAAGAGAGTATGCTGTGAGGCAGCAGTTTATGGTTTTCATTCCTGTCAGCCACAACAAGCTGCAGGCAGCTTGGGAGGGACCCTTCAAAGTGGAAAGGAAGGTCAGTGATGTTAACTGCATGGTAGAACTGCTAGGCAGGAGGCAGGGGCACAAACTGTACCATGTTAACATGATGAAACCTTGCCATGATAGTAGAAGGCAGAAGGAGTCTGAGGGGATCTATGGCTACAGGGATCCATCCAGCAAAATCCCAAATTACTATTGTAGAGCCTAGGATTGCAGGCATATAATAAGACATAGCAACACTGTACTGGGATCAGCAGTGTAAAGGCAGGTGGAATCTCAAGACAGGGTATGGGGTAATATATTCCCAGATAGGCTCATCCCTCTCAAGTAATGTTTTTTAAGAGTCACTTGAAAAATTAACAAGTCTTCGATGGGGGAAAGAAGTGAAAAGGGGGAATACTGCCAGTACAGCTATGTGGAATTTTGTAAATAATTAGATGTCATTTGTGAATATCAACATAATTCATATAAGATGATTGTGTTACAAATGTATTAGAACTGTATGTCATGTATATATCAAACTACGTTTGTACAGACGTGTGTTGAAAAAGGTTTTTGCAAAGTGCTTGAACTGTATCCACAGTGTACCCTACTGGAATAGAACAGAAATGTACATGTACTATTGTAACTGTTTAAAAGTATATGCTTTAACAGTAGAATCTAGAACACAGGAGGTTAACTTCAGCCAAGCAAATTTCAGAAAAATAGCTGAAATTAAATTACTTTAAGGCAGCAAGAGACAGGGTGTCTATACTAGGGAGCTCTCTGTGTTGTCTTTAAGGAGAAATAATTACTAGGCTTGAGATGTGGAAGGATGTAATTGTTTTATGACTTCCAGCATCTGCCATAGATCTGAGGTCTGTGTATTTTCACAGGTAGATGTTAAATATTGCTAGCTTCCAGCAGAGGGGGTTTCATCTGGGATAGAGTCAGATGACAATAAATGATGCAATTCTGCTAGCTATCCCAGAAGTAATATTTGAGATAGTAATTTAAGAAGTCTCCTAGAAAGACACAACATTCTGTATTCTATCTTGGACCTGACAGCAACAGCAATAAGAACCATTCACCACATCTGCCTTGCTCTTACGTAAGTTAGCTAGGATATAGTAATTCTCAGAGATTCAGTCATTAATATAGTGAAGCATAGTTTAGATGTTTTTCTTTATGTATTTCAGACTGTCCTGCAATGTTGTTTCAAATATTTCTTGTGGTGTTAAACTCTGATATCAACGTGAATATACACTGAGTATTTTCTTGTTCTTGTATTATTTATTATTAAATATATTTAGACTTTTCATTGTGTCTGATCTGTGTACATATATTTAAGTTCTGAGAGTACTTGCATATTTATTTAGTGACATTGTTTTGGCCAGTCCTAACAGCCTTGCTCTTGGTCAAACTACCATTTGTAAAACATTACACAGTAAGTTTGGGCACCCTTTGTTAAGAGCTTTAAAGTAGCTGATAAGGAGATGGCTGGTGGCAGTGATAGGTACCTTATAGTCTGGGCAAAAGGGGGCATAGCTAGTAAACCTGTGCCAGCCTTTCCCATGTGTGTGTGTGTGTGTGTGTGTGTGTGTGTGTGTGTGTGTGTGTGTGTGTGTGTGTGTGTGTGTGTGTGTGTGTATATATGTGTGAGTCTGTATAAATGAAACCTCAAAGAGTGTGTGTGTCAGCTACTTGGGCAGGAACACAAATCACTTGTTGGACAGAGAGGATGCTGGAGGTCTTTGCTTGGCCACTCAGCTGAGATCTCAACTGTATACCATGCCAGTGGGGAGTCTTATTGGGGATATGGAGAAAGAGGTAGAAACCAGCTCCTAACTGACTGTGGCCTTTGTGTGCTCTTAATAGAAATTGCACTTGATGCAGAAAGCTGCATCTGGTAATACTGTGTGCATACCTCGTCATCCTCTCAGTGTACATACCCCACTGTTGCCAGTGGTGAGAATTGAGGCTCCTTGATTACTGGTTGGCAGTGGTGGGTGTCACATATTTATTGGTTGGCAGTGATGGGATCACCACATCACATACTAGGATTCAGTGGTATGAATATTGAACTCCTGTGGCATGTAAACAGTGGCCAGTAAAGAAGGTGTTTGTACTCTCAAGCAGCCACACAGTGAACATACAGAGTTTCATATCACAATAGTTTTATTTATTTATTTTTTGTTAGCTTAGTAAGTTAGGGAGAGCAGGCAAGGGTGTCAACAGAAAAGTACAGCAAGCTGACAAGGAGCCAGTTGGTTGAGATGTGCTAAGTCAAAGGCCTGGTGTGTGCCAACCTGACTAAAGCAGAAATGATTGCAACCTTAGTCACAGCTGCATCACAGACCAACAACCAGGAGGACAACCAGTCTGGCATTGAGGATGTACAACTCTCAGAAAGTGGACAGTTCAACCTTGCCTCAGAGGACAGGACTTAAAAATCCATCTAGCCTTAAAGAGATTTGAACTGGAGGCCAAACGTTTGGAAATAGAATCAGCAGAGAAATGGCAGCATTTGGAGACTGAAGAAAAGGAGAAACAGAAACAAATGGAATGAGAGTTAATAGAGAGACTGAGACATCTGGAGGCCAAAGAAAATGAGAGGCAGAGGCAACATGAAAAGGAAATGCTGAACTTCACCAGGGTCATGGAGGTAATGGGGAAGGGAATAACCAAACCCCAGAAGCAACAAAGGTCAGTAAATTTCTTTCACAATTTACAGAGGTTAGTAATTTTGATAGTTTTATTCATTTGTTTGAAGGGGTTTGTAAACAGTATAAAGCTGATCAAGGGCTCTGTGTACAGTTCCTGGCCCCCTTACTCCATGGTAAAGCTGCACCTGTTGTTTCTAAATTGTTTGATGCTGATTGCTTAAGTTATATTACTGTTAAGAGACTGAGACATCTGGAGGCCAAAGAAAATGAGAGTCAGAGGCAACATGAAAAGGAAATGCTGACTCTTTGCCAGGGTCATGGAGGTAATGGGAAAGGAATAACCAAATCCCAGAAGCAACAATGGTCAGTAAATTTCTTCCACAATTTACAGAGGGTGATAATTTTGATAGTTCTATTCATATGTTTGAAAGGGTTTGTAAACAGTATAATTTTGATCAAGGGCTCTGGGTACAGTTCCTGTACCCTTACTCCATGGTAAAGCTGTACTTGCTGTTTCTAAATTGTCTGATGCTGATTGCTTAGGTTATATTACAGTTGTTTGTTTTAAGTTAACACCTGAAGCTTTTAGAAAAAAAGTTTCATGAGTATAGACACAAGGCAGTTGAAAGTTTGTGTGAATATATTACTGAACTAAGCACTTATTTTCATAGATGGATGAGTAGGTGTCAGGTCACCACTTTTGAAGGACTGGCAGATCTTTTGGTGATGGAACACACCTTAGGATTTTGCCTGAGGACATGAGAATCTGCTTAGCAGATATGAAATATCTGCTGTATTAAATGGGCATCACTGCACATGAACGGGATACCCAGTGCTGCACATGAGTCTAAGGGAACTGCTCCAACAGAGTCTGCCAATAACAGGGGAAGCCACTAGTTCAGGTACATGGCCAGGATCAAGGGTTAAATGTTTTAAATGTAACCAGTGGGGCTCTGTAGCATATAGATGTCCACAGAGGTAAGGTGTAGTACAAAAGTAGGGAGAGCCAGTAAGTAGGAATGACAGAATGCCAGCAGTAATTTGTCTGGAGACAACAAGGGTACCAAACTACTACAAGAGGTTATATCCTATCTTAGTTAATGGGAAACAGGCCACTGCTAAGATATATATAGCCTCTGACATAACCATTGTGATGTCTGTAATGGTTAAAGAGGAGCATTACTTGCTTGGGCGGTTTACTCCAGTCAGAGTTGTAGGAGAGACCCCATTCCAAATACCTTTGACTAGGGTTCACCTTGACTGGGAAGGTGGAAAAGAAAGCAAGCAAGTAGATGTGCTTGAGGATATCCTGCAGATGTTCTGATAGGGAATGATTTTGATAATGCAGTACCTTGTTTGCATGCAGTTACATAAAGTCAGGCTTAGAGACAAGCATGTGAGTCTGGTAGCCTAGGGTAGGGGACCCAGACAGGCTGCACACTTGAAGCCACGACTAGTGTGGTGGTTACTTCAGAGAAAGATCTACCCTGTAGCAGTGAGACTGAAGGTGAGACACAGCTACTGGTGGGTACTGATGTTCCATTGGATAGAGGACTGAAAGAACAGAGGTGACTAGTAGTACCCAGACTGACAGTGAGGCACTACTGTCAGAGGATAACAGACTTCCTGTGGAAGAAAAGTTGGGAAGGGTTACAAAGAGACAGTTGAGACAGGCTCATGTCTCAGACCCTACATTACAGGGCTTGAGGGAAGTAGCGAGGAGCCTCCTGATCCTCAGTGAAAAAGGCAAAGTGTATACTGGAACAAATTGTTACTGTAAAGAGAGTGGACCCCTGAGGGAGGGCTAAAATGTGAGAGAATACAGCAGCTGGTAGTGCTCAAAGCCTATTGTCTGGCACTACTAGCCATAGCCCATGACATTCTCTTTACAGGTCATATTGGCATAACGCATACAAAGAGATATATTATTCAGAATTTGTATTGGCCTGGGATTTCTAGAGATGTAACAAGGTACTACATTACCTGTGAGCAGTGCCAAAAGATAGGCAAGGTAGGAGACAAGGTCAATTCTTCTTTGGAGCCTTTGCCTGTGATTGAGGAGAATTTCAGAGGATAGCTATGGCTATTGTAGTGCCTCTGAGTACCCCAAGTTCCATAGGGAAAAAGTATACCCTAGTGGTAGTAGATTATGCTACCAGATACCCTGAGGTGGTGGCTCTGTACTTCATTGGGGCAGAAAAGGTGGCAAATGCTTTGTTAGAGATTTTTAGCAGGGTACGTTTCCCAAAAGAAATACTGACTGACAAAGGTGCCAATTTCATGTCAGACCTGCTGGTTTGTCTGTGGGAGCACTGTGGGGTGAATCATCTAAAGACCCCCCCCCCAGCACACCCAATGTAATGGTTTTGTGGAGAGGTTAAACTCTACACTAAAGACCATGCTACAGGCATTTACAGAACAGTTTATGAGGGAGTGGGACAAATATCTGCCCCACCTATTGTCTGCTTACAGAGAGGTGCCCCAGGAACCCACAGCTTTTTCACCCTTTGAGTTGCTGTATGGGCATAGAGCGAATGGACTTATAGATTTGATTTGAGATGAGTGGAAGGGTGAGTGTAAATCCCACAAGGAGTCTGTTGTAGCATATGTCCTAAACTTCAGGTCAAGGCTCAGGGAGTTCATGGGCTTGCTCAGGAGAACATGACAGAAGCCCAACAGCAGAAAAAGGTCTGGTATGATAGGAATGCTCGAGCAAGAGAGTATGCTGTGAGGCAGCAGTTTATGGTTTTCATTCCTGTCAGCCACAACAAGCTGCAGGCAGCTTGGGAGGGACCCTTCAAAGTGGAAAGGAAGGTCAGTGATGTTAACTGCATGGTAGAACTGCTAGGCAGGAGGCAGGGGCACAAACTGTACCATGTTAACATGATGAAACCTTGCCATGATAGTAGAAGGCAGAAGGAGTCTGAGGGGGGATCTATGGCTACAGGGATCCATCCAGCAAAATCCCAAATTACTATTGTAGAGCCTAGGATTGCAGGCATATAATAAGACATAGCAACACTGTACTGGGATCAGCAGTGTAAAGGCAGGTGGAATCTCAAGACAGGGTATGGGGTAATATATTCCCAGATAGGCTCATCCCTCTCAAGTAATGTTTTTTAAGAGTCACTTGAAAAATTAACAAGTCTTCGATGGGGGAAAGAAGTGAAAAGGGGGAATACTGCCAGTACAGCTATGTGGAATTTTGTAAATAATTAGATGTCATTTGTGAATATCAACATAATTCATATAAGATGATTGTGTTACAAATGTATTAGAACTGTATGTCATGTATATATCAAACTACGTTTGTACAGACGTGTGTTGTAAAAGGTTTTTGCAAAGTGCTTGAAATGTACATGTACTATTGTAACCATTTAAATATATATATTTTAACAGTGGAAACAGGAACACAGGAGGTTAACTTCAGTCTAGCAAATGTCAAAAAAAAAATACCTGAAATTAAATTATTTCATGGCAGCAAGAGACAGGATGTCTATACTATGGAGCTCTCTGTGTTGTCTTTAAGGAGAAATAATTACTAGGCTTGAGATGTGGAGAGGGATGCAATTGTTTTATGACTTCCAGCATCTGCCAAAGATCTGAGGTCTGTGTATTTTCACAGGTAGATGTTAAGTACTGTTAGCTTCCAGCAGTGGGGATTTCGTCTGGGGTAGAGTCAGGTGACAAGAAATTATATCATTCTGCAAGCTATCCCAGCAGTAATATTTGAAATATTAATTTAAGAAGACTCCTAGAGAGACACAGCATTCTGTATTCTGTCTTGGACCTGACAACAACAACAATAAGAACCATTCACCATATCTGCCTTGCTCTTAAGTAAGTTAGCTAGGATATAGTCATTCTCTCAGATTCAGTCAGGAATATAGTGAAAGCATAGTTTAGATGTTTTTATTTATCTAAGTCTGTCCTGTAATGTTGTTTTAAATATTTCCTGTGGTTTTGAACTCTGATGTCACCGTGAATATATACTATTTTCTTGTTCTTTTATTATTTATTGTCAAATATATTTAAACCTTTCATTGTGGCTGGTCTCTGTAGAGATACTTGAGTTCTGAGAGTACTTGCATATTTATTTGGTGACACTGTGTAGGCCACTCCTAACAACCTTGCTCTTGGTCAAACTACCATTTGTATTAATAGTAACATTACACATTAAGATTGGACACCCTTTGTTAAGGACCTTAAAGTAGCAAAATAGTTGATAAGGAGTTGGCTGGTGGCAGTGATAGCCACCTTATAGTCTTTGCAAAAGGGGGCATAGCCAGTAAACCTGTACCAGCCTTCTTTCCTAGGTGTGTGTGTGTGTGTGTGTGTGTGTGTGTGTGTGTGTGTGTGTGTGTGTGTGTGTGTGTGTGTGTGTGTGTGTGTGTGTGTGTGTGTGTGTGTGTGTGTGTGTGTGTGTGTGTGTGTGTGTGTGTGTGTGTGTGTGTGTATGTGTGTGTATGTGTGTGCGTGTATGTGTGTGTGTATTGTACAATTGGTCTGATCAGGGCATAGAATAGAGGAATGATTATTTTTTTATGTTTTTTTAACCTGAATGAGATAACCTTAAATAATTAACTGGGTCATCTAGAAGGATTTTCTGACTACTGTTGCTGAATGATAGTCAAAGAATAGGGAGCTGACTAAGAAGGTGCTTAGATCTCTGTTGGCAGTACCAGTTTGTAGTTAGGTACTTTCTACACTCTGAGGTTCTTTTAAGATTTACATACTAAAGGTCCTCAAAAGGAGCTCTAGAGCAAAGCCTAAGAGTTCACAATGAGTGCTTGAAGAAATGCAGTTTGGGGGATTATCCTGGGGTTGCAACAAAGGTCTACATTTGCTTAGTATTAGCAGAAGCACAATAGAAAGTCAGGTTGCTAGAAAAAATTCAGGCAGAATTACCTACCTGGATGCTAAACTAAGTGTAACTCGTTATCCCGAAGAGCGAGTCATCCTGTTTTCTGACTAACAAGATGATCTGTGTTAAAACTGAAATTCATCTATTTGTATGTACCACTGGAAGATTATAACAGATTCTGATGAAGTCTTAATTCATGGTTTTAAAGACAAAAATGCTTAATCTTGATTTGTTCATTTAATAAATCTTTATCTGATCATTTTTGGTCTGCCGAGTCAGTCTTGTGGATGTTCAAGAAACAGGATTTGTGTTTATTATTGATTTATTTTCCCATTGCTGCTTTCTTTTGGTGATCATCTGCAGATTTAATTAGCCATAAGTCTTGGTTAGTGATTTGGAGTTCTGTGAAGAAGACGTCAAACAGAAGGGGGTCCCAGTTCTGAACCCAAGAAATGCCACTAGTCAACCTTTTCCTCTCTTGAGTTGACAAATTTTACTTTTACTTCATGGGTTCAGTATTTTTTATTCACCTTACAATGGAATGGTGTACATTCAGGGCCTTTAAGTATATTTACTCTTCCTACATGAATAATAGTGTCAAATACCTTGGCCACATCTAAGAATGCTGTATGAACTACATATCTGTTAGCTACTGCTTTGATGACTTCCTCTAAGATGCGTAATAAATAAAGCTGACATATTTCCCTTTGAGAAAACCATATAGTTACAGCTCTAGAGAAATATTTTTTTTATACTGAAGCTTACAAAATCAGATATAATATGTTTCACGTCTTGGCAAATTACAGTTGTGAGGTTGACTGGCTTATAATTCTTGGGAACTGCCCCTTTATGAACTGACATAACAACAGGTATTTACTGTATCTCAGAAACATAGCCAGTTGATGTGTTTGAACAATTTTAAAATGGATTCAGAGAGGGCATATTTAACAATGAGACTGACTGTAAAGGATGAAACATTGCAAATGATGTTTATATTGCCAATGTAATGGAGCTTTTTTCCCCAGTCCACTGCTGAATCAAGGAACTACGTAGTTAGTCTTTCCCAGTGAACAAATGGCAACATATAAATAATAAATAGTAGGTTCATAGGTTCATTGGTGTTTAATTGGCTAATGACCAAAAGGGCCTTTTTAAGCTTAGCCATGCATCCCAAATCTCAGACAAGTTCTGGTACTATTGACAATTGTAAGTAGAGGCTTAGCAGATGAAACATTTGCAAGCAGGGGCCTGGGAGATGAAATGTTTACAGGTTGCCTGTGTCCATTAGACATAGGTGCCAAGCCAAGGATGACTTTCCTGTTCCACAAGCAGTTGTCAAAGTTACATTTGAATTGGGTTAGGGAGGAACTCTGCTTCACATGGATGGAAAGCCTGTTCCATAGATTGGGTAGTCTCAGGGAAACATTCCTGTCTCTCTAGCAGGTCCTATTTGTATCACAGGCAAGATATAAGTCTTTAGAATGGGTACATCTGGTGCTGTTTGATTTGCGGATATGCAGGGGGTTCATCAGAGTTGGATCTGATAATGCTATACATAGATCTCCCATCACCAGCCTGTAAGAGACAGAATACAGGGATAGGGTCTTGAACCGGTCTGCATAACGCATTTTATTTACAAGCAAAGTTCTTTAAGGTTAAGGTTGGTATTACTAAGTTGTAAGATATTCCAAAAACGAAAAGTATTGTCACAAAGTATATCAACAATCCAAACCTGTGACTAAAGAAATGCAATATGGTAAAAGCAAGCTTGTATTGTCGATAAGCACTTTCGTAATGCTTCTCACAACACTTCCTCAGACCTTTACAAAAAATATGAACTTGCAAGCCCATCCTATATAGGTGACTCAATTAACTCAAAGTACTTAATTGGCATCTTACAATGCTATCTAATTATACTCATTACATCTAAAACATCCACTACTTACTGAATTTAATACTTCTTACATATATCTTAGATGCTAGTTCATGCTTAACTAATGAATAAATACATAAAAATACATAAAAAATACATAAAAAATACATGATATATATATTAAATTGTGTACATATAAATACTAACCCAAAACCCTGAATAATCATTAAAATTCATACACAAAAATAACTATAAAATAAATTATTATACTATTTGGCCAAAGGTCTGTTTCTAAGTGTTGGTTTTAAAGGAATTCTCTCATTAAGGCCTGAGCCTCTATCAGCCCTTAGCCTAATAATCCAGCGTGTCTCTGATGTTTCTGTATTATTAGTGGTGTCTCCCCCTCTCTCATTTTCCTCTGTCTTTTCTATTGCTTGGAACCTAAATGCATGTTCTGATTCTGTGTTCTTAAAATACTTGGCTAAAGCATTTGCGAGGTTTTATTTACATCCTGTATTCTTTTAGTGAGAAACCTTTGCGGACATTCCATTTGTTGGATATGCATGCTTAGGTACATTCCAAAGGGGGTATTGTACTCAATGATAGGTCTGATGGGTGCCAAATACAATGGAACAATGACTTCCATGGACCTAGATGCCATACCTTTGTTTATAAGTTGCACAACATAGAATGATTTCATCACTACTATTACTGTCTATGTGTGTCCCTAAGTCTCTGACTACTGGGTCAACTCTAAGGGGTGTGTTATCCACATGACAGTTGCCAGGGGTGGATATTATGCATTTCTTGGCATTTAGTTTTAGTCCATGGCTCTGATACCAGTAGTTTGTCTGTGTCAGCCCTTCCTTGAGAACATTTGTGTCAGTGTGGAATTCAGTGACAGCTGCTAATTTGCAATCATCTGCAAATTTAGTCAGCCAGAGACGTTGACATTGGCCTTGAATTCAGAGAAGTAAATGGTAAAAAGGAGAGGACCAAGGGCCAATCCCTGAGAGACTCCACTTGTGACTGACCTCTTTATAGAGATGGATTCCCCAGTTCTAACTTCCTGTGTCCTGCTTGTAAGTCAGTTGGTTATCCACTAGGTGAAATATGTGTTTGTACCTAACCTATTGAATTTCTCAACAGTGCCTGAGTGAGATATTTTGTCAAATGCCTTGGCCAGGTCATGGTAGGCAGTGTGAACCATTTTGCCCTCATCCATTGCTTTGGTGACCTTCTCAAAGAAGTCCACCAGTTTGAGTAGGCATGACCTGCCCTTGATGAAACCAATCCAGATTGGGCCCAGTGTCTGGAAGTTTACTATGCCATTATTGATCATTTCCATGATAATTCTTCCCATGGCTTTACATATAAGACTAGTTGTTATGTGTGTTAAACAATAAATAAAGGTTAAAATCAATTCTGCTATAAACATGCAAAATAAATGAGGCATACAATAAAGCTTGCTTAAATGTAGAAGTACAGCTTAGCAATATGTAATGAGCATCCATACTCTAGTGTGACAGACATATCTCTGACTGTATCTATTAATAGACATGCTTTTTATAAACTCAGCAATATGTGCTCTTTTACAAAGCTGTTTCCTCAGAAAACATGTTCTCCCACACTATCAGTACAGCTAAATGGACATGTTTTTTCCTCAACATGTGTTTTTTCAATATCAGCGGCAGAACAGTTTGACGTATTCTTACAGATGTTTCCTTTCAGACTTCTGTTAATGGATATGGCTTTTTGTAAAATCAGCAGAAAAAACAATTCCTGATTGCGTGCTTTCTCACATCAGCAAAAGTGCTTAAATAGTATCATAGAAGGACAACAGGAAAGTCTGTCACAAAACATTTCCTTAAAAACAAGTCTAAAAAGAAAAGCATCAGCAGAACAGATGCTTCATATAAAGTCCAAAAAAGATACCAAGAGAAAAACAGGATTATAAGTGCATGAGAAGAACAGTTTAAGTAGACTGTTAAAATTCAGCTATGTTAGAGGTATTTGGTAGGAACACACTTGTTCTGAGATATTATATTACAGAAGCTGTTATAATCTTCCATAATAATCAAGAGTAAAGTCTTGGCACATTTATGCTACAAACTGACAGAAGAGTATGTGTCGTTTGTTACAAGAATAAGTTATTTATTGGTAACTGCACTTACAGTAAAATAGTATTGTGCTACAAGGTATATTTTCTTATTAGTGCAGCTTGCAAGGCTCTGTGTTTAAACAAACTGCAAATGCAGTTATGCAAAACTCTGTGTTAACCAGACTTTGATTCAGCAGTTCCAGTACAGCCAGCGAGACTTTGTGTCTTAAGAAGACTTTGGTTCCAGTTCCAGTACAGCCAGTGAGACTTTGTGTCTTAAGAGGACTTTGGTTCCAGTTAAGCTAAAGCACAGCAGCACCTTCTTTCAGAAAATTTTCAATGCTGACCCTGACGTGATGCCTTATCTAAGGTCACTCCAGTAAAAGTACAGTAACTAACATTTATGTTGATTATTTCAGTTTTCTACAGTTTCTACAGTTTGTAGCAGTACAGTTTCTCAGACATCTAAATTCAGAGTGAGACTGCAGTGCAGGAAATTGCAGTGCCATAAATTCTCCAAGAAAGGTGAGAACCAATATTATGAAGTCATCCACTGCCAACTTCATTTCATCAGCTTCTTGAATGACTACAGAAAAATGTACCAGCCATCTGCAACAACAGTCTGATCACCTGTTATCTTGCTAAGTAGTAAGCCTTTTTTTCTGTGTCACATATAAGTATGAATGCTATTAGGGAGCATAGCAGTAAATGTAAAAAAAAGTTACCCTTACTGTCTCAGACCAACCAGATAAATTATGGGAAAAATGTAATGCTGGTCTACTCAGCACATTAGTAAGTGTAAAACCTTATTAGGGCAAATTGATGTACATGCATTATGCAAATAGGTTGTAACATTTGATTGGTATCTGAAACGAAAAAAATGAAGCATGTCATAGTAAATGTTTATTGCGTGAATCATCTGAACCTGCTTTTTGTGTGCAATGCCATAAAATACAGTGCAGGCTATAGCTCAAAGGTTAGAATTTAAAGATAAACCTGTTAATGTTGATGAACCAACAAAAGGTAAAATGCTTATCCAGATATTAAACAAGTGTGTTCTGTTACTGCGTTGTTATCAGAGTTAGAACACCAGTCAAATCTATTATTGACAGAATCCCCTATAGATCTTGTTACACCCTTTAAAAATATGTGCAAAAGTGGAATGAAGCCACTGCTCAACACTCAACAGATGAGGACAGAAGTAAGGTTCTTGATCATTTAACAGAAGAATTTAACAAATTTCTAAGAGACAGACAAGGTGTGGTTAAAAAGTTCAGAAGTGATAAACAATACCTCAGTCAAAAGTGCATAGGGGCCGTACAATCAACAGAAGAGTGTACTAAAAAGTATCATAAACCTGTAAAGAACTACAAAAGGAAATATCAGATCTTAGGCAACAGTTACAGGATAAAGAAAATCTAGTGATGTTCAGGATAAACTAATACAAGCTAATCTTTGAATAGAAGGAGGAATTGCAGAGCACAAAACCATTACAAGTCATAGAACAGGGCACCACAGCAGATCTATATATGGGTCTACGTTGAATGACTGAAATTACAAAACTTCAAACTCATATGGTTGGGGTCATATGATCAAAGTTTTGTAATATCAAACATTCAAAAAAAGAAAAAAACAAAAACCAAAAACAACTCAAAACACATATATGCAGGGGGGCAAGAACCCCTGCATCTACCACACCCCCCATTATTAAAATATACCAACTCCAAGATCACAATACAGTGAGGAAAAGGGAAAATTCCTGTTCCCCGCTGTATGGAGATCTCCGTTTCAATGTTCAGAGTTTTAGAACTTCGATTATATGGTTTTGGCCATATGAAATTCGAAGTTCTGAACTTTGATAATTTAACTAGGACCCCTATATACACAGTCTAGATTATTACAAAGCTTACCACAGTGAAATGATAAAAAGGCATATTTTACAACATGCTTGCATTTGAAGAATGGGTAGCATACACAGCAGGATCTGATGTATGGACAGATGCATTACTTAAATGTGTCTGGATTTTTATTCCCAAATATTTTAAAACTTTCATTCAGTTAAAGAAAGACACTTATCAACTAAACACTAAAGTAGGATGTATGACAGCTGTTCTAATGGCATATACACAAGGGCAGCCTATCACTGCTAAGCTGTTAGATAATTTAAAAATCACCATCTAAGATAAATTAATGGAATAAGCTGACCATTTCAGACTTGCCTTTCAGATCATATATCAAAGGTCAGAGAGAGACATGCAAACACCATCATACAGAAACAGTTAATACATTGCTTTGTAGAGCAAGTTAAAGGGGACCCAGGGGATATGAAATGCATTTATGAAGAAAATTCAGATACCCTCACTGATTTGGTACGCAAATTAATGAGGGAATAAACTACGGCCAATGATGGGACATTATACTCACACCATGTCTTTGCATTAGGAGAGGGTAGTGAGCCATTTGAGATAATTGGAGAAGTTAAAAAACAGGGAAAGTAATGGTGGTATGAACAGCCACCAGCAGGTAGAGCTGCATCTGCACCACCAGCTCCTGTTCCTGTGTCTATAGCACCAGGATTGGGTGTATGTAATGAATAAAAGGTACCATCATGTTTTTTTCTGTAAGAAGAAAGGGCATGTTAAACAAAATCATGATCATTGCAAAGCTTGACATAAAAAGAAGGAAGGACAATGTGTGTTTCCAAAGAAAGAGCCAAAAGATTTGCAAGAAAAATCAGAAAAACAGGTCTATGCACAGAGACCTTACAATATTGGTAAAGACAGTTATAAGGGCCATCAATACACAGGAAAAAGGGTTGCATGCCCCATACATTTTCAAGCAGCCTAACCTGTAAATCCAAAACATTTGATAGAGCAGGCAGAAGGGATGGCTAGGCAGCAGCTATGAAAAGAGATTGAAAAACATAAATATGTAGATCACTCAGACACAGAGGAAGATCACAAGCAAGAACATGCAGTGTGTCATATTGCATTCAACAATAAAGGGGAGGATGAGTGGCTCTCCTTACAATAGGGGTGTGCCCCGCTTACTCTGTATCTTTCTTGACTACTTTTAAAAGGGGTCGAGACGGACGACCACTGATTGATATCTGGGTAGAGGGGTCACTATGGAAAAATGTGTTATTAGAAACAGGAGCAACAGTATCCATCACAGATAGACAGTTACCTGTGAATCTTATAAAAAAGGTTTGCATTTCAGCATTTAATGGCACAGAATGCTATGCAGTGAGTAGCCAAGATGTAGACATAACATTTAACCAAGAAGGGCAGACATTGAAGGGTGGTTTTTAATACATCCATCTTGTTCAATTACCATTATTGCTATGGACATTCTAGGACCTTTGGGCATAGTAATTGACTTGCCTAACAGTATTCTGGGGATAGGAGACAGGAAAAAGGAGAGGGAGAGGGAGAGAAAAGTGCAGGTTGCTGTGCAATCTCTCTTCCTGAAAAACCTGACAAGCCTACATGATATATGAATACGGACAATGAGGATGTGTGGCACCATTTGCATCAGCAATTCCCAAATCGGTGGTCCAAGACTCTCAGTGATTGTGGAACACTAGAAATGCCAGTAGGGGTGGGTAGTGATCAGGATTATATACCTCCATTTCAAACACAATATCCCATTCCTAGGGAGGCAGAAGAACATATGGAAAAATGTTTTGCAGAATGGGAAAAGGAAGGAATTATACAAAAAGGCAACAGTACCACAAATTCACCAATCTGGCCATTCAAAAAAAATATGGGAGTTATCGTTTTGTTATTGATTTATGGAAGGTTAATCAATACACAAGTCCTAGAGCAAATTTGATTCTGGGAGTTCCAGAGTTGTCTGCAACATATTAAGCCACAAAGTAAGTGGTTTACAATAATAGATTTAATAAATGGCTTTTTTACAGTACCACTTAGGAAGAAAGGATTGGCCACTATTTGCCTTTACATTTAAAAAACAGCAATATGTCATGACAAGATTACCTTAAGGATTTCAAACCAGTCCACTTATCTTTCACCAGATAGTAGGATCCATCCTGCAACATCTAGAAAAGGGTGATTCAGTGTTACA
Source organism: Protopterus annectens (assembly GCF_019279795.1). Lineage (NCBI taxonomy): Eukaryota > Metazoa > Chordata > Ceratodontiformes > Protopteridae > Protopterus > Protopterus annectens. Next base: position 310,957,994 of record NC_056734.1, read on the forward strand.
TTATATTGATGACATATTAATCCAGTCTGAGACAGTAGAAGAGCATGTATGGCTTCTTAAAAAAAATGTCATACTCTACAGCAGGCAGGGTTTAAGGTTAAAAGTGAAAAGATTCAGTTTATGTCTCGAGAAGTCAAGTTCCTAGGTACTGTTATAAAACCATCAGGAAGGCCTACTTGCCCTATGTGTGTTCAAGGCACTTTTACGAAAGGAAAAGCCACTGACCATAGCAGATCTGCATAAATTCATGGGAATTTATAGAGGATTAGGCAACAGTGGCTTCTCCTCTTTACAAAATGTTACAAGAACAGAAGAGCTCCACCTTTCTAGAGTGGGGACCCCATGTGGATGAGGCATTTTCACAAATTAAAGTAAAATTAACACAAGCGACAGAATTAATAGCACCCACACCACAGTTGCCATTTGTGCTACAGGCAGCAGCAGGAAAATAAAAACATTATCTTTGGTGCTATTGCAAGAATGGCCACATGGTGACAACAACAGAATGGAAAAAACATTACATCCAGTTACTTTCTGTAGTAGAAAGATGACCCCAGTGGAATTGGGCTACCAGCGTTCCATACAGCAGTTATTGGCCATTTACTGGGGTATCAAGCAAACTGTGTATACACACCAAGCAGTAAAAGCTCTAGTGGATAATTCTGAAATGAACAAAATAACAGATGGTATTAGTCAGGCAGCCTTTGCAAAATGAATTGCATTGTTCTGAATGAAAACTATCACAACTCAGACAGGGGACAAATATTATTTGTCAAATCATATGGGATATGAAGGAAAACAGCTTAACTGCCTAGAAAAAATAATGTTATTGGACATGCAATTTCTGGCATCTGATTTTGACCACTTTAAACCATCCATCTTTATAGATGGAGCACAGTATTGGGGCAAAGGCAAATACTGGACAGGATTTGCTGTAGTACCGGAAAATCCACAGATGGGATCTCCTGAACTAATCAAGTTACCAGAGCATATGTCAGCTCAAACAGCTAAATTGGAGGCAGTACTCTATGTGCTAAGGTATTATAATCCTGTTAATATTTTCTCAGACAATGCTTATGTAGCAAATTCTTTAAGACTACATATGGACACCTGGATAAGGCGAGGATTTGTAGACAGTTTAGGCAAACCATTACGCCATGACGAAGTATTAAAAGACATATATAAAGTCACAACAATGTCAAACCAACAAGGACAATACAGCATTTTAAAAGTAAAAGCACACCAAAAACCAACAATTGAACATTTCAGCTTAAATGCATTAGCTGACCCATTAGCAAAACAAGCAGCACAAAGTGGGGAAAAACTTTCAGAGTATGTGTACATTGATACAGAGGTTAGTGCCTTAAAAACAGAAGTTAGTACCCTAAAAGAGCTAGACTAACAATCAATTAAGCAAGATCTCAAAAATATTCAAAGAAAGCAAGGTTTAACAGAAGAAACAGACCAATGCATGATTGCAGGAGTACCGCCGAAGGAATATTATG
>NC_056734.1:310964498-311056998 GCF_019279795.1 Protopterus annectens
AAGGTATTACTGGGGGAAAGGATTAATTTTGGTCTCACTGAAGTGCTTGTTTATACATGGTCAAACTACTGAAAAGATCTTTGGATCAAATTATTCATTTTGTTGTCAGTGAAGTATTAATTAATACTTGTACAAAGTATTGAAAGGATTGCTGGGGGATAGTATAATAGTTAAAGTGTTTACCTCAAAAACACAATTTACAGGGTATGATTCTCACCTTTGAAAGCAAAGTTTGCTAGTCTTAAAATGGTCAACAAGGGGAGCTAGCACAGTAGTTGCCTTTGAACCTATGAGAGTGTCAGTGAAGTACTTGTGGATACTTGACAAACTACTGCAGGGATCACAAGAGGCAATTATTCACTTTGGTGTCATTGAAACGCTTGTGTGTATTTGAACAAACTACATAAGGGATCACTGGTGTAAAATTATTCATTTGAGTATCACTTAAGTGCTTGCATGTACTTCAACAAACTGTACAAGGGATTGTAGGGAATAATTATTAATTTGAGGGTTAATAAAGTGCATGTGCTCACTTGAACATACTACTGAAGGGATCACTGGAGGAAATTATTCACTTCAGTGTCATCTGAGTGTCTCTGCATATGTGGACAAACTACTTAAGCAATCATTAGAATAAATTATTCTGAAGTGATCATTGGAAGATATTATTCATTCGGGTTTCAGTGAAATGCTAGTGCATACTTGGACAAACTATTGAAAGGATCACTGGGGGAAATTATTCATTTGAATGTCTTGAAGTGCTTGTGCATACTTGGGAAGACTACTAGATCACAGGATCATAGGATCATAGGAGGTTTCCAGGCTATTGGCCCTAGGGCCTTTACAAACCTAGCCATGTTATATCATTGTTCGGGTATAAACCAAGATATAGAGTCTATATTTGCAATGCGAATCTTAGATCAGCACTGGCTGCCCCTGTCCAAGAGGGACATAGGTGAAACCCCAGAGTAATTTTATGGTTTCCCATGCAATTGTCCAGGTTACTCTTAAATAGGGATGGCGCAGTGATGCAGCAGTCTTGTTGTCACCTCTCAATGAGGTTCTCTGGTCTGATTCCATACTGGGGTGCCTTCTGTGTGAGTCTGCATGCCCTCCCTGTATTTTTGTGGGGTTTCTTCTGGGTGCTCAGGTTTCCTACCACGTTACAAATGCATACATCTAGAGCTTTTCTCCCCAGGCCTCTGCTGAAAATTGGCTTTGTTCCAAGTTGGACTTTCCTGGTAAACAAATGTTAAATAAATAAAAATAAGCTCATTGAGGAGTTCTATTTTACATGAATTGGGAGTTTGTTCCAGCGGAGTGGCAATCTCTGGGAGACATATCTGTCTCTCCAGCATATCCTGTTAATGTCTCAGGCTAAGTTGAGGTCTCTAGTCCGAGTGACTCTTGATCCATTTCATTTGTGGATGTGGAGCATTTCCATTAAGGTATGGTTTGAGACTTAAGTCACCTCTAAGCAGTCTATATGCGACAGAATACAGTGACAGAGCTTTCAGTCTGTCCATGTAGGTCATGTGTTGTAGGCCCTGAATTTTCTTTATGAAAAGCTTCTGAAGTCTGTCCATCTGCTGCAGGTGTCTGATAAGGTACATATAGAAGGGAGCATTGTACTCTGATATTGATCTGATGAGGGCGCTGAGTTATAGCCTCATTAGCTTTAGATGATATGCTAATAGCATCTAAAGCTAACTGAAGAGTTTACTGAACCGAAATAATCACTGGGGAAAATTATTCATTTGAGTGTCTTGAAGTGCTTGTGCATACTTGGACAAAGTACTTAAGTGGTTGCTGGAGAAATTATTTATTTGACTATTAGTGAAGTGGTTGTGCATACATGCAAAAACTACTGAAGGGATAACTGGGGAAATTATTCACCTTTGTGCCATTTGAGTGCTTCCTCATACATGGGCTAACTGCTGAAGGAATCATTGGGGAAATTGTTCATTTGAGTGTTAGTGAAGTGCTTGTGTATACTCAGTTAAACTACTGAAATAATCTGTGGAAAAAGATGTAATTTGAGTGCTTGAACATATGTGGTTAAATTACTGAAGAGGTCAATGGGAAATTGCTGTCAGAGAGTGCTACATGGTTAAACTACTGAAGGGAGCATTGGGAGTAATTTAAGTTGTTGTGCATACATGGTTAAACTATTGAAGGGATCAAAGAGGAAACAGTGTAATTTTAGTGCATGTGTGTATAGGTATATGTATATGTATATACTCTGTGGAGCTTTAACTGTTCATAGGTTCATGGGTGTGTACTAGGTTAATGGGTCTGAAGCCTTTACAAGCCTAGCCCAAAGGACTACCCTGGCATCTTACCACCTGACTTTAGTTCCCAGTGCCTCTGTAGAGTAGAGCTACTGGAGTGATCCCTGGAGTAATTTTCTATTTCCAATCCACTCATCAAGATTTCTCTTGAAGACGGCCAGTGAGGTGCTTTATTTGACATGTATGGGAAGTCTATTCCATAGCATGGGCAGTTTCTGAGTTATGAACCTATCCCTGAAGCACATTCTGTTGATTGTGGTAATGAGGTTGACGTCTCTGGAGTGTGTGGTGTGGAGGGATTGTGATTTCTTTAGATGTAGCATTTCTAACAGAGATGGATCAGACATGGCTTTGTAAGTCAAGCAGATATCACCTCTAAGTAGGCGATATGAGACAGAGAATAGTTAAGAGTTTTTTTAGTCTGTCCATATAGGACAAGTGTTTAAGGCCTAGTATCCTCTTTGTGAGGTACTTTTGTGGCCTCTCCAGTTGTTGCAGGAGTCTAGTCAGGTACATGCCAAATGGGACATTGTACTCAATGATTGGCCTAATGAGGGAAGAGAAGAGGGAGACAATGCCCTCTTTCTTCATGGATGCAAAATCCATAGTAATGAGATGTGCCATATAGAAGGACTTTCTGACCACAGAGGCAATGTGGTGGTCAAAAGAGAGGTTGCTGTCAACCTGTGTTCTCAGATCTCTTATAATGCCTTCTATGTTCAGTGGACTACCATTGATGTCGTAATTCATGGGAGCTGGGTTTTTCCCAAAGGGGATGACGACACATTTTTTGGCATTGAGTTTAAGGCCATGGTTCTGACACCAGTTATTGGTCTCAGTGAGGCCTTTCTGTAGGATGTCAACATCACTTGGGGAGATAGTAATAGCTCCCAACTTGCAATCACCTGCGAACTTTGTCAACCAGAGTCCTTCTCTGTTGGCCTGGACTTCACAGAAGTGGATACCAAACAGGAGAGGATCCAGGACTGAACCCTGCGGGACTCCACCTGTGACTGGTCAGCAGTCTGACTTGGAGTCAGCTACTTTCACACTGTGGGTTCTATCTGTGAGCCAGTTCACAACCCACCTAGTGATACAGGGGTTAATGCCAAGCTTAGTGAGTTTTTCTATGTTTCCTGAGTGGGGAATGGTAACAAAGGCCTTGGCCAGATCAAGGTAGACTGTATAAGCCACCTTACCTTCATCCACATCTCTGGTGACTGACTCAAAGAAGTCGATCAAGTTGATCAGGCATGATCTACCCTTCACAAAACCAAATGGTGTAGGATACAGAGTTTGGAGATTCCCTGTATCCCTGTTTATTAGGTCCATGATGATGCATTCCATAGCTTTGCATATCAGACTCATCAGGCTAATGGGGTGATAGTTCCCAATGTCTGTAGTTGCTCCTCCTTTGTGGAGAGGGTTGACTGTAGCAGTGCGACATTTGGTATGGACAAAGCCTGAGGTGAGGCTGTGATTAAACAGGGCACACAGGTGAGGTGCCATTTCACTCTGTAGTTCATGTAGAACATAGCCAGGGATATTGTCATGTCCCATAGAAGCTGTATTCTTGGCCTTGAACAGTGCTGTAATAACCTGTGCAGCAGTAATATTGGGTGCCTGGTAATCTATTGGTATTATGATTGGTTCTTTGGGGGGGGGGTAAAGTTGGCACTGAATCTGTCGGCCAGTATATTGGCAATATCTGTCGGTTTGGTATAGGAGGTACTATTGTGCAGTAGCTGAGAGCAAGTCTGTGTGTATTGCCATGGAGATTCTTTACATAACTATAGAAAGCCTTGCGTTTGTCTATACTATCTGCTGCAATTCTGTTTACATAGCTAGCTTTAGAGGATTTGATGAGGGATCTCAACTTTTTGTTGAGGCTGATAATGGAGTTTTTCCAGTCTTGAGACTTCACCTTATTCCGCATCAGTTTCCTCCTTCCATTGTAGAGTTTGTTTATGGCAGGAGACCACCACATTGGCTTCGTTTTTTTGAGGAGAGCATCTTAGTTCTATTGGGTATTGTCAGATCCATGCATTTGTGCATGTGTCCGTACAGTGCATTGTTGTATGATTCGGTGGTCATGCAACTATTCTCCATTTGCATGGGTACCATGAAGTTAGGCACCTCTGGTTTTAGAAGCCCAAAGTTAGCTTTGGAGAAGTTTTTCATGGTGGTTGGCTTTGTGAGGGGTGGGGGTTGAGGGGGATGTGGATTTCCAAGGTGATTATTTTGTGGTCGGATCTAACCAGGGAGGAGTTGACTATTGGTGTAGAGCAATGGTCACCCATGTTAGTAATGACAAGGTCAAGGACGTTGCTACCTCTAGTGGTGGTAAGAACGATCTGGTCCAGGGCATTGGAATTAATGAATTCCAGGAAACATTGGGCAAGTGTATTGGTACATGAGTAGTTTTCTCAGTTAATGGAGGGGTAGTTGAAGACGCCCAGTATGAGAGTGTTAGGTTAGACCTTAATATTCTCTAGGGTGCTTAGGAATGTGGAGTGTGAGTCTTGGGACATGGTTGGGACCTACAGCAGGCTACAACCTGAATCGCTGTCTTTCCCAATGTTAAGTGCACCTGAAGTATCTCTGATGCACTATGTTGGGCTACCAGTCTGGAGGTGTGCGCATCCTTTATGAATATTTAAACACCACCACATTTTGAGCTTTGGTCCAGGTTCTGGGGGTGAAAGGTGTGGAAGGAGTTATAGCACAGTAGTGCAGAGGTGCTTTCTGATGCCTTGAACCACATCTCTGTTACAGCACAAATGTCAATGTTCTCCATTTTAAGGAGTGCTTCGAGTGAGTGCATTATGAGATTTAGACTTCTAGCTTTGAGCAGCATGACCCTCAGATTGCATTTGTTTGTAGCTGGTCCAATTGCTACAGAGTGATCTCTGTCGCTATATATATATATATATATATATATATATATATATATATATATATATATATATATACATACATGGTTAAACTACTTAAACTACTGAAGGGATCGATGGGAAAATAGTGTCATTTTACTGCTTGTATAGATAAATATATATATTTATATATATATATATATATATATATATATATATATATATATATATATATATATATATATATATATATATATATATGTATATATATATATATATATATATATATATATATATATATATATATATATATATATATATATATATATATATATATATATATATATATATATATATATATATATATATATATATATATATATATATATATATATATATATATATAGTTAAAGTTATAGGGAAATAGTGTCATTTTAGTACTTGTATGGATATGATTAAATTAATGAGAGGAGCAGTGGGGAAATGGTCTCTCTTTAGTATTTGTTTATACATGGTTAAATTAGTTGAAGGATCAGTGGTGAAAATGCTGTTATATAGTACTTGTACATGCATCTTTGAACTACTAAAGGGGTTGGTGGGAAAAGTGCTGTTATATAGTGCTTTACATACATAGTTAAATGGCTAAAGGTTTCTGTGGTGTCATTTTAGTGCTTGTACATACTTGGTCAAACAACTGAAGTGATTGATGGAACAAAAAAATGCCCTTTATTTTGCTATTGCATCTTCTTAAAAGTGCTCAGTTGTATTTATTCTGCTCTGTTTCTTACTGCTTGGTAGTAGTCTGATTAAATTGTAATTGTTATTTTAAGCCTTGGGCTCTAGACCAGTTGTTTTACATTAAGAAGGTTTGTGGCCTGCGCTGTTGTGGCAGGACTGTTCCCTTACATCCTTCTAAGTTGGGAATTGCTGATTGAAGGCTCAGTGTCTGTTATTCTAAAAGTGTATTCATTCTGGTTAAAGCACTTGGGCTTCAGGCCAGTTATTTTTCATTAAGAAGGTTTGTAGTCTGCACTCTTGTGGGAGGACAGGCTAGATTCTGCTCTTCTGTGCTGGGAATTTCTCGTTTAAGGCTTATTGTGCCTGTTTATTTGAACTGTTTCTGAAATCAGTGTGCCTTGTTTGCTGTAGCATAGACTAGATTCAGACATCCTGAATCTAGCTTTGTTTGTATAACTTGAACACTAATCCAGGCCATCTCTTTTGAAGAAGGTTACCCTACACCCTAGTGGCAGGAGTGTGCAGTTAGAACTTGTCTGATTGAAGACTGCTGGAATGGGGCTCAGTTTTTAGCTTTTTATTGGTTAATTTGTTTAAATCAGTTTGCTCAGTTGCTACTGTTATATAAAAAAAATAAATACACTTTATGCATCGCCACTTAGCTAGGGTTAAACTATTTCCGGCGCCATAAAGTCTGCTGTTTACATTTTCCCTTAGAACTAGCCATTTTTTATAGATTTAGCACTCAAATCTGTTTCTTTGAGCCCAGCGCTTGTTCAGAACTTGTTGTAAGCACTAAATAAGCTACAAATTACTACAGCATTCAACTGTTCTCACTTGTCTAGAAGAAAACAGTTTTTAGTACTTAATAAATAAGCACCTATACAGGCATGTCTAAGGGTCAGCTCCCAGTGTTTTCTCCTGTCTACCTGATGAATCTGGGCATCTTGGGGGAATGCAGCAATTGCCTCATGTACACAGACAACTGTCTCCTCCTACCACCCAACACTACAACCTGTGAGAGATTCACTTATATAGCCAAACTGGAAACAAAGCTCTCCTCACCCGAGACTGGACTAGACAGTCAAGAGGAGAAGGTAAACACTTGCACCACACCACAGTCATCACATAGTCCCTCAAAACCTAGACCACCAGAACAGACACATAGAAATGCAAAACACACACCTACTTTCATGAAGGCTCTCAATAAAAATCTGCTTAAGCAACAGAGACCTCCAAAGCAGAAACGCAAGCAAACTCCACCCCCCCAACACAACCCAAATGACACATAGCCTACAAACTCAGTGTGCCACTCAACCACAGCCCATAAGGCATAACAATGTACCCAACACTCTAGTCATAGATGTCTCTATAGTCAGGCACACTGATGTTCCACTCAACAGGCTAAACAAGGAGAAAGTTACTGTCAGCTGCCTGTTGGGTGCCAGGATCCGCCACTTCACGCACGCACTCAGGTAACTCCACAACAAGTACAAATATGACAAATATGATTTTAAGGCCAAGTGGTATAGTGGTTAAGGTGTATGCCTTTTAATCACAAGGTGCAAGGTTTGATTCTCACCACTGGAAAGAGATTTACAGATTGAGGGTGGGAGGATGGCATAATGGTTAAGGTGTTTACCTTACAGATGCAAGGTGCAGGGTTTGATTCTCACATAGGGTAATTGGCTAGCCTTGAAATGCCTCATAAGGGCAGTTAGCCTAGTTCTAACCTATGACTCTGTCAATGTCCATGTTGGTGTGAATGACCTGAGATGTACCTCACTGGATTACATAAAAAGAGACATGGAGGAGCTCTCTGATCTTGTAGCCCAGGCAGGTATGACCCTAGCTCTGAGTAGCATCCTCCTATCACCCAGAATTATACCACAGTACAAGGACAAAAATGATTGACTTCAACAATTGACTAATCTTCTGGTGTCATTCTAAGGGGATCCAGTATCTGTCTGCCTGGGATGACAGATCGACAGACCACGATGCTTTGCCAGAGATGGCCTGCACCTGTCGTCCTTGGGATTCTGGATACTGGCTAAGGCTCTTGCCACCCCTATAGTGCCTTGTTTAGGCAAGGTTCAAATGACAAATTCACCACTGTGACAGGTACAAGCAAGCAAAATCCAAGGGTAATGCTACTCAATTCTAGAAGTCTAAACCTCAAAATGCATTCACTTGAAGTACTCCTTAAAATGGAGAACATCGACATCTGTGCAGTGACAGAGACCTGGTTCAAGGCTCCAGAGAGCATCCCTGCATTGCCAGGCTATAATTCATACCACACCTTTCGGCCACCTAACCTGGACCGAAACACTAAAGGTGGAATTGCGTCCATATTCATTAAGGATATCCACACCTCCAGGCTAGTTGCTCAGCATAATGCATCTGAGATTATCCAAGTGCAACTAGCTCTGGGTAAGACCGCAATCCAAATTGTGACTTGCTACAGATCACTCACCATGCCCCAGGATTCCCACTCCTCATTTCTTGATACACTGAAAAATATTAGGGTACAAACCAACACCCTCATTATGGGCAATTTCAACTACCGCACCATTAACTGGGAAAACTACTCATGTACCAACACTTTTGCTCAACGTTTTCTGGAATTCATAAATTCCAATGCCTTGGATCAACTTATTCACACCCTCACCAGGGGCAGCAATATCTTAGACCTGGCCATTACCAACATGGGCTACCGGTGTTCCACACCAGAGGTCAATTCCTTGTTGGTCAGTTCCAACCACAAGCTAATTAACCTAGACATCCACATCCCGCCCCCACCCCCCATTAGGGAAACCACCGCAAAAAATTCTCCAAAGCCAAATTCACACTTCTTAAGACAAAAATGGCAAACTTCATGACACCCATGCAGATGGATAGTAGAGGTATGACTGCTGAATCCTACACAAATGCACTTTTTAAGCACTTACACGAGTGCATGGATCGTGCTATCCCTAACAGAACCAAGATGCTATCCTCCAAAAAAAGGAAGCCAGTCTGGTGGTCCTCTGCCATAAACAAACTCTACAACAGAAGAAAGAAGCTGTTGCAAAAAAGAGTAAAATCCCATGATTAGAGGAACTCCGTGATCAACCTCAGTAAAAAGCTGAGATCCCTCATAAAACCCTCCAAAGCTAGTTACCAAAACAAAATCGCCACTGATTCTAAAGACAACCACAAAGCATTCTATAGCTATGTCAAGAATCTCAATGGCAACACTCAGATCTTCTCTGAGCTACAGCACAATGGCACTAAATATACAGAACCAACTGATATTGCCAACATCCTGGCAGATAGGTTCAGTGCTAACTTTACCCCTCTCTCACCCCCTAACAGGCGCATCTCTATACCGGAAGAATGCAAAGTTCCTGTAATCACGGCTGCACAGGTAAAAACCACACTGTCCAAAGCCAAGAACAGAACATCCATGGGACCTGACAACATCCCAGGCTGCATTCTACTTGAACTACAGAATGAACTGGCACCCCACTTAAGCACAATGTTCAATCATAGCCTCACCTCAGGCTTTGTACCCACTGAATAGTGCACAGTGACAGTTATCCCACTCCACAAAGGGGGAGCCACCATGGACCCCGGGAACTACTGCCCCATTAGCCTAATGAGCCTGGTCTGCAAGGCCATGGAACATATCATCATGGAACTTGTAAACAAAGACACTGGTAATCTCCAAACTCTGGACCCCACCCAGTTCAGGTTTGTAAAAGGCAGATCATGTCTCCTAAACCTGATAGACTTCTTTGAAGCAGTCACCAAAGCCATAGACAAGGGTAAGGTGGCTCACACAGCCTATCCAGATCTTGCCAAGGCTTTTGACACCATCCCCCACTCTGGAATTATAGATAAACTCACTAAACTAGGTATAAACCCCTGTGTCACAAGATGGGTTGTCAACTGGCTCACTGACAGAACCCACACTGTGAAAGTAGCAGACTCCAAATCTGACTTCAGACCAGTGACAAGTGGAGTACCACAGGGTTCAGTCCTGGGTCCTCTCCTGTTTGGTATCTACTTTTCTGAAGTACAGGCTAACACAGAAGGTCTTTGGCTAATGAAGTTCGCAGATGACTGAAAACTAGGAGCCATAATCGAAACTCCTAATGATGTGGAAATCCAACAAAAGGGCCTCACTGAGACAGATGCCTGGTGTCAAAGCAATTGCCTCAAGCTCAATACCAAAAGGTGCATTGTCATCTCCTTTGGTAAAAACTCTGTACCCATGAGCTACCACATAGGTGGTAGTCTACATAACACCGAAAGTATGATAAGAGACCTTGTGATACAGGTGGACAGTAGTCTCTCCTTTCATAATCACATCGCCACAGTAGTCAGGAAATCCTTCTATGTGGCAAACCTCATCACAAAAGGTTTCTCATCCAGGAAAAAGAGGCCATTGTTCCCCTCTACTCATCATTCATTAGACCCATTATAGAGTACAACGCCCCTTTTGGTATGTACCTCACAAGACATCTAAAACAACTGGAAAGGCTGCAGAAATACCTCACAAAGAAGATTACCAGCCTCAAACAGATGCTCTATACGGACCGTCTCAAAAAAACTCCAGCTTTACTCCGTCACATATCGCCTACTCAGAGGCAATCTCTGCCTAACATATAAAGCTATGTCAAACCCAAAGCTGTTGGACATGCTCCACATAAAGAAATGCCAATCTCTCTGAGCTACACACTCTAGGGACCTAAACCTTGTCACCACAATAAACAGAACATGCTGGAGGGATAGATTCCTGTCCCAGAGACTTCACATACTCTGGAACAAACTACCTATCTATATCAACAAATTGCCTCATTAGCACTCTTCAAGAAAAATCTTGCTGATTGGATGAGAAATAGGAAATTCACTTCATGGATCACCTCTGTGTCTCTGCTTGACAGGGGCACAGGAAAATAATTTTCTTGGGTGGTGAAAGCCAGGGTACCTTTTTGGCTTGGCTTATATAGCCTAGTACCTACCTATGAACCTATGAACCTAAGTTCAAGGATTGCAAAGTAGATATCAGAAAAAAAGCAATGTTCTAATAAAAGATGTGGATACTGCATGCTTATTGGATCATGAATCACAAGAACACTTCACTAGCATACACTGAGTTTCACAGTTTCTCATTTACATCTCATTATACTTATGCATTGCACAGTAGCATAAATGGCCTCTGTGAATTGTGCCTTAGCTATGCTCATTCAAAAACATCAGAGACACTGCTACAGCATTTGCTACACCTATGGATACCGTGGGTAGTTTTTGTAAAGTACACAGTTACAGTAGTAAGAGAGCAGTATGTAAGTTCTGCATAACAACAGAATGAGGTCTGAAAAGTATGCATGGTATACTCTTGGAAAGCAGGATCAGATCTTACCAGTTGCATAATGACTGGAGATTGCCCCAGATGCTGCACAATAAGCACTTCAAGGCCCACTTGACAGCACTAGAGTGAAGAGAGGTTGGCTCACTTACCACTAAACACATGCTCATGTGTCGCACGTTGATGACTTCTAGTATTTACTAGACTCAGTAACCCCAGGTTTGGATGAAGACTGACTATACATTATCATGAGCAGAAAAGCATAAATACTGCAACTATGTGCCATAGTTATACCCTTCCTTAAGCAGAAAAGTGGGACAAATGATTATTAGCTCCTAGTTTATTTCTTACAATATATTCTTTGGGGTGATTAAAATATCTCTCTTTGTAAGTTTAATTTGTTTTATTTGGTTTGATGAGCTGACTGAAATATTTTCCTTTTCTACTACTTTCTATTGAGAGACTCTGATATACTTGTAACAAGATATATCAAAGTTTTTATCCAGATTTCAAATTTGCCTGTATGACAAGAAAAAAAAAAAAAAACAAGAATGTATAGCAGTGGATTGTGTGTAAAACCATTTAAGAAGTGACAGTAACATCAAATATATTGCTGTGTACTATCCAGGTTTGCAACAATTACTAGATCAACAGTCCCTCAAAGCAATTACTTGTATCTTTTTGTCATGCATGCATAAGAAACCTCAAAATATATTTATAGCTTGCAAAACATTTTGAAACATAGTAGGCAGTACAATTCCTCCTAACACAATGCCTTTATTTCTTCATGAGTGACTTTTCCAAGGGGACGAAGCATGAAAAAGAATGGTAATCAGCCTGCATTCTGATATACAGCAACATGTACAAAACATGACAATACGCCCCTGAGTCAACACAGTCATTCAGGATTTAAAAACGTATGTGGACAGCCACAACTTTTAACCAACTTGTCTATTGTTCTATATTGCACATCTTATAAAGAAAGGGATTGTGTCTAGATCTAAGGATGTCATTGTTCCCCTTTACTCAGCACTCATCAGCCCAGTCATTGAGTATAATGCCTCCTTTGCAACAATAGGAATGCCCACAGAGATACTTTGCTAAAATTATACAAGGCCTAAACAACATGTCCTACATGGACTAACTCAAAGCCCTGTTGTAATACTTGGTACCCTACAGACTGCTATTAGGCGTCCTATGTCTGGCATACAAGACATCCTCTGACCCAACAGTGATGGATTTACTGCATATCTGCAAATCAAATGGAATTAGAAATACTTGGCCTAGGGATCTAAACATATTCTGCAACATCTACAGAATGGTTTGGTGGAACAAGTATATATCGCAGATGAACCAGCTACTCTGGAACAAGCTCCCCATCTGCATAAAACAAACTTCATCCTTATTCATATTCAAGCACAAGTTGGATCTATGGATGGAAGTCACAAATTTTACCCCAGGATTGCCCTCTGTACTATGAATCGACAGAGTCAGCTACAAAATGCTTTATCCCATGCGTTGTTTCCCTGAAATTATCTATGGGATGAGCCCATTGATTCTTATAATGAATACTATATGATTATTGACCATGAGATAGGTAAAGCCAATCTCTAACCAAATCAGATATATTAATCCAAGAACAAAAACGGAAATTAATTAGGCTTAAAATGGCCCATAAAGACAGCTAGCCTAGTACTTAATGATACACCTAAGATCCTATGATGTCTTAATTGCATATCAACAGCCAAATGACTGAAGACTGTTTCATATGAAAAATAGGCAATGACACTTAGATTATAGGCACAGTAACTGTATTATATGATATTACAAGGCAAGTAAATCTAAAAAACATTTGTTCCTTTTCTGTACCCTCCCTCATGATGTTCTTCCTGTCTAAAAGGGGCCAAAGCAGGTCAGGCTTGGAACAAATGAATGCTTGGTTACCCATCCATTTGTTACTGATAGTCATGAGGTATATAAAGGTATTACTCTGCTTTACATGGACGAGTAATCTGTTCCAGAGATGAAGTAAATAGTAGGTAAGTTATATTTCCTTCTGATATGATTTATTATATGTTGCTGAAACTGAAATCCTTTGTTTGAGTGTTAGAGGAGTTATTCTTCTTGCAGTGGTGAAAGAGATCAAAGAGGATTGGGTCCTTAATGGCACAGAATGCAAGACACAGATCAGGAACCTATAAAAGTTCAAGAGTAGGACTTCAAGCCTGTCCCGGTAACTAATAACCTTTATACCATTTTATTTAAGAATCTGTGTGGACTTTTTATCTGTTTGATATGCTTGGATAAGTACATGCCAAAGAGTACATTGTACACTGTGATTGATCTGATTAGAGTGCAAGGGAATGATAGTTTATTTTAGTCAGGATGCTACGTCCTTGGACAGATGCAAGGTTTTTCCAACTAACTATGTTATATTGCAGTTGAGTGAGAGGAATTTGTCCACCAAGTCACGGTGAACCCTTATGCCTAAGCCTGATTGAAAGTCTGCATTATCTACACTGCAAGGTTCAAACTGGAGATGTCTGCCAAATGCAATTAAACTGTACTTTTTAGATTTAATTTAAGTCGATTTTTTTATTCACCACTGGTTTGCAACCAGTAGTTCTTGCTGAAATAATTCTATATTATTAGGTGATCTAACAATGACTCCCCACATACGATTATCAGCTAATTTAGTTATCCATGGGTTTGGGTGGCAGTTTGGAGGTCAGAGAAGTGAATGTCGAAAGGGAGGAGTCCCAGATCTGAGCCCTGAGGTACATGTCTGGTTACTGTCTTGTTATCAGAAGGTACACTGGCCATCCAAACAGTTCATGTCCTTCAAAAAAATTGTTATAAGATTTACCATATGGGGGGGGAGTCTATATTTATGCTTTCTAAAATTTTATGGTACATGTGCTGAGAATGGTGTCAAATACTTTAGCCAGATCCAAATATTCAGCATACCTCTCAACTGTCCAGATTTTTACAGAATTTCCAGATTTTTTGTCTTATTTTTTTTATTTTTTGGTCTCTCTCTCTCTTTTGGCTGTTCCCGGTTAGGGGTCACCACAGTGAATCACCTTGTCCGCTCATGATTGGCAGTCGAGATTTACGGTGTAAAGTTGCCAGCCCGACGCCCAACCTTCCACAGAAGGGACACACATGCACGCACTCACACCTAGGACCAATTTTAACATGTCCAATCGACTTGCAGCATGTCTTTGGGCATGTAGGAGGAAACCGGAGCACCCGGAGGAAACCCACACGACCGCAGGGAGGACATGCAGACTTCGCGCGGAAGATACCCCAGCCGAAGATTGAACCGGAGAGCCTCTTGCTGTGAGGCAACAATGCTAACCGCTGCACTCTGTTCTTTATAATTGTTTTTTTTTTTTTGTTTTGACAAACCATTGGAGATTGAAGTCACTGAATAAATACATACCTTTGAGTTTCAGACTTCCTTTCCTCCAGAAAATGCATGCTAACACAAATTCTGTTATTCTAGCAACTTTCTAATTTTATAAAAGCAATATTTAAAATCTGCCCTATTTTTGAGCCTTTCTGACTACATTAGTTTAGGATTTATTCAGATTTCTTGAGCTAAGAGGTTGAGAGGTATACATTAAATGTTCACTGCTCACTGCCTCTGTCACCTTTTTCAAAGAAATTTACTAAGCTTGATAGACACGCTTTAAAACACTGCCCTTTAGTTCTCTAGTTTGGATATCATGGTTTACGAAGTCAGACGTGTGAGTCATGACTGTGCAAATTGGCCTTGTTAGGCTGATGGGCATATAATTATCAAGTTCAATAGCAGGGCCCCCTCTGGACAGAGAATCACAAAAGCTGTTCTCAGTACTTTTGGAACACCCCCCCCCCTGCAAAGTTTAAACTAAATATTTTCAAGAAAGATGTGAGGCATGTTTGTCATTGTTTATTAAACAGCCATGTATATTGTCCTGATCCATGGATGTGTGCGTTTTTTTTGTTTGTTTTTTAAGAGCACAGTAAATATATGTTACTTGAGGATTTTGGGATTGTACAGTGATGAAGAATTTGGGGATTCCAACATTTGATTCTGAGGTAAAGCATGCATTAAATGTATCTGTGTGATGATTGACTGAGGCTATCCTGTCACATGTTATGACTTTGACAGGATAGGGTCGTATACACAGGTGGCTCCACTGTGTACGGAGAAGAACAGACACAAATGGAAGTGAAAAAAGAAACATAGCATACATAAGGCCAAAATGCATGCAGGTATTATATAGGTACCTTGCCTGGTGGTAGACAGCTGAATTTTTCAACTGTGTGTATTGTGGCAATCAGCTGCCAAAAGGATATTCTGTGTTTTGTTTCCTATAGGGTGTAAGTGCCCTAACCAGTGACATTATGCAGTTTGTACATGGATGACAGACAATCTGTAGTGCAGCTAATGAGATTAACATTCTCTCTCTCTCTTATTGTTTATCTACATCCATGTTACTTTATGTGGATGTATAAAGCAATTTTAAGTTTTGTGGTGTCCCCCTCCCTCCCCAAGGAAACCTTTCTGTTAGTAGAGCAAACATATGAGAATAAGTGCAGCACTGTAATTGCCTGCACTGTGGCTTTTACAACAACCTGTACATATAGACTCAAACAACTACAGCAAACACACCTAACACCTGTACATTTCTATATTTACTAAGTTTCACATTGACAGCACTACCTTCTCACAAAATCTTTGCTTTGGAAATTCATTGCTGAATTGCTCACTCACCTCCATATATTTGAACCAGTGTAACCCACTTTTGATTGACACACCCGACATGACTATTTTTGAATACAGTAGCAGCTTGCAGATGATTTCATGCACACAATGCGACTGCACATTGCTAAGCAGTTTTACAAAGTAATACCTGCTTCAGGCATAGCAGCTAAGTGCAAAGTTAGAATTATGTAACTCCTGCTAAACACAATTTGTGTACATGGGACTGCAACTTATCAGCCTGCCATCAGTAATCTATTTTGAGATGAAGATCTTGACCACAGACAGGCTTTATGTCTTCTGAGTATGGCTGTTATGTTGATGAAAAACTAACTACTGAATATTACTGAACACTCTTTCTGTGCATAGTGCCTGTAGGCCTAGGCATGGTAAGTGGCTCTCCTGATCTGGTGCATTTGTATGAGAATCTGCAGGCCATACTGAACTTGTGCTGCCAGGTCAATGACCCCAACTGGGACACTTGTAATTTGTGCTCCTTTTGTAGCCAGTGAAGGTGATAAAGAGAAAATATGGTCCCATAGATATGTATTGTGCACATCGAATACACATTTAATGCCATTATTCAAACATTTATAACTGCCTGACACTCTGACATTTCCATCCTGCAGTCTGGACAGCCTGCTACAGAACAAGCTCATGCCAAAATATAACATAGAATGACTGCAAGAAACCAGCCATACTTCTCTGGAATGAGACCTGATGAATGGACATGCTTTCTATTCACACTCTGTGTGTCAGGGCACCATAATGGTGCAGTAGGCTGTAAAATATTTCCCTATATTTTCTGCATAATGACCACTTAAAGTACATGTTTAGTGACTTCTATAAGGGTAGAGTTGGCATCACTGCCTGCTAATGCTATGAGCACCTCAAGCAGGGAAAGTGGGGAGGGTGGTCGGGATGCTGTTAGACATTACCCTGATTATTACAAAGGCAATGTGAAACACAAAACCCTAGCCACCCTGTCACCCATCCTAGTGCTCCCCTTCAATGTGTGTTAATGCTCCCCATTTTTTCTTGTCAAACCTCCCCAAAAACAGTGTCTTCCATTTGTCTGTATGTCTCCAAATCTGCTGTTCTCTCCCATTCTCAGTATCTGAGCACCAACACTCTTAGTCTCTGTCTGTGTTATATGTTTGCACATTTGTCTGCAATACTGACCTTCAACCTCTTACCATCTCTTTAACTTCTCTTACATAACTCCACAGCTACACTTTTAAACAGAAAGAAATTCCTGGATTTTATAAATACAAACTCCGTGGACCATATTGTCAATAAAGCAACCAGGGTGCACCCATTGTGGATCTGGTCTTCACTAATATGGGAGAGTGCTGTATACCTCCTAGTATAATGTCTTCTCTGGTAAAGTCAGACCACAAAATGGTCTCCTTTCTTCCCTTAACTTTGCTTTCCTCCTACTTTTCTGCCTGCCTGCTCATATAATGTAAACTATAACACCACTTCTTGCTCTATATGGTTGCTTCTATTATCTGCTCTGCCTTAGTTTTAACTCTTTCCACTTTGCTACCTTGTTCCTTTCTTTTTGCTCCACTCTTTCCTTACTGTCGATGATCCTTAATCTTCTTTATTTCCTTTGTCCCTTTTACTCTAACCTGTTCTTAATTATTGCATATCTCTCATGTATCCTCTTATCCTTGATTCACTTTCTTATAAAATCACTAGGTATATTTGTGTTCCTTTATTTTATTCTAAATTTTGTAATTTTTATGCTATTGTTTAACCATATTTTTTACATTTATGTTTTTTTTACAAATTATGTTTTCAATATTTCTTTGTATGTATTTGTGTGGAGCTTTTCTCCCCGGGCCTCTACTGAAAATGGATATTACTGCAGCTAGACTAGCCCGGTCAACAAATGTAAAATAAAAAATAAATAAAATAAAAAAATAAAACCTGGAACCCCAGCTATCCCTAGAATATTCAGGACCTCTAAGGCTAACTTCTTGCTATTAAGTAATAACCTGTCAAAATTTCAAGCCCCTATAAACCCTAAGAGCACTGCTACCTATGCAGAACGGTTCACAGAAACTCTATACAAGCATGTTAATAGCTGCATAGAGGCAGCTGTACTCACCAGAAAGATGTAAAGAACTAACTTAAAAAACAAACCACACTGGTAGAATCACAGAATCAATAGGCTGTATGACAGAAGGAAGAATATTATGGCAAAAATTAGGAAGTGCAGCACCCAGCAGGATAAAAGCACTACATCTGAGTGACGCCTCTAGGTGCATTTGCAGTTAACTCCTATTGACTCCTCCAGGTGCCAAATATTGCTTGTTTATATTTGCATCAGTAATTCCAAAACCATGCTATGCAGAAGGTTTTAAAAGATTTCATCTTAAAGCTTACACGATGGCAATCTCAACTGCATTAAAATTTGACCTCTGTCTAGCGCAGGTAAATAGATATTATTGATTGTTTTTATAATATTAATTTATATAGATATAATTATCACATATTTCTAAATATCTCAAAAGCCAAGTAAGACAGACAGAACTTATTAGCCTCATATGAAAGTGCTCAATTAGATAAATAAAATGCTGCTGACAGTATGTGTGTAACTTCAGGGGTTGCCAAGATATTGTAAGTTGTTTACAAAATATTACAAATATAATAGGTACTTTGTTTAGTGTGACTTATACAACTCACTTTAAGACCTAGAACCTAAAGAATACTGCCACTATAAAAATAGATGGTGCTGAATACTTTGCCATTTATACTTCTTTCGTAACCCCTGTGGTTCCAGAAATATGAACATTTGTTTGAAATGTGGGGGCATAATTTGATTCTGTCAAAAGGCTTAGGCTCCGCCCAAAGGAAATTAAAGTGCAAACTTCCTGATCTCCATCAGGGTGAATGAGTTAAACTAACAAACAACTCAGAGGACAGATAATGTCTATCTATGCCAAATCTGAGGTAAATTTGGCCAAGGACAACCACAAGGTATTTTTTAGCTATGTCTGCAACCTCAAAAGTAGTACACAGTTGTATGCAGAGCTTGTTGTCAATGGAGCCACCTCTACTGAGCCAGAAGATATTGCAAACCTGCTGGCTAAAAAAGTCAGCTCCAACTTTACCCCTCTCTTCCCCTCAACCTTCCCTGAGGAAACACCATCAAATATAACTCCCTCTGCTATCACATGGGAACAGATTCTTAATGGTCTCACTAAGGCCAATAACACTGCATCAATAGGCCCAGACAAAATCCCAGGATGCCTTCTAAATAGCATGAAACATGACCTAACAGGCAGTCTAGAATTGCTATTTAACTGTAGCCTCCAAACAGGCTTTGTGCCTCATGAAAGGGGAACAGCAACAGTCATCCCTTTGCACAAAGATGGGCCATTTACAGACGCTGGAAACTACAGATGCATAAGTCTCACTAGTCTCATATGCAAAGCCATGGAAAGAATTATCATGGAAATGATCAATAATGACTCAGACACAGAACCCAGGAAGTTAGAATTGAGGAGTCTACCTCTACAAAGAGGCCAGCCACAACTGGAATGCCTCAAAGAATGGTCCTGGGACCGCTCCTTTTGGCATTTATTTCTGTAACATCAAGTACAATGTCAGTGGCGCCTTTCTCTCTAAATTTGCAGATGATTGCAAATTAGGAGCTGCCATTGAATCCTACACTGACACAAATGTTCTGTGGGAAGGGCTGAAACAGATAAAAAACTGGTGTCAGAGCAATGGCTTAAACTGAATGCCAAGAAATGCATCATAGTATCCTTCCAAAAGTCATCCATCACTGGTAGCTATCATATTGATAACCCACCCCTAAGAGTTGACCCAGTTGTCATGGAGTTGGGGAACAGTAATCTAGCCTTTGATCATCACATGTCTGCAGTAATAAGGAAATCATTCTATGTTGTGTAACTTATAAACAAAGGTATGGAGTCTAGGTCCAAGGAAGTCATTGTTACACTGTATTTGGCATTCATCAGACCTATTATTGAGTACAAATGCATCCTTTGGTATATATCTAACCAAGCATATTCAACAATTGAAGCGTCCACAGAGGTTCTTCACTAAAGGAATACAGGGCATAAGTAACATGTCCTATGCTGACCACCTCAGGGACTTATCCCTTTTTTTCAGTCTCCTACAGGCTGTTGAGGGGAGATCGATGCATGGTATACAAGGGATTGTTAGACCATACTCTGATGAGCCTCCTGCATATCCATAAAAGAAGCAGCACCAGAATTATCCATTCTAAAGACTTAAACCTTACCTTTGATACAAATAGGACCTGATGGAGAGACAAGTATGTATCCCAGAGACTACCCCATCTCTTTTGCAGGCTCCCTATCCATTTGAGGCAGAGTTCTTCCCTAACCCAATTTAAGTGTAACTTAGAAAATTGGATATGAAACAATAAATTCACCCTTGGTTTGGCACATATGTCTCTAATGGACATAGGCAGCCTGTAAATGGCTCATCTCCCAGGTACCTGCTTGTAAATATTTCATCTCACAAACCCCTGCCTACCCTTACCAAGGTTATCAGATCTTGTCAGGAACTTGTCAGAGATTTGAGATACATAATTAGGCTTAAAAAGGCTCTTGTGGTTGTTAGCCTTGTAAACAGATATGAACCTATGAATGTAAAAGCAAAATAAAGGGGGACCCTGCCTCTCTGAATAAATTTTATCCTCCTTGACTCACTCTGTCCATGGCTATCCATAAGTTCCCTGTTTCCTGTGTGCATTATCATCAACTTACTTCCCCTTTTTCTTATTATTAAATACATCCATTTATACCCCTTTCTATGATCACAAGACAGATTTTTGTCATTGCAGTGGCACTTTCAAAATACCATTCAACTTGCCTCATATTGGACCATCTTAGTGCAAGTGTACAAACTGAGTTGTGTGCTCCTTTGGTGTTCTTCAAATGTTCTTATCTGAATCCTACTTGCAGCTATGAATTTTCCTCTTTCACATCAGGTTCAGTTCTTATTGAAGGCAGGTTCCATAATTAGCCATATCCCAACCTACTTGATTTCTCCGTCTTACTTTTTTATTGAGCTTCAGCTTGTACGGTTCAACAACCTGTACCTGCACCAGGCAAACCATGACTACTCAAGGTATGTTTCTGAATCCTGCATCCTATCTGTATCTGCTGTTCTCTACTGGAATCTGCACATAATAAAAAGACAGGAAAAAAGGACTCTTCAAATGTCTTAGTCAGTTGATTTGAGGGTAACATATACATAATACTTTTCTGTGTGTTGTAAACTTTATAATTTGGTAATGTGGACTATACAGTGTGGAATCTGTCTGCTTTTTAGTTTTTGTTTGTATAGCTATACAAACTCAGACCTGTGTTTCTTAATTCCATGTGCATGCACCACAGACATCCATTATATTTAATCCCTGTCTTAGGATCTGCCTTTCTAAATCAAATGTAGTGAAATGCACTGATTCTGAAACTGAAAGATCCACAGGTAATATAGTACAGGAAATGGTGATGAGATGATTTATTGTACTCTTCAGAAACCTGCATAACCTGAAGGTTGATCATTGCGTTATTATTTATACAGGTTCAATTATATTTCCCAGAGTAAGAGAAAAAGAAGACTGCAATTAGGAGAAAACAAAGATAGCATTAATAGAAAGCAAGAGAAATGTCACATTTAATCAGTGTAGGTGATGAGAAAGATGCTGTGGGAGATTCTCAGCTTTTAAAGTAGACTGCGGCAGACACAAACAAAAACTCACCTATGAATATGTTGGTTGTCAGATTTCTGACTTATTAAGCAATAAGCAGGCAAGAGACAGATAAATACTTAGTTTGTATACAGCAAGAAAGTAAGTGTGGAATGCCACAAGAGGACCAGATGTCAAGATGTGTTAGAAGAGCCAAATAGTCACTTTAAACCAATAAAAAATGCAGAATATGAAATATGTACATTTGTTAGTGGCAAACCAAAAAAAGGTAAGTTCGTACAAGTCTGTTTTCCAGGCTGAAAGCAGTAGTTTGAAACTGTGAGTTTGACAAAATTAATAGAGAAAAAAAGCCACAGATACTGCAGATGTAGCAGTGGTGAAGTAAGGAAGAAAGCTGCGGCTGAGACAGAAATTACCTTAGATAAACTGATAGGCATTGCTTGATCTTTTGCCATTTCAGAAATTGTGTAAGACAACACTGAAGGATATAAAGCAAAACATGTTAAGAAAAGAAAAGCAGGAAGACAGAGAGAGAGAGAGAAAGAGATCAAGAAAGAAGAAGAAATAATGAAGCAAAAAGTGCCCAGGAAGCAGCATATGTAAATAATGTGTTTAAGAGACAGATTTGCATTAGATAGTACAGGTATGGTGGAAAGTATCCTCACAAGAAACAGAGCCAAATTTTAGAAAATTGTGTATAAAATGCAAGATACAGACAGACTGCAAGAGGAATCCCTATACTTTTCACAGGTACTCTCTCAACTCACAGTCTCCCACACACACACACACACACACACACACACACACACACACACGCGCGCGCACATGCACACGCACACTCACATGAATGCACACACACACACACACACACACACACACACACACACACACACACACACACACACACACACTCATACACATCCTTTCAACAAAACAACCTCATACATACTCATTCAGATTCAGAAACACTGACCCTTTCACCTACACACACACACACACACACACACACACACACACACACACACACACACACACACACACACATGCACACACACACATTCATCTGACTCCATTCATGCCCCTACAGACATGTACAGACACTTTCTCACACAAACACATATAAAACACACCCCATCGCCACATCTCTCCTGAACTTCACCACTGTAACTTCATGCATTAAAGTCAAGGAATGGACACTTTTTTTCAACACTGTTACATTTTTCTACAACTCCTGGTAATTTACACAGCCAAGTGATTCTCAGAACTGTGTCAGAGTAAACATTAAACAGTTAAAAGAGCTAAACAATTATAAAATTATTATCTTTGCTTCTTGAGCCAAATTGCCTATCTCCAGATTTACCAAACATGGCCCAAAACATCACCCTGTACAGAGAAATTAATAAAATATATTTATGTATTAAGAAACACCAAGACTTTCAGCAACTGTAGGAAGTGGAATGAGAAGTATACCTCTCAGCTGTCCAGGTTTTCACAGACTGTATAGATTTTTTGCTTTAAAAATTCAGTCTGTTCCTCATAAAATTGCTTTCTTGCAAATCATCGGAATGATGTGTGGAATGAAATTAGGAAATAATGTCATACATTTGAGTTTCAGACTTCATATCCTTAGGAAATGCATTTTAATACATACCCTGTTATTCTAGCAACTTTCTACGTTTATAAGAGCAATATTTAAAACACGTCCCTATTTGGGCCTTTGTACCCCATTATGTCAGGCTTTGTTCAGATTTCTTAGGCAAAGAAGCTGAGAGGTATGATGAGAAGCAAATATTTTGTTATAATTGTAGAGGTTATTTCACTGATTCTGCCAATTTAAACCAGATGTCAAACCTACAAATACATAAACAAGCAATTTTAAGGGGGTATTTATTGCACTAATTGTATACAGAATGCAAGGCCATATTATTCAAAGCAAATGCTAAACAATTGCAGTATTTTTGGAGTTTCATCTTACTCCTGTTCATACTGGCATATACAACATAATTCAGAAATGCATTATCTTTCAATTTACCTATAATTGTTGCAAATAAGTGCACTTCTGTTAAGTGTCTTTTGCATAGGAAGTTCAAAAATTATTCAGACTAACCCAACCGTCTAATGGAAAGGAAATATAAATATAAATAAGGGTACTGCACATACACACTTTCAAAGCCTCCTTCACAAAGCACTTGTGTGTATGTCATGTGTACTGGAAAACCACATTTAAATGAGTAATAAGTCCTTCCTACTCAGGTCACAGATTCATTTTCTTTGATCAACTGTTCCGTGTCATGAAAACCTTTGGTACAAACCAAAGAAGGATAGTTGCCGCACCAAAACCTAAAATGAACAGTTTATTCAAGCCATGATGACATTTAAGATTCCTAAACTCATATGTACACTGTTTTTTTCCAACTTTCACCTGATTTAAAATCTGCAAAGCAATAATTGAAGAACATATTCTCAGCCGTTTGTAAAAATGAGAGTGCAGTTTTCATACTGTACAGGAAATGTCATTTTAAACCTCATATATCATGCAAGCCATCTGAAAATGTAAGGCGGGTGTGGTAATCAGAGCAACTTACTGCTTTTTCAAATATTTTTGTTGGTTAATAAACAGAAATTGATGTACTATTTATAATTTTATAATTAATGTTACATATCTAATATTTTGAACATTCTATGAATTATGAGTCTCAAAATATTTTGTGCATTTAATATAAGCACATAAAAATATGTCTGTATAAAATTTGGCAAATGAAAAAAAACAATATATATATATATATATATATATATATATATATATATATATATAAAGTATTGTTTTCCTCTGTAATATTGTTAATTTGTCTCTATTCGTATGTATTTGTATGTCTGTTTGGGGATTTTCCCCTCGGGTCTCCACTGAAAAAGGGTAATTCTTACCCAGCTGGAACAACCCGGTTAACAAATGCAAATAAATAAATAAATAAATATATATATATATATATATATATATATATATATATATATATATATATATATATATATATATATATGTGTGTATATAAAAGATAATAATACAGAGCCTGTGAAAGGTGTAACTGCAATTAGTGATGTAGTACCACTTTGTTTATTCATACATGTGTCATTGCATCCTTATACATAGCCTTCCCTAATTCTACCAGTGTTCCCAGGACTTTGAGGCAGTGAATGAGTGCAAGACTGCACAAATTAACAGGACTGGATCCTTGTCATATGCTCTCTTCAAGTCTTGGAATGTCCAGTTGGACTCTTTCCTCATCTCTAGCTTCTTAACTATCAACCTCACTGCAAACCTTGGGTCAATGTATGTTGCATCCTGATCTGAATTGCATATCTTCCATCTTACTTTCTACTACTCTGCATATTCATTTATCAGTGTCCCTTTCCATAACTTTCATGCAGTGTGACAGGAGTTTGATATGTCTACAATGTCCACAGTTGTGAATGTCCCCTTTGTTCTTCTGCACTGGCACCAAAATACTTATTCTGCAGTCATTTGGGATCTGCCTTTCCCTCCATACTGCTATGAGTCCCCTCAGGAGCCATTTCTTTCCTATCACAACCAACATCTTGACCATAACTGCAATGACCTCATCTGAATCTTATACTTTCCCTGACTTCATTTTCCTTAGCTGCTGTTCTTACTTTTTCTAAGGTGGGCTTTTCTTCTTCTTTCATTGTAGGATATGTCTGGGGCAGGACAGCTTTGGTAGGATCTTCTTCATTAAAAGCTGCTGGAAGTAGTTCCTCCATCTGCTTTTGGTGTCCTGTGCACTGGTGAGCAAGTTATTGCTGGCATCCCTTACGAAGGGTGTCTGATGAGTATCTTCTTATTGTTGTCTTGCAACCAGATGGAGTTTCTTTGCGCCATCTACAGATTCACTTTCCGGAAGCTGGTAGACTGCCTTTGATGCTTTCTTGTTTGCTGTTGCTACTGCTCTTTATACCTCTGTTATTTGGATGATGTGTTTGTTCTCTGGAAGGGTGATGATAGGGTAGAGCACAATTTTTACATGTATCTTAACCATGTTTGTCCCTATTTTAAGTTTACACACACTTTTTCCCCTGATAGTATTGATTATTTGGATGTTACCCTTTCAATAGATAGGGACAGGAGAATTTTTACATCAAGGGTTTATCGCAAACCCACATATTCTAATAGCTTCTTAGCTTTTGATAGCAGACATCCCCATGTATATTAAGAACAATTTGATGACAGGGCA
Source organism: Protopterus annectens (assembly GCF_019279795.1). NCBI lineage: Eukaryota > Metazoa > Chordata > Ceratodontiformes > Protopteridae > Protopterus > Protopterus annectens. The sequence goes on from NC_056734.1 coordinate 310,990,473, forward strand.
AATGATCCAAGGGGCTCAAATGTGTTCTACTTTAGATGACTTTAAGTGTGAGTTGGAGTATCCTACACAGATGTTTTTGGATAGGGGTTACCTGGAAGAAATGGTTTTCCCTTTGGGGGAAGAGATTTTCAAGGGATGGGGGTGAAATTCTTACACTTACTTTAAAATGATAAGATTTCTGTTGAATCTAGGAAGAAAGAGGACAGTAAAGAATTTTCTAAAGCCATGGTTACATACTATGGCAATTTTTGGCATAAAGTTAGGAATATCATCTCTAAAAATCGGGTCATCGTGGAAGGGAATACTGAGGTGTATAACCTATTGGGTACTTCACCATTGTTTGTGTACAAAGTAGGACACAATATGAAACAACTTTTTGAACATCCCATGCCCATTAAATATGGAGAAAGAGGGACCCAAAAATGTGGAGCATGTAAATATTGTATACACATCCTTGGAACACATGCCATGGTAGGGGAGTTTCAGACCAGAGTCCATTTGGTAAATGGGAATTGTAATAGTAAGGGACTAGTATATTTGTGTATATGTTCTGGGTGCAAAGGATTTTATGTTGGCAAAACAGAGAGAGTGCTCAGGAAGTGTATTTATGAGCACTCATATGCCATAGAAACTAAGAACCCCAACAACTCCCTTTTTAAACATGCATTGACATGTTCAGGACAAGTTCGTTTTAAATTTGAGATACTGGAAATAGTAGGGAAAGACCTCAGGAGAGGGGATTGGTGTAATAGAATTTCTAATAGTGAATTAAGATGACAGTTAAAACTAGGAGCAACATTCCCACCTGGTATGAATTAACACATTTCTTTAGTTCCTGTATTAAAAAACAGAGCACTTGCACTTTGATTTTAGTAATGTTTTATGTGTATTTATTGAGATATTTACTGTTGGGTAATATAGGGTCAATATTGTATTATAATGGAGGGTTAATTGCCACTAGGTGGTTTGAATTAAGGGGTTAAATGGGACTGTTATTTAAACAGCCTAAATGGTGAGACATTTTGGTTTGATAAAGTTCACAACCTATGTGAATGAAAGCGCTTACCATTTGGGTTGTTTTTTTGCGCTGTTTTATTGCTGGTGTATTGAGTTTTGGATGCACAGCTTTTATCATTCATTTTCTGTCCTAAGAAGAATAAATCAATGTTTACTACTTCATTGGTGTGACATTTTGGCATTGGTAGTTCAAGAACGAGGTGGAACTGAGTTAACAGTGTTTTGTCGATCCACCGGACTGCTCTGTTTTGATTTCTCTTAGTCTCCTTTTAGCTTACCAGTATTCCTGCTTAGCTAGCTACTTCATCTTTTTTCTACCACTTTTTTTCTGCACTCCTTCTTTATTTATTTATTTATCACCTCCTGGACTTCTGAATTCCACCACTACCTTCCCTTAGGTACATTCTTTACATACATGTCTCAGGTGCATATGTTGCCTTGGCCAGATGTTTGTCTAACAACAGACAGTTTTCTGTATCAAGTTTATGACCCTTCAAAAAGTTACTATATTAAGTCTAATATATTCTCTATTTACTGCATTCTCATTTATCCAATGATGATGCATGCTACTTATATAAGGCTTAATTATTATACTATATTAAAAAAGTCATCAATAAAACATTGATATATATATATATATATATATATATATATATATATATATATATATATATATATATATATACACACACACACATATACATATATAGTTTTTTTACTTGATATTTCATTGCATAAAAGATAAATTTCAGTTTGACGCTTTATGAGAAAGAACATTTGTTATTGAATTTAGATAGTGATAGATGGTCTGATGTTTTCTTGTTCAAAAATTAATGTCCAAATATGAGCTGTACATTTAGTTCAAGCATGTAGCTTAGTAATCATAGATATTAGATGTGTAACAGATTTTTTTTTTCAAATCATGTTTTATGCATTTACTGATGTTAAGCAAAGAGAAAACTTATATGAAAAACTGAAACATTTTTCTTCAATAATTCCATTAGTATTATTGCTATGGAGAATTTTAATTGTAGCCTTAGGGCAGGATTCATGAAGCCTCCGAGTAAGAGTTACAAGGTTTACACAGAGGCTGCAGTTAAACGATGTGACGTCAGCATGTCATGCATATGCATGAGGGCATGCTGAATCACACCTAAGGCGAACACGGTCCGTGTAAGACAGTAGGGGGCATGTCCATAGGGTGAGCCCTGCAAACGGACACGCCCCCAGAAGAGTAAAAGTCTAGAAAGTAAAGGCCCACTACAGAGTCTGTGGAAATGTGAATAAACAAAACACAACACATGCCCCCAGCTGTAAATAAATATATAAGTATGACAGTTAGCAAAAGAGTGCAGTGTAGTCACTAATTAATAAAATGTGCAAGTAACAGTGTAAGAGAGTTTGCAAGTATTGCTTGATTACAAAAGTGTGATTCAGCCTGTAATCCAAACATAAAAATGAAACAATTCTGAAATAAAGGTGCCCCACCTGTAATATAATAGTACATAACCTGCAGCAGGCTGAAAAGTACAGCTGCAGAAGCTGAGTAAAACACATGTGTGAAATATATCCCTGTTGAAATTTTGAAACATGACATAAGTGAGACTGTTGGAAAGGATTGTTATAACTAAAGGTAAACCATGTCAATAAAGCCTAGAATTAAGTACCATCCTGAATTGTAAAAATAAAACAAGTGAGGGAGTGTGAGAAAGAGGTATGAATCCACCAATAAAGTAGTAATAACACCTGAATAAAGTATACTGCAGTCAGTACAGAATGAAATGAATGTGACAGGCAGAACCAAATAGCAACATGTGTTGAAAACAGTACTGAAGCTGGAATGTGTGTCCCAAACTCTGGATATGTTGCTCTAAGTCTACAATATGCAGATAGTATGGTTGTCTGAAATACCAAACATCCACAGTTGTCTATAGCCATATAAAGCAAATGTAGCAGGATGATGTAGCTGAACAGACCCAGATATGAATGTGTATGAATAAATATGAAATGTATATTGATGTAGCAGTAACATTCCTATCACCAACCTGAAGTAGTTATCACATAGGAAACTGTAGGCAGACCTGTAGTGTGTATATATCTGCAGCTAGCAGAAATGTACAGCATATGTATAGGTATTTGAAGTTGTTAATTAAATATTTCTTCACCCTACCCTATAACCACAAATAATCCATTCCACGTGAAATGGGTATGTGCAATCACAATTAACACCTCTGGACATTTGTCCTGTTGGTTCATACATATTTGCATGTACGTTGATGCATCTGCCCTGTTCATACATCCAAACCTGATGGCCTGTTGCCATCAATCAACCCTGCATGTTGTTGGAATGTGTATTGCTGTTCAAATTATGCATGTGTTATGCTTGCTGATCAATGGCTTAAATTTATGGGTGTTTGGTTAATGGGAATACTAATGCATGCTGTTACAACTAATTGTGAATGGTATTGTACGTTACTAACCCAAACTGTCATAACATAATGCAAAACATAGGACGACAGGAAAGGCGGGTTCCAGCGGACCCACCTATCCCACCTCAGCTGGCGAGTGCACCTGGCAGTAGTACCCAGGCCGAACCCTCCTCCGGTGGCCCTGTGCCACCTGTGGGTGGAAGCACTGCAGGGGATGGGGCTCATCCTCCCTCTGCAAGCGTGTCCAGAGGAGAACATCCACTCACCCTCCGTAGTGTCCGGACTGTGGTGCATAGGGAGATCCGGCATGCTGTGCTTGGGCCCCTACACCAGCTTGAGGCATAGGTGGCACAACTCACAGGTGTGTCTGCTTCGGCCTACACAGCCCCCAGCACAGCCCCATCCTGGGCAGTGAAGGCACAGTGGCAACTGCCCATGGGTGGGGATCTCAGTTCCACTGTTGCCATCTGTGGACTCATGAGCTTGAGATATCCAAACATCCGTCCCCGTCAATTGTGTAACCCCCCACATGTGTCATACACCGCCCCTGTATGTGTCTTGTTTGTCTTGTCTGTTAACCTCCCCAACCTACCTCCCCAGCTATACCGACTTCCTGTACCTGACATACCACTCTCACCTGAAAAAAAAAAAAGGGCACTCTGTACCCACAAAAAAATTACGCCCCATACATAGCTGCCCATTTTGCACACATGTCTGCTGGACATGTAAACTGGCAATTACAATTGGCTGTACAACAAGTATTATTGTTGTCCTTACACCTCTCTCAGGGGTGGAAGGTTTCAAATTTCACACCAAATTACAAATATATGCACAGCTGTTGCTGACGAAGAAATGGGCAGCTATGGGCCTTTCCTACATCCCTCCTGCAAAACCTGAGCTTGTTTTCCTACTGTCCTACCCTCTTTGTGACCCCTTTTTCACCACTTTCCTATCTCCCCTCAAAATAGAGCGGGTGTGCACGAGAGTAAGCACTTTTAAGCAGTAGTAAGCGGGAGTGCGCTTCTGTGCACTTAGCTAAGCATGTGTGCATGAAGCTAAGCGGCAGTGCGCATGCGTGACCTCTGCACAAACCAGCGCTAACCCGCTTACAACTGCTTAAAAGTGCCTTAGTCACTCTGAATGACAAGGCCTGTAGTTTTCTCAGCAGCAAAATAAAATACCTCCCTCAGTCTCGAACCCAGGAAACACTAGTCTGCATGACTTACCACTAAGCCATGAGTGCTATACAAGAACATTGTGCTGAAAGAAATATATCATAAAATAGTAGGAATTAATGTAAAGGGAATATACAAGTATAGTACACAAAGCATGTCATGTATATTTACTGTCAAATCTAGTGGATTTGTAAAATAGTACTGTGTGCTGAGAAATAGTCATGCTAGTTGGTAGCTACTAGGTAATAATGTCACAGTAGCATCTGGCAAGCCACACACATACTCAGAGCAGGATAAACACTGCTATAGTTGAATAGTTAAGAGTTCAGACATAGCAACTGTGACTGAGTTACAGGGATGTCCCTGGTGTGAAAACAAATGTCAACTGTGCCCCACTGACACCCTGCCAAATGTACTAACAGTAGGCAGAAAGGTGTAACTACACATGCAATGGTAACTATGACTGACTGAAGGTATGCACCACCTGCACGGCACAAATGGTGTACTAATGCATATGCTTGAAATAACCCACAGTCACAACTGCAGAGTATCAGAATATGTCACTGGAGTAACCCACTGCTATGTACCATTCCATGAGGCTGATAAAAAATGCACCGGAGAGTATCTGAGGCCTGCTCAGCAGCATGATCACATACCCCTGTAAGTGTCAAGGCCCACACCATGGCCAGACCATACTGCATGCAGTAACACCCTACCACAACAAACACATAGGGAATTGCTGGCCAAACAGATTTAGCAAGCATTACAAGCTGTGAATGTAAATGGAAAATAGGAAAGCCATAGCAACACATAACAGGAAAGACACCTAGCAGGCATACAAGGCGTGAATGTAAAGGCCAAATATTGAAGCCATAGCAACAGATTGCAAGTGCCACTGCTATATACCAGTTACACCACAATCCCCACAGGAAAGCACACACACCCATATACACAGTATTACTAGTCATAGGTGTCAGTTTATATATACATGGAGAACAGGACACTGGAGGAAGGAATACTCAGCTTACAGAACAACATGCATTGCAGTGTCTACAACACAGCCTGAAATATGAGAGACATACCAACCCTTACACTCACAGAACAGTATCCACAGCAAACCAGCATGGTCCTCACCCTGATAATCTGAAAGGGCTACGCCTACCTAACAGACCTTTTTATAGCACAGGCCTGTAATCACAGTGAGAACTGCAATCACTACACAACAGGCTGCATGCAATTAGTAAATTCTGGCTAACAATTGGTGCAGAGGCCATCACATGGACATGTGCAGATACCTACAAAAGCATCCTGTACTCCCAGTCCACACATGCAATACTGTCATTGCACCCGCTGGAGGTAGAGAGAGAGAGGGAGAGAGAGAAAACAAAAAAAAAAAAAAAGAAAGAAAGACAGAAAGAAAGAAAGAAAGAGAAAGAAATAACAAACCTGAAACAACAAAGCAAAGAGGCAGACAGCAGGCCAAGCAACTGCAAGCCTACACAAACAGCTGCAACAAACACAGGTAATGCAAAGTACTACTATAATACTCTACATACTGTGAACCCTCCAGATGTGTTATTGGTCTGTATCTATGTATATGAGGATGTGCATAGGGACGGGGACATACTGAAACTGTCACTGAAGGCTCCACATACATATGTATGTGATGGTAGCTATGTGCACATAGCAATATAGGTTGTAGTGCGATGTACAAGTAGGTGGTACAGTAATGGGTGTTCAGCAGTACGTTACTGTGTGTATACATATGTGGAACTAAAAAGGAGTATATATATATATATATATATATATATATATATATATATAAAAAACATGTGTATACGTATGTATATTGAGATATGTATGTGTGTATATATATATATATATATATATATATATATATATATATATATATATATATATAATATACATATGTGTATATATAGATAGAGAGGAATGTAGAAATACATAGACAGATATAGTTTCACAGTGGCATAGTTTAGTACTAGGCTATCTGCAGACAGTGTATAGAATAGATTTAGAAACCTGCGCCTCTGTATAGTAATGACACAGTGAAGACCCCCCCCTACATAATAGCATTAGTGTTCTGTGCCTCTGTCTAGTAGTGACACAGAGAAGACCCCTGCTGTAAACCTATGATCTCCCATCCACTTGTCAAGAATGCACATGAAGAGTGTCAGTGAGGGTCTCTGCCTAACGTGAACTGGGATCCTGCTCCACAGTATGGGAAGCCTCTTAGTGATGGATCTGTCCCTACAGTATGTCCTATTCATATGTGTGCCGAGGTTTAAATCCATAGCTGTCGTGCTTCTGATGGATTTGGATTGTATGAGATGGAACATGTCCATCACTACCAGATTGGACATGGCCTACTACATCAGGCACAGATCACCCCTACGTAGGCAGTATGCTATGGAATAGAGCATGGGTTATGTTAGTCTGGCAGCATATGACAGTTGTTGCAGACTCTTGATCCTCCTGGTGATGTACTTATGGGGTCCCCCTAGCTGTTGCAAGTGCCAGGTGAGGTACATACCAAATGGGGCATAGTACACAGTCATGGGCCTGATAAGGGAGAAGTATAGGGGTACAATGACCCCTTTTGATGTGGATGTGAATCCCTTCATGATAAGGTGGGCAAGGTAGGAAGTCCATCCAACTACTTCGGCAACGTGGGTGTCAAATGAGAGGTCAGCATTGCACAGTGTCACCAGGTCTCCGATTACTTTGTCTCTACTCAGTGGGTTATTGTCTATGTGATAATATGTAGGTACCTTGTCCGTCCAAAAGGGTATAAGTACCTGTCTGCCAGACTGTTGGCATTATCTGTGTGTTCAGTGTAGCGTATCTCACTGTGAACTAACTGTGAACACAACTGAGAGTTCCCACCCAGGTGTGCAACATAGCAGAGGAAGGCCTTGTGGTTATCTATAGTGACCATAGTGATGTCCCTCTCATTGTTGGCCTTGCATGTTTGTACAACAGAACTTATCTTTCTACTACTGCTGATGAGAGATGCCGTAGCTCTATGGAAGTATGCTCTGCCATGCAGTAGCTACCATTTGTTGTTATACAATTTGTTCAATGCTGGGGTCCACCAGACAGGACGCCTGCCCTTGGTGGAGAGGGTCATGGTTCCATTTGTGATTGCATGATCCATGCATTCTCGGAGATGTCTGTAGAAGCATATGTGAGGGTGTCTGCATTGTGGGATTTGGATTACACTGGCCCAGTGGGCATTAAGGATGCCAACTCAGTTATAAGACGTATAAAGTCAGCATGTGAGAGGTTTCCTACTGTAGTCTGTTGTGTTATGGGGGAGGTGGGATATGTATATCCAGGGGGATTAGTGTGTGGTCAGATGTGACTAGTGAGGGGTATACTTCCAGTGTGTAGCACATTGTCCCCATGTTTGTGATGATCAGGTCTAGTATATTATCTCCTGTTGTGGGAGAGGTGACTAGCTGTTCCATTGCATTTGACATAGTGAATTCCGGGAACCTTTGGGCTAGGGTGTTTGGGATAGAATAATGCACCCAGTGTATGTTAGGGTAGTCGCACTATCCCAATATGATGGTGTGTGGTGGGACATTCATATCCTCCAATGTCTACAGGAAGGCCGACTGTGGTCTCTGAGATTGGGAGGGTGGTCTGTAACATGCTACCAGTTGTATAGCAGGTTTGCCTACGGTTATCTGCACCTGGATGGTCTGTGATGCTTCATGTGTTGCCACTAACCTGGAGGTGTGTGTGTCCTCCATGAATATGGACACACCCCTCCCTTTTTGTTTTGTCCCGAGTCCTGGGGCCAAAATGCATGATACGGGGTATAGCCTGGTACCGCTGGTGTGCTCTCAGGAGCCTTGAATCAGGTTCTCACTTACTGCACAGACATCGAGATTGGTAGAATATGTACATACAGATATATGTAATACACACATACATATATAGATATCTGTAGAGACTTACACATATACAGATAGATCTGACTGACAACAGATATGTCTGTATATGACTATCTCTCACTCTCTGTCCCACCCCTCACACTCACACTCACCCTGTGTCTCTCTCTCACTCTCTCCCACTCTCTCCCCACATCTATATGTATATATCTACATCTATATATACATATTATATATACATATATACAAACAGATATATATCCATATATATCCATATACTACATATATATGCATATATATATATATATATATATATATATATATATATATATATATATATATATATATACATATATAGACTGTGTGAGGCACATGTGTGCAGATGTCTTGCTACAGGTACCTGGTTTCACAGGCATGGAGTGAACACCAGTGTGGATACTGAAGTACCATACCCCATTCAAAAACACTGACACCAGTAACCACCACATATGTACATGCCTGCCCACCACTGCATGTGTCAGGGAGAAACAGGGTCAACAAGTGTACAATAGGCTTCACATCAATATACACAGTGGCACACTAGTCCTGTAATACCTGTACATGGAATATGTCAGCGGACATGGTGTGTCAGCTATGGACATGTAGGTCACTGTACCCCTCCATACCCCACAATGTCCTACATGGTATGTACCTCCCATGACAGCTACAGATATGGTGAAGGACACAGACATATGCAAGTAACTGTGCCAATGCACTCAAACACCACAGAGCGCACACAGACTACCTACATAGAGGTTACCACTGCTGGATATACATAGTTCGGTCACACTCATGACAGTTGTCTCCCAACCATGGTAACACCTCCAACATCCACAACACAAATTACCTATGTCTGTCATCATTGTCACTGCAGTATAGAGCACATGGTGGAGGTATGGGACCCTACCCACAGATATGACATACCCTGTAGTAGACCACACAGAATTAAGAAGCAAGGCTCCCAATGAGTAGATGTCAGACATACCCCTGCTGAATGTTATGCTGATAGGTAATATGCCATATGAGTCACCCTGTTTAACTGTTTGTAAGGAGCAGGTACGATCATAACACATGTGTCACAAGGGGCAGGGTAGCATAACAGTATACTGCTGTAGACCCAGGGCCAACAGCACACTACCTACCTAGGACATAATGCACACCCATTAACACATTGCAAATGGAATATGTGAGGTGGAATGAGTGTGCTAGTGACTGGGTGCATGTTATGTACTGGTGTGATTGCTCACCATGACTGTCTGTCTGTCATGGTAGTGTGTGTCCTTGGTGTGAGGCCAGAGACAGGTGTGTGGGATATTGCGATCAACACATACTACATTGCCATATGTTGTGCTGTGTTACCCTGTATGTCACTGTGGTGTAGGTAGGGTTATGGCAAGTAAGAGTTGTGTGCATTACCAGTGAAATATGTAATGTGCATTGTGTGCAGTGTATGGGCTGATAATGTTCCCCATACAGTACCTTGATTCAAACCCCAGTGTGAGGTTGTGTAATGTACCTGAAACAGTGCGTTGACTGCTGCAGTATACTAGTCTGTTGTATGGAGTGTGCCAGGTACTGTTGCACAGTTGTTGGATGAGCACTGATATCTGGTCATGTACATGTGTATCCCCCAATAGACAACCAGATGCTATAAATGGTGCCTAAGTTATATCACTGCAGTCAAGCATAATGTGTATTATTTGTGCTATAGTCTGCTGACAGATATTGCTGACATATTTCCATTCTCCTTTTCAGGGCCATGGTTCACCAGCGGAACCCAGTCTACTCCGCTGCAGAGGAGGAGGAGGAGATACACCAGAGCCTGGTGCGGGATTTCGCTGTACTCTTTTCCCACACCAGCCAGAACCAGCATGAGAGGGCTGCACTGTGGCAAGACCTGGTCCATCGGGTAAATGACATAGGCACACATAACCGGACATATGGGCAGGTATGCCATCCCTGCAGTGATTTAATTAGAAATGTCCATCAGCGTGTATCGGATATCCACAGGCAGCAGCTTGCCACAGGTGGTGGGGTGGCTAGACATCCCCCCTCACCAGACTGGAGGGACTACTCCTGAGTGTTGTGGCTCCAGCACAGCAGCAACAACAACAGCATACATGTGTAATGATGGAGGCTGGAGCCACACAGCAGCAGGACACAGAGCGTGCAGGTAACATGCCATGTGTATAGTGACCATTCTGTACACTGTTAGGTTATGCATGTGTGGGGTGTGTCCTCGATTTGTAGCTGTTATCTTGGTAATTATTGTGCATTAGTGATAACCTCATTATCTGCAGTACACCTGTGGAAGCTAACTGTTGCACTACTGAACTGTGGCCCACAGTATCAATGGCACAGTTGTGCCCACTGACGATAAATGTCTCTTTTCCGCAGGTACCTCTGGTGTAACAGCAAGGCAGCCTATCCATGCTGGTGAGTGTGTAATACCATTACCTTCACTACTCTGTATACTAATAGTAATAATAGGCTGAAGAAGTAGTGCTATGTGTTTGATTGCAGGTGTGTTTGTGTCTGTAGGTTGATATCTCATATACTGAGGTGTGTGCATGTGTGCATGTGCCCATGTGTCCATGTGCCCATGTGTGCATGTGTGCATGTGTGCATGTGCCCATGTGTGCATGTGTGCATGTGCCCATGTGTGCATATGTGCATGTGTGCATGTGCATGTGTGCATGTGTGCATCCGTGGTGGCATTGTGTACACATTCTAAACTGTGTTTCCTGTCTTACTCCCACAGGTTCTGGTGCTGCTCTGGTGTCATGCAGCAGGGAACCTGAATCAGCTGCTGTGGATAGTGATGATGATACCTGTGTAATGGCACAGGTAGGTGTGCCAGGGTCCATCATTGGTCAGCCAATTGACACTACACAGCTGTCAACCCCATCAATGCGCACAGTCATCCTGCCAATACATCCGTTGTCACCAATGTCCCTAGGTGATGGACAGGATACAGTGGGCATTGACCAGGGTAATGTGGTACCAGTGGCACATGCATCCCCACACTGCAGCCATGGCCAGGGCCCTGACACGGTACCACACAGGCAGACGTCCATGGGTTCTCGTGGGAGCATCTGTGGGCATACCACCCCTGTCAGACGTGCCCACAGAGGTCTTTCAACTCCAGCTATGTTTTGGGCTGTAATGCAGGCACAGTCACGTATGGAACGATACACCAGACAGGGTCTGAGGGAGCTGAGAGCATGTCGCACAGCCATGAGTGACAGTATGCGTGATGTTGTGGCTGCCATCCGCAACTTCACCGAGGTCATTGACAGACGTTGGGGGGACACATTAAATCTGTTCCACAACTATATGTCCATGAGCCAGGGCAACGGTGGACGGTTGAGGCGTCGACGTGGCCGTATGCCAGCAACAGCAGCAGCTGGCAGCCATCGCGGATGACAACAGGGCCGCGGCCGCTCACATAGTGCCAGCAGCAGCCCCAGCAATGCTGGGTCTGTGCTGTCATCGGACCGCCCCAGGAGACCACATGCACCTGGCACTGGACAGTCCCAACAGGGACCTGTCTCCAGTCAATAAACACCTTCTTCTGATGACAGTACCCAGTCTGGTTTGGTACCTGATATGGTCCGTATCACCCCTGCCAGGCACAGGTACCATGTCCGTGGCCACAGACAGTGATCTGTATGTCCTGGCAGGTACAGTCTGTGGCTGTCCGCAAACACCTGTATATGGCAGCCATGAGGTGGGACTGTGTGCATTCATACACACATGCAAAGTGATAACATCTAGGGCTACCGCATACACGCACACACTGCATCAACATTGCCCCATCTTGTACTGCTGTCCCTCACCAACACACACACACAGACATGTCAATTGGTTGTATCAGTGGCAGACTCAGGCATACCAGGTACACACCCTGTGCATATGATGAAACTGTGCCACCTCCTGCAATCTGTAACATCGGAGCAGGAACAGGTTAACATGGTGCTGATGCACAGGGTGACTACATAGATGTATTGTAATAGTATGATGTTGACAACAGTACAGTGTAATTATAGCATTGTGGATATATACCAGCATGCCTGATGCAGGTACAGTATGAATGTCATTGCATTGTTTTGTACACCCATACTAATTACCACAGTGTTCTGTCTGCACATCTTTGCATACTGGTGGTGAGGCTGTGAAGGGATGGCCACCTACATAGGTAGCACAGGGGATACAACAATGTACATATTGATACTCAATGATGGCCATGTCAACTGCGAGTTGCATGCTGTCCACACATGACTCTGCAATGCAGATGTTTCAGGATGTTGATATCTGTGCAGTACTACACAACAGGTTCAGGGCTCACAAGAGCACACTAGCACTACAAGGTCACACCTCATACCATGCATAACAGCACCAAAACACAGAACTAACTATGACAGGAGGGAGAGTGTCCATACATGTCAAGGATACTGTGGTGCCAGGACAGGTAGCATACATCATACTACATCTGGAACTGCTGAGTGAGGGCTCAGTGTCTGTTATTTGACATGTGTATTATTACAGGTATGAGCACTTGGGTATCAGGCCAGTTATTCAACATTACGAAGGTACGTGGTCTATACACGTGTGAGGTTTGTGGCTGGTCCCAGCCCGTCTGACCTCGGAATGTCTGGGTACTGGCTTATAGTGCCTGCATATATGCACTGTTACATACTGGAAGTCATACACCTTGTTTGTTGTAGCATAGTCTACATACAGGCCTGCTGACTGTGGCTTTGTTTGTATGCATGTTTGCCTGTTATGTTCCTGAAACACTGATTCCACCTGCAGTGCAGATATACAGTGCCTCTGTGGATCCCTAGTGACATCTGTGTTGCTTACTGTACTGATGTCCATGTGTCACTTGACAGAACGTCACTGTTTGTCCTGTTTGCATGTAACTTACCAGTAACACATTGCATATGACTTACCTCACATTTGCTAAAGACAGCATTCATATATGCCACCACTAACAATTCAGGAGCACTACACCCTCACATAGTCACCTTGAGTACCTTGTTCCCCATTGGCCCTATGTGTCATTACTTAGTATGGGAGTCACAATGCTATGGTAGCATGTGCAAAGGTCACCTGTCGATCTACTCTCAGGTCCTGTTGGTGAATCTGTGAGTCATGTGGCAATGTTATAGCTGCCTCATATACACAGACAACCCTCTCCCCTTCCCATACATGTACAACACATGTGAGAGATGCAACCACATAGCCAAACTGGGGGCTAAGCTCTGTTTACACAGCACTAGCATTCCCTGTCAGGTGGAGTGGGATACTACAGTGAATACAGTACCAGTCTCCCATAGACCTGCCACGACCACAATCCAAACACAGACACACACAGGTACATTATTGGGCTCTCAGAATAGCATTCTGCCTGAGCAGCTGACACCTGCAAAGCAGACACACAAGCAAACATTACGCCAGAGCAGAGCACATGCAACACATAGCTCACAAAGCATGTGTGCCAAACAGTGTCAGGCCATACGGCTTGACAACACACCTGCTACGGTTCTATGAGGTACCTCTATTCACACGTACATGGTGGTCCTGCTCCCAGGCTGAACCAGGTGACGGTCATGCTGAGCTGCCCGTCGGGCACTATGATCCACCACATAACACAAGCAAAGCAGTCACTCCAAGGCATGTAGCAGTATGACTCAGTCATTGTCTGTGCCAGTGTGTATGACCTCTGACGCACCTCCCTGGACTACATGTTAGGGGACATGGAGGGGCTCTCTGAGGTTGTGACACAGGCTGGTATGACCCTGGCTTTGGGTAGCATCTCATCCTCACCATGAATGCTGCCACAATATGTAGACAGGATCATCGGTTTCTGCACTTAATGTATCTTTCAGTGACATCCAAAGGGGATCCAGTGCCTGTCAGTGTGGGATTACATGCTGGACATGCCACATTCCTTTGCTTGGGACAGCTTGCACCTGGCACCCATGGGCCGTTGTATATTGGCAGAGGCTATTGCTACACACATACTGCCTTTGTATGCAAGGCTGACATTACATAGCCACCTACACAGGTATCACACGGGATGGGACACTAATAGCAATGCTACTCAACAGCAGTAGTGTAAACCTCAAGATGCATGGAGTGGAAATTGTCCTTAGCATGGGGTACAACAATATCTGTGCAGTAACAGACTCCTGGAACAAGGCTCCCAGTTGCACATCATCAGTGCCAGGTCATTCCTGATACCATGCTTGTCATCCCCTACACATGCACCAAAACAGAACAGGGGGGACGTATCCAAAGGCACCTCAGATACACACACCCCCAGGTTGGTGGCACTGCATAAAGCATCAGAGCCTCTCCATGTGCAACACACAGTGGGTTAGACTGCCTTCAGGTTCATAGCCTGGCACACACCACACTCCTATACCCAGGAAACCCACTTGGCCTTCCTGACAACACTGGGAATATGACGGTCTCTACACACACCATTATATGGTTGTACTGCAACCACCCAAACATACAGTGTGAGCATTATTCTAGCTGCAAGACCCTATCTGAAGGTGTCTTATCATTCATTCCCTGCATTGCTATGGAACAACTTGTTACCACTCCCACAAGTGGTGACAACATGCTGCACCTGTTCATCACCAACATGTGGACTATATGCTCCAGACCAATCATGTATCCCTCGATTTTTGGGATGACACCATCTACAACCCACACTGTATAGTCACATACCACATGCAGCCCCTGCACAGAACACCCAAGTCATACAGTTGTCTGATGCATATTCCATGTATTCACATGAGGCAGGCTTCGGACATGGGAACTCTTGCAGTTCACAGGTACATATGTGTAGGTGGCACACACATACATCATGTGTGCATTGACATTACTGATATAATGTATGTCGTGCAATATTGGGAACAACACCCCACACACATGGACAGACTGTGTGACAAAATTACACATGGCATGTGTAGGATACAAACCCCTACCTAATTATGTTAGATCACTTGTGAGAGTCGCATTAGCAGAGCGCACTATTTGCATTACTGGGGGGATTGCTTTCTCCTGCTGTACTTATAGGGTGCTGACATCATCAGTGTTTAGACAGTGGAATATGCAGCATGTTTTGTGTAGTAATAGTTGCCAAAAGGGACATTTCTCATACACATGGAATTGCACACACTACTCCCCCATACACATTCACACACACACTGGGCACTTGCAGGATTCAAACCCCTACCTAACTATGTTATGACACTTGTTAGAGACGCAGTAGCGGAGCGTGCTATTCACATTACTGGGTATAATTTCTGCTCCTGACATATGTATCGTGTGCTGACATCATTATGGATGAAGAGGTATGTACATCTGTTACTATCCATCATTAAGGGGGAGAGCATATCTATGCATTAACTTTGCACAGGCACAGTGGCCTACTGTACTGTGGAGGCAGATGCCAAATACACTGTGGATAGCCTTCTGTATTCCCTAGGGACAACAGTCAGGTATTGCACTCTACGGCCATATGTTTACCTGTCAGATGAACGTATCGGTTGCTCATATACTGTTTGTGGGTCTTTATTGTCATAGCCTTCCCTATCTCTATAAACAACATGTGTACTGTGGGAGATGTTTGCATATGAGTGGGATCCAGTACTTTACTTATGTCTCTGTTGTAACTTCACTGTGTGCACTGGGCAGATGTCTGTATTGTGGGAGGTTCCTGTGTTAACACATATAAATGCCAGATATGTGTGTGCAACTGCTGAACTGTGACATGGCCTATGTGTGTGAGCATGCCCAGTTCACAGTTTGTATGGCTTCTTGACTGCCACATCTCATTTATCTAAGTGTGCGAGCATGCCCAGTGTGACCTTTCCTTATGTTTGGATCTGTGGACCACCACATTTCTGTTTGTGTGTGGACGCCATCTATATATCACATGTACAGTTGAGTGTTGGACATCAGGTTGTGTTCTTACTGCCCAACTGCTGTGTGTCTGAACCTAACAGGAATTATGCTGTGCCTGCAGGGTTGCCATGGGTTAGTTTGCATACAGTTGTCATCATCCTTTCCTGCTGACCAAACAGTTGTATTGTTGTATAGTGTACTGGTGCAAAACTTTCACTGTGGTGGACAGTATAATCGGTTTCAGTCCTATCACTGCTTGTAATGTTTATAGTGAGCACACCAGACTGGTTGAGGGCCAGTTGTGCAGATATGACCATGTTGCATTTTGTTCAGATATGGACAGCTTAGTACATGATTGTCTGACATTGTTAATGTATTCCACAACTTGTGTGGACAGTGACAAACAATGGCCATGTGCCCTAGTCCATGTATAATGCTAGTCGGAGAGTGTTTGTCCTTCAACACACATTTACTGGTGTTTGCTATGACATATGTCATGGTTAGTGTGCTGTGCCTCTGTCTACCCATGACATACAGGTGATATTCAGGGTACATCTGCCATCTCCCATCCAGTAATCATGATTCCTCTGGGTGACAGTCACTGAGGGACTCCCTGGATATCCTGTAGTGGGAGTTTAGTCGTGAGTGTAGTGAGCTTCTAGGTTGTGGACCAATCAGTACAGCATGTCCTGTTTATGTCTGTGCTGGGGTTCAGGCCTGTCAGTTGCATAGGTCACCAACATTCAGTGTTTACATGGTGCCAAATGTCCATTGATACCAGGCTGGTCATGGCTCTATACATCAGGCACAGTTCACCTCCAGCCAGGCAGTATGGCACTGTGTGGAGCTGCAGTTACTTTACTCAGGCGACACATGGCATCTGTTACAGCTCTGCGATCCTCCTGGTGGGGTATTTGTGTGGTCATTCCAGTTGCTGCAGGTGTCTGCTATGGTACATCCCTGAAGGGCCATTGTACACAATTGTGAGGCTGCTGATGGATGACTGGAGAGGCACATTGACCTACCCTAACCAAGTTGTGCTTACCTTCATGATTAGGTGGGTATATGGTATGTTTCTGTAACCACTACAGACACATGGTTGTCACATGCAGGATATCTATCACCTTGTGTCACCAGGTCTCTTATTGCTCCTGATGTACTTACTGGGTTAACACCTATGTGGTAATTTCTGGCCATGTACTGTGTTTCCACAGGGGTTGACTATACCCTATTCTGCATTTAGCTTGTTGACATGGCTGTGGCACCACTTGTGTGTTTCTATGTGTGCCTTTTGTAGGTTGCTTATGTCAGCTGGAGAGTCTGATATGGTGGCTAGTTTGTCGTCCTCTGCAAACCTGTTCAGACAGAGTCCTTCCATGTTGGCCTGTACCTATGTGACATATATATCATACAAGAGGGATCCCAGGACCATGCCTTGTGGGATGCCAGTTGTACCTGGTTTGCAGTCTGCCATGGCTACAGCATGTCTGCCAGGTCAGTTTTGTCCTTGAGCTGGTTTGCAACCCATCTACTTGCATAGGGGTTTATAGTTAGGCTGGTGAGCTTATCTGTACCGCCAACTAGGGTATTGTATGGAAGGGTTTAGCAAGGTCCAGATAGTCTGTGTGATCGACATTCCCCACATCACTGGGCTTGGTGCATGTTTCACATGAGTCAGACATGTGTACGGGTCAGGATCTGCCCTATCACAGCCACACTGGGTAGGGTCCAATGTCTATAGGTACCCAATCTCGTTATTCATGGGATCCATGATCATCCTCTCCATTACTTTGCCAACCTAGATATTCGGGGTTGAGGGGTGATAGTTTGCAGTATCCATTCAGGCACCCCCTTTGTGGTGTGGGACCACTGTTGCTGTACACCGCTCTTTGGGTACATATCCTGTGGTAGGACTGATAGTGCATAGTAATGCTATTTGCTGTTCCATTCTTCTTACAGTACTTGTTGGAAACAACCCAGGACACCATCTGGTACCATTGATGCTGTGTGCTGTGCTTTGTGGATGCTGGCTGTTATCTCAGCATCTGCAATGTTGGGGGGCCAGCACTCTCCTGGGATAGATATTTGGCAGTTAGGTGCTGGTGGGGAGTTTGCAAAGAATCTGTTAGGTAGGATGTTGGCAATGTGTGTGGGTTTGGTGTATTGTTTGTGATATTAGAGTGCTGCAGAGCATATCTGTGGAATATCACCATGGTTCCTACAATCAGGTAGGACAGCTGTGTAATAATCCTTTGTGTCCTGCACAATTTGTATCATCATAGGTTCATAGGTTCATACTAGGCTATCGGCCCTGGCCTTGTTTGAGCATGGACAGACTGTGTGTGGGTCTCAACACCCCTTGCAATGAGCATATTATGCCCACGTAGGGTTTACTTTCCTAGATGTGACACAGGGATGGCCCCCAGTGTACACCTGCTATCTCCCATGCACTTCAACGGATTTCTCTTGTTGAGTTTGTGTGTGGATCTCAGCCTATCATGGACGGGGATTCTGTTCCAGAGTGTCCTGAGCCTCTGGGTTATGGATCTGTCCCTCCAGCACATCCTATTAATCTATGTGTAGAGGTTGAGATATCTCACTGTGGTGTGTCTGCTGGATTTGGGGTTTCTGCAGTGGAGCATGTCCATTCATTCTGGATTGGGCATGGCCTTGTACATCAGGCATACATCACCTCTGACTGTGCAGTATGCTTCTGAACTGGGCTGTTGTTTCTTCAGCCAGGCTGCAGATGTCCAATGTTTGGACCCTTTATCCTGTTGGTGGGGTACATTTGGGGTCTTTCTGACTGCTGCATGTGTAAGGTAAGGTACATGCGAACTGGGGCATAGTTGTCACGTATGGGCCTGATAAGGGAAGGGTATGGGCGCACAGTGACCTCTGTAGCTCTACATGTGCATCCTTTCATATTAAGGTTGGCAATATAGCAGGTCTTCCTGGCCACCTTGGCAATGTGTGTGTGTCACATGACAGGTTACCGTCCACTTGTGTCCCTAGGTCCATGACTACTTCTTCCATACATAATGGATTGCCACCTATGTCATACTTTGTGTGTGCCTTGTTTGGTATTTGTTGGGACATTCATACTCTGAAGTGTCTTCAGGAAGTCTGGCTGGGGTACCTGGGTTTGTGTATGGGGTCTGTAGCAGGCTTCAAACAGGTACACAGTTTGAGACAGTGTTACTTGTCTGTGGATAGTCCATTCTGCTTCTTGCTGTGGGACCAACCTGGGGGTGTGGTTATTCTTGATAATTACTGGTAGCCACACTCCTATTGTCATGTGTTCCATGTTTTGGAGCTGTAGAGCATGGTATGAGGCATAACCTGGTAGTATTAGGGTGCTCTTCTGGGACTTGCCCAGGTTTCTGTTACAGAACACATATTAACATTCTCCATGCTGTGGTGGGTTTGGTCTGCATACACCTTGCAGGTTAGACTTCTGGCATTGGGTAGCATTACGTCCAGGTTATTATCCCTTGTGCTCCCTATGTTGGTG
Source organism: Protopterus annectens (assembly GCF_019279795.1). Classification (NCBI taxonomy): domain Eukaryota; kingdom Metazoa; phylum Chordata; order Ceratodontiformes; family Protopteridae; genus Protopterus; species Protopterus annectens. The sequence continues at coordinate 311,010,493 of NC_056734.1, forward strand.
GGTTTGTGTTTCCTGACTTACCTATTCCAGGCACAGTGGGGGTAACAGCAGCCTTTGCCAGTATCTACACAGCCAGGTGTGCTGGGTGCATGCCATCCCTAGCTGGTGGGGCATCATGTCTTGCTCGGTATGTCAGCCCAGGCTGTCAGCCATGTGTTCCCCCTTGCTAACAGCAATACCTCAGCCAATTATTGTACTTGATCTTGTTGTCTTCATAGTGTGGCATCATGCTTGGTGAGGGTGAGATGTTAGGTTGGGTCTTCATGTTTGCATATACTAGATGGTGTTACATTGCTTAACACATGGCAATCATGTCCCAGGTGGTGCTGCAGGGCTGCCTCTGTTGGATGCACATACTACACTCCCTGTACATGTTTGAGAGCAGGAAATGTCATGTTAGGCATCCCTGTTACTATATGAGTGAGTTAGAGAGGGGTATCATTCCCAGGGTTCCTACTGAGCCAGTGTATGTGCTATGCGTTGCCTCTTTGCCAAGGCCAGGGCATACTGGGCACGCCTCCTTCTGCCTACTGGGGCAGGCTCAGGTTGTTCCTCCTCTGAGTCACGCTCTGCCTGTGATGGCCTTGGCAATGGTGGGGGGCTGTTTGGCCCGGCCCTATGCTGGTCCTGCTGCAGCTGTTTTTGCAGGATCATATTATGTAGCATAGCACATACCATGACAATTTGGGTACATGTAGTTGGTGAGTACTGCAAGGCTCCACCAGATGTCTCCAGACACCGGAACCGTGACTTGAGCAGCCCAAACACATGCTCTATTACATTGCGTGTTTGTGCGTGTGACTCATTATGACGTTCCTGTTCAGGTGTGTGTGCGTTTCTGATGGGTGTCACCAGCCATGGCTCCAGTGCATAACCTGCATCCCCCACTAGGTGTCCATGTGGGATGTCCCCATTGGCAAATGTCTGGTACAGCTGTGTCAAATGCCAGATATGGGAATCATGGTAGCTCCCGGGGCAGCCAGCACACACATTCATTATTATGCCCTGGGCATCACACACGACCTGGCAGTTGATGGAGGGGAAGCCCTTGCGGTTAATGTAGGCCCTACCCCGCTCACCGGCTGGTGCTTTGATGCGTATGTGCGTGCAGTCTATTGCACCCACTACCTCAGTGTATTCTGCTATTTGCTGGAAGAGATGCATATTGCTGGCCAATACCTCACGGGCATTGGGGAAATATACATGATCACCAACATGTGCTGACATGGCATCCAGGAACTGGTGCAGTACCCTGGAGGCTGATGCCTGTGATATCCCCATCATATCACCAGTTGGTCTCTGGAAGGTACCTGTTGCTAGTATTCTTAGGCCAACATATACCTTGGTTTCCACTGGGATGGGTTCCCCTCTGTTGGTTCTGTGTGAGGCGTGGCCTGCACAGCTCGACAATTTGCTGCAGGAGGTCTTTGTCCACTATATAGCGCTCCACTATCTCCAGCTCATGTAACCCCTGGTAGGTGACCCTGGGCCTGTACACTCTTCTCCGTCTCCTCACTGTGGGTTGTCTGCAGCATTTCCATTGTCACCACCCTCAGCAAGTCCCCTATGTCTCCTTATGACAGCTATGGCAGCCCCTAGCATGTTTGGTCTGAGTGCAGCTTTTTCAGTTTTCACTTCTACTAGCTTATGCCTGTCTTGCAGTATCTCTTGAGAGAAACATACTGCAATGCTGTTTGCAGTGTTTTAAGTGCTGGGCTGGGCTTGTATTCTGCCTGTGTAATTTCCTGCTTCTAATTGTTTTCACCTGCTACCTCTACAGGTATTCCCTGCTAGTTTCCTACTATTTCGTCTGCTTCCTTTTCCTCTCTGTTTCCTCAGGGGGAGCAGCACGCATACCAACGAAAACACGCTCACAGTGGCAACCACGCACACGCACATGCTTACACGGACTAGAATTTGCTTATTCGGGTTAAAACGCACGCACACCAGTGCAAACAGGCCTACAGATCTTTAAACAGGCTCCTACATGCTTACTCTGCCTTACATGCGCGCACTCTGTCTTACTCGCACCTCCCAGCGCATACGCACAAGATGCATGCACAGCAAGAAACTTTGGTGTTGGCCACAGTGTACACCTTCCATTTCTTGACTTTCCCATCCTTATCTCTTGACACTCCTCTTTTTCTGCTGTGTGATTGATATGTTTCACATACCACTTTGCTCCAATGAGCTTGCTTTCTTCCTGACATTTCCCCCTGTGATGTCACCTATCTCCTACTCTGTTACTCCCCCTTATCTAACTCTTACACTACACGGACTGTGCTCATTTGCTATGTGACAGTGTGATTCACTATCCTACCATTCATTTGCATAGGATTGCCTACTAATGCTTAGTTACATGTCTTACACTCAGCTTCCCCCCTTAGCAACCACTAGATGGTGGCCATGTTGTTTTTGGTCTGCTAGTCCCTGCATTGCAAATCCATGCATTACATAAAACCCACATTTGTGCGTTTCTAACCTTCATTTTTCAGTTTTATATAGCGCAGCCCATTTGCGCGGAGCTGCGCTGTGTTTAAACATCGCCGATCTCTGAAAAAAAAAACTTTTTTTTCATGTTTGCATCAGTTTACCATGCCAATGGCCACATATTTGGCCATTGGCATGCTGTCTGCAACATTTGCACAGTTTATTTGGTGCTGTCATGGCTCCGTTGTGTTATTTGCAGTAACATACTCAGTTGTCAACTGAGTACATTTCTGCAACTAACACGACTCTTACACAGGCTGGTTTCAGCTTCGTGGATCGCTAATCTATTTCATTTGCATGCCTTTCGGCTGCAAGTGGGGTGATTAGCATATCCACGTCCTGCCCATGTAAGAGTCATTTTAGCTTTCTCTTACACGGGATTTCGAGCTGTTCCTGGATCACGATGGCTGCATGGAGTCTTACACGGCTCTTAGACTCCATGCAAGCCATCGTGAATCTTGCCCTTAGGGTTACCAAGAGAATGATGACACTTGGTACAATTAAAAAAAAATATATATATATATATATATATATATATATATATATATATATATATATATATATATATATATATATATTTACAGTGGGTATAAAAAGTGTATACACCCCTATTAAAATGCTAGGTTATATCATTTAAAAACTTTTCCCACCTTTAATGTGACCTATAACCTGTACAATTCAATTGAAAAACAGACAAATCTGTTAGGGAAAAAAATATAAAAAATAAAAAATGTACACTATACTGGTTGCATAAGTGTGCATATTGAAAACTAATACTTTGCTGTGTGTGCACACCCTTAAACTAATACTTTGTTGAAGCACTTTTTGATTTAATTACAACATTCAGTCTTCTTGGGTAGGAGTCTATCAGCATAACACATCTTGGCTTGTTAATATTTGCCCACTCTTCCTTGCAAAAGTGTTCCAAATCTGTCCGATTGTGAGGGCATCTCTTGTACACAGCCCTCTTCAGGTCACCCCATAGATTTACTATTGGATTTAGGTCTGAGCTCTGGCTGGGCCATTCTAAAACTTTAATTTTCTTCTGGTGAAGCCACTCATTTGCTGAATTGGATGCATGCTTGGAGTGATTGTTATGTTGAAAGGTCAAATTCCTCTTCATCTTCAGCTTTCTAGCAGATGTCTGAAGGTTTTGGGGCAAAAGTGACTGGCATTTGAAACTGTTCTTAATTCCCTCCATCTTGATGAAATCCCCAGTTCCAGCTGAAGAAAAACAAACACAAAGCATGATACTGCCACCATCATGCTTCACTGTGGAGATGGTGTTCTTTTGGTGATGCAAAGTGTTGTTTTTGTGCCAAATGTACCTTTTGGAATTGTGGCCAAAAAGTTCAACCTTGGTCTCATCAAACCATAACACATTTTCCCACATGCTTTTGGGTGACTTGATATACTGTTTTGCAAATTTTAGCAGAGCCTGGATGTTTTTCTGTGTAAGAAAAGGCTTCCGTCTTGCAACCCTACCCCATAGCCCAGACATATGGAGAATATGGGTGATTGTTGTCACATGTATTACAAAACTAGTACTTGCCAGAAATTCCAGCAGCTCCTTCAGTGTTGCTGTAGGTCTCTTGGCAGTCACCCTGACCAGTTTTTGTCTTGTCTTTTCATCAATTTTGGAGGGATTTTCAGTTCTTTCCAAGATCACTGCTGTCCCATATTTTCTCCACTTTTTGATGACTGTCTTTTCTGTGTTACATGGTAAATCCAATGTTGTGGAAGTTTTTTTGTACCCTTCTCCTAACTGATACCTTTCAACAATGAGACCCCTTTGATGCTTTGTAAGCTCTGTGCGAACCATGGCTTTTGCTGTAGCAGGCAATTGAGTAAATATCAGGAAAATCCTACCAAGACAACTGAACTTTATTTGGGGTTAATCAGAGTCTCTTTAATTGATGGTAGTTGTGTACCCAATAAGACTGAATGCCATAATTAAATCAAAAGGTGCTTCAAAAAGTATTAGTTTAAGGGTGTCCACACATAGCAAAGTATTAATTCAAGGGTGTGCACACTTATACAACCAGCGTATTGTACGTTTTTTTATTTTTAATATTTTTCTCCTAAAAGATTTGTTTGTTTTTCAATTGAATTTTACAGATTATAGGTCACATTAAAGGTGGGAAAATTTTGAAATTATTTATTGTGGTCTCATTTTTTTATATCACAAACACCTGTCATTTTAACAGGGGTGTGTACACTTTTTATATCCACTGTGTATATATGAGGTCTTAAGTGTATAAAATTGAGACTCTGGGAGAGCTATGAGTTGACTTACACCAGAGGCCATTTATTTACTGAGTCGTTTTATTTTCTGTTTTCAGAAGGTATAAAGGTGGCTTTTGGTGGTGACTATATAACAGGCTTTACAGATCACAGATCCAGTTTGGTGTAGATGGGTGATTATATAGACATTATCAAGGAATGTAAAGGCATTAAAAGTTTGTCAGGTGTTAATATTGATGAAAAACTTCTAGAATCTGAAATTACACAGTTATGGGGAAATATTCATATTACTATGATATTATTTTATGATTCCTGGATAGATAGGTGATTAGCTTTTAAAGAGAAATGCAGAATTGTATATCTTCAGTTAAAATTTCATTATAGGGAAAATAGATATAAAGGTTATAAGACATTACATTCAGATATGTTATGAATATTAGAAAATAATAGTTTTAAATATTTTCTCAAAACAGACAGTTATTTGAAAAAAAAGGATGAACAACTTCTGTATAAAAAGGTATTTTTTAAAAGGAATATACTTCCCCAATTTAGTTAAGACTTTAAAAGCAGATTCTGTTTTACTGAAAGTTTCATTAAATGAGAATGGACAGTTCAGATATACACAGAAAGATAATGCTGAGATACTGGAAGAATATGTTAGGACTTAGTATGCAAAACATACAGGTAGGAAAGACAGATAGACTGCTACTCCACTACTCCACTAAACTACTTCTCCAGTGTGTTGCGGCATTAAATAAGAAAATCCTTTTGGTAAAAGTCAAAAAGTTATTGCACTCAGTTAGAGAAGATTCTGCTACAGGCAATATATATCTATATATATATATATATATATATAAATCTCTCTCTCTCTCTCTCTATATATATATATATATATATATATATATATATATATATATATGGGTCTACGTGATAACACCGATATGCCAAAACACTGACAACGAAATAACGACACAAAAAAAAACGACAAAAAAGAAAGTTCAAAAACATGAAACTTCACATGCCCGACAAACCAAAATCTCGACAATCAACAAAACAAATACCTTTCCTGAAAAACACACACACAACACAAACACACCAAAAACCTTACAAACCTACACTAAACCTTACATACACAACTATCTATGGACTAACCATAACCCAAACCCTAACCCTAAGGTCTGTCACTATCGCACACTTACCTTACCCACACCCTAACCCTAACTCACTTAATCCACCCCTAACCTTAACTCTGTCACTATTGTACACTTACCTTACCCGCACCCTAACCCTAACTCACTTAATCCGCCCTTAACTCTCAAGTCCGTCACTATCGCACACTTATCTTACTCGCACCCTAACCCTAACTCACTTAACCTGCCCCTAAACCTAAATTCCATCACTATCGCACACTTACCTGACCCGCACCCTACCCTAACATCTGTCACTATCACAAACTTACCTCACCCACGCCCTGACGGTAACGTCTGTCCCTATCGCACACTTACCTTAACATGTCGGTGTTCTCAGCGTCGGGATTCTCAGCTGTCCATCTTCTCTGTTGTCGATCTTCCGGTGTCAGTGTTCTCGTCATCGGCGTTGTGCACTTTCGGCATTTTCAGGTAGACCTAAATATATATATATATATATATATATATATATATATATATATATATATATATATATATATATATATAAATATATATATATATATATATATATATATATATATATATATATATATATATACAGGTCTACTTCTTTCTATCTTTCTTATGGCTGAGACCATCAGATCAAAGTTTTGAAAATATGAACTGTTTAAATGGAGATCGTCACATAGCACATAATGATATATTTACCATTTTCCTTGCTGCATTGAAATGTCAGAGTTGGCATTTTTAATTAGCAGGGGATGGGGGATGCAGGAGGGCTTGCACCCTTGCAAAAATGTAAAAAAAATAATTTTTTATTTGTTTTTTTATTCAAATTTCCCACTGCTGCCCACCACAGAACAGAAGGAAGTGGCTACAGCATTTTTAGCTGTTAGATACTTTGATGTTGCACACACACATACAGACACAGACACACACACACACACACACACACACACACACACACACACACACACACACACACACACACACACACACACACACACACACATGCACAAGTGCTTTTATCCTGCTGGGTGCTTCACCTCCTTATTTTTGTCAAATTGTCTTCCTTTTGTTAAACAACTTATTGATGTTTTGAAGCCACAATCCCAAATTCTGGAAAAAACAGAACTCCTAATCTCATTCCTAAAACTTAGTAGATCCAGCAGCATATGCATATATCCCCCCAAGACAGAACATTCCAGCACTTGAAAACATAATATCCTGGATAGCAGATACAATCACAAGTGAAATTATCCTCCTGTGTGATTTAAATATTGACTGACAGTCTTTCTTTGCAAATTCAGCAATCAACAGCATAAAACTCTTTGGATTAATTCAAGTTATTAATACATTGACAATATCAATCAGAAAGAACTCCCAACAATCTATCCTAAAGTGGATTCTGGTTACCAACCCATCTAATTTTACCTCCTCAGATACCCTCCCAGAAATACTAACTGACAACTTGCCAGCTTATACCCACAGGAGTATTACACAACTAACAAAGGAACGTAAGCCCAAAACTATCTATAATCCCTCCATTTCCCCCAAAGAGTCTTTCATTGAAACTCTGAAAGTAGTTAACTAGTTAATCCTATAAAGTGTGCCCTTAAATGATACAGTTCAACACTTGAATGCAACATTTCTAAATATTCTAAACACCTTAGTCCCACAGCATACAAAACAAATTAAAAACAGCTATATCCCATGGTTTAACAACCAATGCAAACTCCAAACTGAAGACAAAGACTGAGCATGGATTAACTGACAAAAGAATAAAAATGACAATGATTGGCACCTATTCAGACAGCTATGAAACCAAGTCAAGAAACAAGTTAGTAGACATAAAACGTCTTATTATACTCATCTACAATAGAGTTGCTACCCATCCTGTTGTCAGCAGGACACTCACAGTTTGAGCTACCTCATCTCATCACCTGCTCTGTAAAGCAGTGGGACTTTAAAAGTCAAACTTTTCAGTCATGCTGAATCACTGTGGAAAAGCTGCAAATACTTCTATTTCTTCTACGGAAATTCAGTTACTTCACCAACCCGGACCTGCAGGCAGAGCTTTTCCCTGTTAGTTCCGGGTGTTGTAAATCATGCAGCAATTGGCTGCAGCTCATGAAGGTGCTAGGGATTGAGCCTGGAAGAGCCATACAAGAATCTCGACTGTAGAGCATTTTTTTATTAGCACTTCTACAACCGTTAATAGAAAACTGGGATTTGCCTTTTCTGTTTGTTTACAGCCAGCAAACCAAGCTAGCAAGACAGCCATTCAGCTACTCCAGCAGGTAGAAGTCAGGAAGCTGTAGTTACCACCTGTCCTTATTTTCCCAGAACTTTCAAATTTAGCAATTCAGAAAGAAAGATATTCTGATATGTCAAAGAAAAATATATATTCTTTCTTTTGTAGTATACAGAATTTTTTTCTGCACAATATAGATAAAAAACATAGTGCAGAAAAATATATGCACCACTATATGAAACAATGTGAAGCGCTGAAGTTTCTGCAACAATAATAAGCCTATGAAATAAACCAATAACAAGTATTTTATAGTGGCCTGAAAACATGGGACTGTTTAGCACAATGTTACATTTCACTAATATCCCACTTGTCTTCTGGCTTATAAAATAATAATGATCTTAAAATGATGATACCTCAAAGTTTACTACATGCTGCTAACCATATTAGGAACTGTACATGCAGATTATTTAAGTCATCTTCTGTTCCTTAGCAAATTATTACGTTTATTGTCTCATTCCATAAACTTCAGTATAAGAAATGAAACAATGGATGAAATGATCCCTGGGGTGTAGCAGGTGGCCTCTAATTTTCATTGTTTTCAGACACCGTGATTTTTGCAAGAATTTGACATGAACAACATCTTCAAACTACACATTCTTATGATCATTTTGTAAGTAGTAAAAAAAGTAAATAAATAAGTAAAATAAAACATGCCAATAAAGTACTGAGCATGCTAAATTAGCAATTTTCCTCTGAACTGTGCATTATGCTATGGGGCTATGGCATTTGAATACACGGAAAATGCACCACAGTCTATTGTTAAAAATAAAAAAAAAAAACATTTTCCCTATTACAAAAAAGGAGTCTGACAACATAATGCACAGTACAGAGAATAATAATTTGTCATGCTCGGTATGATTTGGATGAAGTGCATGCTACAGTGAAACAAGTCAAAGAGTTAGCTAGAAATAAGACAAAAAGTCAAAAATGTAATGCAAAACATGCTCAAGAACTAATTCAAGAACCGAAAGTTGCAATTAGTTTCTACTCTGCTGCATTGTAAGAACAGAGATGACATAACAGGAGTAATAAATACCTTTAAGCAATTACAACACATCTGCCAATATTACACTGAAAATTATATAGAGATAAAGATACAGATATAGATAGATAACTACATCTATCTACATCTATCCTTACCTCTCTCTTTCTCTCTCTCTCTCTCTCTCTCTATATATATATATATATATATATATATATATATATCTGTAAAATGTATACATAAATATCTCTATATCTATCATGTCTGTATATATATATATATATATATATATATATATATATATATATATATATATATATATATATATGTGTATATATATATATATATGTGTATAAAACAAAAAGTTGATATCCCTCATCAAGTCCTCTAAAGCTAGCTATGAAAACAGAATTGCAGCTGATAGTAAAGACAACAACAAGGCCTTCTATAGTTATGTAATGAATCTCCATGGCAATACCCAGATTTGCACAGAGTTGTTACACAATGGCACCTCCTATACCAAGCCAACAGATATTGCCAATATACTGGCCAACAGATTCAGTGCCAACTTTATCTCTCTCCCTCTCCCAAAGGACCAGTCACAATACCTGTAGATTGCCAGACACCCAGTGTTACTGCTGCACAGGTTAAAACAGCTCTGTCCAAGGCCAAAAATGCAGCTTCTATGGGACCTGACAATATCCCTGGCTGTGTTCTACATGTACTACAGAGTGAAATGGCAACTCACCTGTGTGCCCTGTTCAATCACAGCCTCACCTCAGGATTTGTCTCTACTGAATGGCACACTGCCACAGTCATCCTTCTCCATAAAGGAGGATAGACTACAGACCCTGGGAACTATCGCCCCATTAGCCTAACAAGTCTGATATGCAAAGCTATGGAATACATCATCATGGACCTTAATAAACAAGGTTATAGGGAACCTCCAAACTCTAGATCCCAGACAGTTTAGTTTTGTGAAGGGTAAATCATGCCTGCTCAACCTGGTCAACTTCTTTGAGTCAGTCACCAGAGCTGTGGATGTAGGAAAGGTGGTTCATACAGCCTACCTCGATCTGGCCAAGGCCTTTGATAACATTCCCCACTCAGGAATCATAGAAAAACTCACTAAGCTAAACATCAACCCCTGTATCACCAGGTGGGTTGCAAACTGGTTCACAGAATCCATGGTGTGAAAGTAGCTGACTTCAAGTCAGACTGCTGACCAGTCACAAGTGGAGTCCCACAGGGTTCGGTCCTGGGTCCTCTCCTGTTTGGTATCTACTTCTCTGAAGTCCAGGCCAACAAAAATAGACACTTGCTGACAAAGTTTGCAGACAATTGCAAGTTGGGAGTCATAATTAACTCCCCAAGTGATGCTGACATCCTACAAAGGCCTAACTGAGACCAACAACTGGTGTCACAACCATGGCCTTAAGCTCAATGCCAAAAAATGTGTTGTCATCCCCTCTGGGAAAAACTCGGTTCCCATGAATTACCACATCAATGGTAGTCCACTGAACACAAAAGGTGTTATAAGAGATCTGGGTACACAGGTTGACAGCAACCTCTCTTTGACCACCACATTGCCACTGTGGTCAGAAAGTCCTTCTATGTGGCACATCCTATTACTAAGGGTTTTGCATCCAAGAAGAAAGAGGTCATTTTCTCCTTCTACTCTTCACTCATTAGGCCAATCATCGAGTACAGTGCCCCATTTGGCATGTACCTCACTAGACTCCTGTAACAACCGGAGAGTCTGCAAAAGTACCTCACAAAGAGTATACTAAGCCTTAAATACTTGTCCTGTATGGACAAACTCAAAACTCTCCAACTATTTTCTGTCTCATATTGCCTACTTAGAAGCAATTTCTGCTTGACTTACAAAGCCATGTCTGACCCGGCTCCATTAAAAATGCTAAGAAATCCCAGCCCCTCCACACTACACACTCCAGAGATCTCAACCTCATTACCACAGTCAACAGAACAAGCTGGAGGGACAGGCTCATAATCCCATGCTATGGAATAGACTTCCCATACATGTCAAGCAAAGTGCCTCACTGGCCCTCTTAAAGAGAAATTTTGATGAATGGATGGGAAATACAAAATTCACCCTGGGCATCACTCCAGTGGCTCTACTCTACAAAGGCACTGGGAACTAAGGTCGAGTGGCATGATGCCAGGGTAATCCTATGGACTAGGCATGTAAAGGTGCCAAGGCCATTAGCCTAGTACACACCTATGAACCTATGAACCTATATGGGTCTACTTAAGAAGACCGAAAAACAAAACACTGAATCCCAAAAGACTGAAAATTCAAAATACTGAATGATGGAATTTGTCCCTTCTCCACTGTTGTGCAGTCTTGGAGTTGGTTTTATATATATATAAGCCGAAAGACACAACAACAACAACAAATATATATATATATATATATATATATATATATATATATATATATATATATATATACACATATATATATATATATGTGTATAGTTAGCAGGGGGTGTGGGGGGTGCAGCCCTCCACCTGATGGGTGCAGGGAGGCTTGCATCCTGTATTAAAAATGTGTTCAGTATTTTGAATTTTCAGTGTTTTGGGATTCAGTGTTTTGGTTTGTCAGTCTTCTGAAGTAGACTTATATATATATATATATATATATATATATATATATATATATATATAGACAGGTAGATAGATACACACAGATATATAGCTCTACAGAGAGAGGGATCTCCATTGCAGGTAGTGGTGGGTAGCATAAATAGTTTACATGTCTATTACAGGTTTTTTGAAGCCGAAACAAGAATGGTCAGTTTACAGCTCCTGCATTACAGGAATAATCTTGACATCTCAGGAATAATTAGGGGAAGGTTCTGCTGGCACTTAAAGTTCTTAAAATTGAAATTTTAAGAACTTTAAGTGCCAGCAGAACCTTCCCCTAATTATTCCTGAGATGTCCAGATTATTCCTGTAATGCAGGAGCTGTAAACTGACCATTCTTGTTTCGGCTTGTTTAGGAAAAATTAGCAGTTCAGCTACTTTATTTTGTTGAAGATTTACAACTATTTTAAGACATTAGAGCAGGTCTGAGAACAGTACAAATCAGAGTAATATCGGCAAACAGTGAAAAATAGTTAGTGACTCCCACTACTACCATTCTAGTTACATGGGAGTTAAAATAAAACACAACTTCCTTGTGTCTATCACAACTTAAATAAAGGAAGAGACTGAAATGGATTCTTAGAATAAGACTTGCATAATTTAAATGATTTGTGAGATTTCAGTATAGTGTGATAATGTCACTGTTGCACTCATAACTGCATCTTCTTCAACATCCCTGTGGTGATGTCATGGTAGAGGGGATGGCCAGTGTCATACTGACCACACTCCCATGTTCTACTTTGGCCCGCTTAAATGGTAACAGCCCTAATCTACAACATAGCCATAAAAATAAAACTTCTGGACCTCCATATTCAGTCTAATTATCCCAGTTACAAAAATGTGCACATCTTCTTCACAAAACTCACCTAACTGCAACCTCTCTGATATAGACATAGGGAACTCTACTAAATTTACCTTTCAACTACTTCCTATAACCCTCCTAAAAAAGATTTTACATAAACTAAAACCTTATTCCTCCTCAGATGATAAACTTCTCTTGGAATACCTAAATCTGGCTACAGATGCAATAGCATACCCTATCAGCAATCTTATTAATAGAGCAATTACAGAATCCCGTATCCCTAACTTTTGGAAAATGGCACATATTATCCCTCATATAAAGGAGGTAATTCCACTGACATTACAACTTTTCATCCCATAGCCATCTTGTCCCGCTCTCTAGAATCCTTGAAAGATGTATACATCAATAATTTCTCCATTGTCTCTTACAAAATAAGCTAATCATCAATATGCAACATGGATTTCAGCCAGACCACAACACCTCCACTTCATCATTATCATTTACAGACACTGTTAGCAAAGCTCACAATGCTAGTAAACTTATATTTGAGTATTTCTAGATCTATCAAAAGCTTTTGACATGGTCTCTCACACTAAACTTCTCAATCAACTTTCCACCATAGGTCTATCATCTCCATCTATTTAGTGGTTCTCTAAATACCTTGCCAAGTGGCAACATGCTGTAAAAAGGCATAGAACCATCTCTGCATACCTTCCCACTTCCACAGGAGTCCCATAAAGATTCATCCTTGGTTCTCTACTATGCAATATTTTTATCAATAACCTACATTCATTTTCTTGTGATGGTACCTTGATTCAATATGCAGATGGCTCTACCATCATCTGCTCTTCAAATGCCTTAACTTACCTCCAAGAAATCACTCATGAAGCCATCATCTCCATTGAAACCTGGCTTACAACAGCATCCACCAAAAAAAAAAAAAAAAAAACTCTTCCTCTTTACCACAAAAGCTCACATCTAACAATGCATCTTTTAAAATCTTTTCACCAAATGGCACTGAAATTGAATTAGTTCACCATACCAAACTATTAGGAGTCATAATAGGTAATAATCTTAAATTTCACTTCCACATCCAGAGCAATGTCAAGAAAACCCATCCTTTACCCATCACTGTAAAGCTCTGCATCCCCTTAGCTTGTGGGAACTCCCCATCCATGTCTCCTGCATTCAACTTATAAAAATACACAAAATCATACACAAACCATTAGCCCATCCATCTCATAACCCTTTAATCAATATATGTATTTCCCCTGAAAGAACTCTCATATCCAACGACAAACAACTTCTCACTATAAATAAACAAATAAATCCCCTAGATTATGCTTATACTCATACTCAGTAACAAAAATGGAACTCCCTACCACCAATAACCAGAAATATGTCTAACCTACCCACCTTTAAATATTCCCTAACAGAATACTTTTACAAAATGATAGCCCTGGTTCTGTGCCAATCCTGGCTGAAGTTACTCACTATACTTTACTCACCCCCTTCAGCCAAGGTCACATCTCACATCTCACAAACCTCTCCAACCTCCTCCTCTACTCCTTTCTTTTGTTATGCCCACTGCCTTACCTTATCATCGTCATCTCTGCAGAACTTTCCTCTACATCCTTCGCTTTACTTCCTACTGCTACCTGAAATCTCCCTATCCTCCACTCTTCTTATAATCTTGCTATCTCTCCATCCTTCTTCTTTCTATAACTATATGAACAGCATCTATCATACTAAGACCTCAGTTAATTTCCCCTCGCTGTCTCTAATCATGTAATATCTAATATCTCTCTTAAATATCTTATTAGATTTGTCTCGTCTCATTTATTGCATACTAATCTATGAAATGAATAACATGATGAATGAGTAATTCTTAACATGTTTTCTCCAACTCATGTTATTGTTTTTCATGCACTCTCCTATGAAAAATATGTTCTATGTTTTTTTCATTAAACGTTTTTTCAGTGCTGTGTTTGCAGTATAATATGACACTTTGTGATTTAAAATGATTTTTGAAAGATTGTGAAATTGATTGTGAAGCTTTTCTCCCCAGGCCATTACTGAAAATGGGTACTTTCTGGCCCAGCCAGACTTTCCCGGTAAACAAATGTCAAATAAATAAATAAATAAAATAATACATTATGAAATGAAGTTCATGGAATAAATAAAAGTGGGTGTGATCCAATGCACTCCAAATTCCAAGAAGATGTAAAATAATCTTCCAAAAAAATCTAAAAATGGACAAGTAGCCAAAACATGTTATGCCAGGAGAAGGCCTATACTACAGGGAGCATGATGAAACATGGAAAAGTGTGGTGCCAAAAGGAGAATAATAAATTTAAAAAAAAAATGATCAGAAACCTGAAATTATCAATTTAATACATCAGTGACATAGCAAGTTTAAAAATCTCAGAATGAGAGACAATGTTAAATTACAATTTAGCAGATTATAAATACCAAAGCCAAGTAAATAATTATATATATATATATATATATATATATATATATATATATATATGGTTCCCATTCAGAAGCCTGAAACATCATAAGCCTGAAAATCAAAATCCTGAAACCAAAAGCCTGAAAATTCAGAATCCTGAAAACTCAAAATCCTGAAAGCCCAAAATCCTGAAAGACCAAAATCCTGAAACTCAAAATCCTGAAAACACAAAATAGACATACTGATGTCATTGTGGCTTTGCTGTTGTTAGCCCTGTGGTGTTAGGTCATGCGTTGGGGTCAGGTAAGTGTGCGGTTGGTTTTATTTTAGGGTTAGGGGTGGTTTAAGTGAGTTAGGGTTAGGGCGCAGGTTAGGCATGTATGCAATAGTGACAAATATTGGGGTTAGGGGCGGTTTAAGTGAGTTAGGTTTAGGGCTGGGTCAGGTGAGTGTGCGATAGTGACGGACCTTAGGGTTAGGGTTAGGGTCAGGGTCAGTTGGTAGATATTAGTGTCTTTATAGTGACATATTAGCATTATTTGTGTTTTCAGGATTTTGAGTTTCAGGATTTTGGTCTTTCAGGATTTTGGGCTTTCAGGATTTTGAGTTTTCAGGATTCTGAATTTTCAGGCTTTTGGTTTCAGGATTTTGATTTTCAGGCTTATGATGTTTCAGGCTTCTGAATGGGAACCATATATATATATATATATATATATATATATATATATATATATATATATATATATATATATATATATATATGGGTTCTGTTCATAATTTCAAAATACTGAAATCCCAAATTACAGTATTTCGAAATTATAACACCAAAGCCTTGAAATCCTGGAACACCAGAAGCATGAAATTCAAAATCCCGAAGTACGAAGATTTTGAATTAGCGTTTCTAGTGTTGCGGTGTGTGAATGGTTAGGTGTTAGTTTGGGTATGTATGCATGTTTGTGCAAGTGTGTTGGTTAGGGGCTTTACAGTATGTCAGTGTGAGTTGTGACTGTGATGTGTGTGTGTGAGGGACTGTGAAATGTGTGGGTGTGAGTTACTTTTGTGTGTCTGATTGTGCGATCTTGGAGTTAGTATATATAAGTAGTGGGGGTGAAGCCCCCCACATGTGGTCTAGGTTTGTCTGTGTGCTTGTGGGGGGAAGTTGTGTGTATGTTTATGTGTGTGCTCTGTGTGTAGTGTAGGTTCAGAATTTTGAGTTTTGTGATTATGGGTTTTTGAGATTTGAAGGTTTCTGCTATGTAATTTCGAAATACTGAAATTCGGGATTTCAGTATTTCGAGATTTCATAGTGAACCCATATATATATATATATATATATATATATATATATATATATATATATATATATATATGCACACACATATATATTAGGTTAAGACAACAATAGAAATTGCATTATTGAGTATTCTTTTTTTTCCTTTCATATACTATACAGGTCAAAACTGAAGTTTAATCAAGATGTACCAGACAGAAACATAAAACATATGTTTCAATTTAAAAAGACAAAATTCTTTTGAAATACTGTTTTATTGAATTTTCATATTAAGCACACGTTGCTTATGATGAGAACAACATGTGCAAGTACTAGATGTCAATAAATATTAAAATGGATAAGTCATAAAAATAATGATTGTACTAGGTAATTGATAGTTTTAAGAGAAAGTGTCTGGTTCTTAAAATGACTGCATAGCTCAATGTACTGGGGCAGATGCCAAACAGTCTGAAGCAGCAGAATCTCTTTCATCCTGCCCTCAAATCACTACTGTTGATTGAGTCATTAACTCTGCAGCCAGAGATGACATTATCCTGCGGAAAGGGTCCACCCAATTCAGTACCACAGAATGCAAAGGTACTGAATAGTTGGAGTCCTGCAGTGCTAGGAAGAGTCCAGCTAAACAGCTCCCCTGTACTACAAATTTGGTACTGCAGGCTACAAGCCTTCCTGCAGTACCAGGTCTGTCAAATTAGTGGAACTGTTTGGCTACAACGTGGTTCTGCACAGGAGCTCTAACTGTTGTTCTTATGTGAAAATGCAGACATGAAAATACTGCCATCATGCCTGCATTCTCTCAATCCATGGCAGGGGAAAGGCGTATAGGTTCACCTGCTTTCCTGATAATTCAGTCGATGTTCTTATTTAGTAGTCTCTGTGAGCTGTCTCCATAGAAGTAATGGGTTGAATCATATGTTGCCCAAGTTTACATGAATGCAGTCTTGGAGTGGACTCCTCCGGAGCTCTCAGAATGTGCAATATAGCTATGTGGAACATGGTACTGCAAGCAATTTGGCTTCCTGACGTTTACATCCTGTAGTACTTAGCCCCACCTCAAGGTGGAGTAGCTGTTGCGCCAGCTTTGCAGCTGAATTTAATAAGCTACTCCAATGTTTTTGCCACATACATTGGTGACTTTTGTCTCTATAAAACTCTGAAGTTTGTTCTAAGAAGCAAGTGTTATTCCTCTGAATTTGGATTAGGGCTCTGAATGATCACATTAGCATAAAGTAAAGAGGTATTGGTCGAGCCCTAGTTTTTTGACTCAGCCTGGCATTACTACTTAGTGTAGGGTGTTAGTTTATGCCCAGGTCTGGCTAAGAATAACCTAATACTCCACCTCTAATCATAAGTCTCATAGTCTGTTGTCCAGGCATGTATAGATTCTGGAGACATCTTCTTCAGTATGGGATTGTCTTGAATGCCTTCTGTAGGTTAATAGCATACTCTAGTGTTTACCTTAAACAACTTCATCAAGTTAGTAGCACATTCTGGCAATTCTTGGATGAATATTTTAAATATGGCCAACTCACTGCATGTAATGTAATACTTAGCAGGAGGGTGAGAATGAGTGCAATAACAGAATCTACATCCTTATTCTTTGACAGAGAGTTATCGTAAATAAAGGACTGTGAAGTTTATAAGAGAGAGTATTCTTCTCCAAGAATGATACCATTTAGTTCATTCTAAATGGCAGCTGCCAGATTACAATCCCAAAATATATGTCTCAGGCCCAACACGATACCAGAAACTAGTAACTTATCTACAGGATGTTATATTTTATGTGATTAGGTACATGTTTAAATATATATTTATCTAAGGTGTCATAGCAAAAAAGAGATTTAGCTGTTGTTATACCATTTATTTGATTTTAAGGAAGTGAAATTTGCTGTCAACCTACCCCATAGAACCTGCCACTGTCATCCACTAAAACAACTGAATTGGCTTGAATTGCATCACTACCTTCCATATTCCTAACTTCTCACTACCACCAACTTATCCATAACATCCAATAACTCTCCATCTTTTACCAGTATCATTCAGCCCTTAACCAAAACCAGATACTTCATCTCTAACCCCAAACAATTATTCCTAGTATTAAAATCTAACTGTCCCACAGGAGACTCTCTATATTTGATCTCTGTAGTTAGAATTTGGAATTCTATTCCAATCTCATTAAGGCAGGACAATCTTCTTTAAAAATCATCTGTAGTCTCACTTACTAAGCTCCTTGTTCTACACTCACTCCACACCAGGATTAATGCATGGATAAGTGGATCATCTAACATATTCCATGTTTGCCCATTCCTCTGTACAACCCAATATTTACAATTCCTCATTAATCCCTTACTCAGCAACTCACTCTTAATCTTACAGACTCTTCTAAATTGTACTACTGTGCTTCTCTCTTCACATTGGCTATGTTTTCCTGATCACTGCCTCTTTTATTTTTAGTATTTCACTACAAAGTTTTGTATCGCACACATTTTCTTCATCATTACCACTTTTATTTCACGTTTTTCTACAAATAATTTTTCCATAATACAATTTCCTCACTATTTTCACACTGTTTCTTCTGTTGGAGTATGAATATGCTATTTCTTCATGTTTTATTCCCATTTCTGTCCCTCACATATCCACTTGCTCAGATTAGCATGTAAAGCGCTTTTTGCTAATGCACATTATAGGTTCATACGTTCATAGGTTAGTACTAGGCTAGTTGCCCTTGCAGGCTATTTTAAGCCTTTCCGGTTTCCCTTTTTGTGCTCAAATTAACCTATCCCATTTGGTAATAGAATGGCCTTACTCATCTCACGGTCAATGATTATATATGATCCCTAAAGAGAATAATTGGGATCATACCATAGATAATTTGAGAAAGCCTATGCATGAGATAAAGCATTTAGAAACTGCATTTGTCTATTAGTAGTACAGAGTGCAGTCCTGGGGTAAATTTGCTATTTCCCATACATAGATCTAAGTTCCACTTGAAAATGACTAGGTATGAACTTTGTTTTATGTGGATGGGGAGATTATGTTCCATATTAGCAATATCTTCTGTGATGTATACCTGTCCCTCCAAACTGTTCTGTTGATGTTACAAGAGGATTGGATACCTAGACTGAGTATTTCTGATGCCATTTGTCTTGCTGATGTGCAGTAAACCCATCAGTAATGAGTTGGAGGATGCCTTATATGCCAGGCAGAGATCATCTCTTAGCAGCCTATAGGATACAGAGTATAGAGACAAGACTTTGAGGTGGTCCATGTAAGACATGTTGTTAAATCCCTGTATCCTTTTAGTAAGGTATCTATGTAGGTATTCCATTTTTTGCATTTGTCTGGACATATACATGCTAAAGAGGGCATTGCATTCAATGAATAGCCTAATAATGGCAGAGTAAAGGGTGGTGATGACATCCTTAGATCTAGACACAATCCCTTTGTTTATTAGCCATACAATAAAGAAGGGCTTTCTTACAACCAATAGGCACATGCTTTTAAAAGGTTAGGTCACTGTCCATATATGTTTTCAAATCCTGAACAACAGGGTCAACTTTTAGAGGCATATTGTCAATATGGTAGTTCCCTGTGGTAGTTGGCTTCCCAAAGGATGCAGTAATGCATTTTTGATATTTAGTTTCAGACCAGTGACATGAGGTACTTATATGAGACAAACCTTCCTGTAGGATGACTAAGTCATTTGGGGATTGCCCCTAGCTTGCAGTCATCTGCAAACTTAGTGATTCAGAGCCCTTTGGTATTCACTTTTACTTCAGAAAAGTAAATGACAAACCAGAGAGGCCCCAGCCCAGAATCCTGAGGGACTCCACTGGTGACCAATCTCTTTGTGGAGGTAACAGCCCCTGTTTTGATTGCTATAGACTTGTCTATGGTTTTATTTTTTTAATTTTCATTATCTTACAACATTTCTGAAGGATTTTTCTCTCTCCTGCATTACATTAAGGCTCCCTACCCAGTGACTCATGTCCATTCTTAGGTCTACTAGCTACCACCTTACCCTGTGGGCTAACTTCATAGGGCTAGGGCCAACATGGAATGTGGGAGCATCCTGGGGGTCTTGCTGTTCACATCTGCTGAGGGGTTTATTTTATGCCCTATCCATGTTACTTCCTTGTCTTTGGTATCTTATGGTACATCAGATGGGCAGGCATGCAATGGGGACATGTAGGATCACTTCACCTCTACAGCATCTCAATCTTATTCCTACCCCATTCCCTCCTTTGTCACATCCCTATTAGAGAGAAGACCACAGCCTCCACCAAGGGATCATCACAGAAGAAGGCCATGGAGCCACCCACCCCATCCACGATGGATGGTAATGGACATACCTCCCTGCCTTCCCATTAGACACACATGCTGATAATCAAACCTGGATCATCTGGACTGTAGTCATGTACTTATCCTTTTTATGCCACCACACTGTCCATTACTGTATAAAAATTTTGAATGTTATTGTGTCTGATCGTGATTTACAGCTTTTTAATATACACATTTGTTGTAATAATGGCCACCCTATATTGTGTATGTATCTCATTCTGAAATCTTATGCACACGTGGAGCTTTTCTGCACAGGCCTCCATTAAAATGGGACTTTTAGCTAGTCAGACCTTCATGGTAAACAAAAGGAATAAATAAAAATTGATAATAATAAGTCACATTTAATTTACTTATTTATTAAATCAATACTTGCTGCATTATAATCACAAGCTGCTAAGTTACATAACACAAAAATAATATATTTCCCTCAATCCTATATGATTCATTATTGTGCTTCACACATATTCTTTTTCTTCTCAGTAATACACTTAAAACACTACTTATATTATACACAAAAGTAGCTACCTCTTACTAGCATATTAGAACAGTGTGCATCCCTTAATTAATATTGTTTTTCTTTCATCTATCTCTAGCAGTATCTTTAGTCTTGCTTACTACTTTAACCATCTGTCACTCCCACCTAATTTTGAAACCTAAATCCCAGTCTGACACTTACACAGAGGGACAGATTCCATAAACTTTGTAGAACTTGGACCAATCTGGCGTCTTCCTAACAAGGATTATGGCTAACCAACTAATATGCAAATATAGCCCAGTCTACAGAGAATACCTCAGCATAAGGCAGAAAAAAAACAGCACTGTCAGAGTAACCACATTTAGTCTTGTCAAATACGTATTCAAGGAAAACTTATCTAGAAAGTAATATATGTATGTGTATTACCAATGAACAGTAAAAGAAGGTATACAGGCCTAATAAACTTACAGTAAAATGTGGAAAGTACTAAAGAATATAAATGTGCATCAGTCATTATATATGAAAAATTACAGTTATCTACACTTACCAATTTTGTAATATATAGGTGGACATACATAAATACACTCATCGAAATTTGTGGAATCTAATGCATTCTGAAAAATTTCTAATAAAAAATAATTAAGTAAAGAGAAGGGCAATAACAGGCGCATTGCCATGGCTAACAGTAGCTAACAATGGGTGTGAGATGTATGGAAACACAAGTAATTTACACACCTAAGGAACAGAGTGATAGAAAAGCAGATGTAGAGCGAGAGTGAAGAAGAGGGGCGCACACAAGGTATGATGCAGTAGAATGTCAGAATCAAAGTCAAAAGGTCGTAGGCATTTTTTTTTTCACGGGAATAGGCCCCATTCTATTGTGTTTTTTAGACAAGAGAAGTAATGGAAAAGACAAAGAAAGAGGAGGTGGGCAAAAGAGCAATTACAAACATATAATAAATATCGCAAGACATGACAGACAAAGGACAGAAATACACATAAATGATAGGTAAGGAACACAGACAACATACAGACTGTACAGTAAAGGTGATGGAAAAATGACAAACAGAGTAAGGGTGCCAACCATGGTGTAATGCAATCATAACATGTATGACCAATGGTAGGTGTGTGTCAGAGAACAACAAATGGGGAGTGCTGTCATTGCAGTACACAATGGATATCTAATACGTTCATCCATTAAACTTCCACCAGTTCAAGTGTAACCCAAGCAAGAGGAATGATAAGCAAATCTAAGCAAGGAAATGCAGGAGCAGATAAGCAGAGAGCACACAAGAAACTACAACTTTGCATGCAAAAGACAAACAATTAGCATAGTGCCAAGCAGCTGTACCACAGCAAAAGTGTAATGTGGCTGTGTAATACACAGATAAGTCTATGCAATGAAGCATTACATACACTAACAAGTGTTCCAATCTATGATGACATTGTGCAAGTACACAGATATGCCTAACAATGCAAACAAAGACATACTAATGTACACAGTAATAGTATGCTGAACTTACTGTAGTATTATGTCATAATTAATAAAATTGTGTACACATGTATATGATGAATAATGCCTGAACATTGCAATCTTTCTATATGTACATATGCATGGATATAAAATAAATAACTATGTATGTGTACATACATTAATATATACATACATACATATATATATATATATATATATATATATATAGTTCACTATCAAAATGCCTCAGAACAATTCCTGCTAAGAACACCGAATAAGAAGTAAAAAAAAAAAACATTCAACAAATCACAGTGTCGAATCAATTGAATGAATTCAGCAGATTCGACATTAAGATTGAACATATCACGTGATGTCTGTATATCAGCAGAGGTAAACTAAACTCCTACACCTCACATCACATTTACCGCTAACTATATAGTCCAACTCCACGATCACACTATAGTGATGAAAGGTATGAATTTCCCAAATCGCACTGTACCTCGATCTCTGTACAGTACTTCGAGTTCATATCAGCAAATGCACAATGCATTTGCTGATATGAACTTTCAACACAGAGATGCTCAGCAAGATGGAAATTCAAACATCCATGTTTCAAGTTTTCCATCTGTGGAGCATCTCCATTCACAATTTTAATAGCAAGCTATGCAGCACACTAAGTTTAGATGTAGATTAGTCTGCACCACCATAATTTAATTTTCATATTTTGTTTTAAATATCATGACCATTTTCTGCTATATAGAGACCGGTGCATTACAATTATCACAACTACAGGGGGAATCCCAGATTTTAATTTCACAAGTTTCTTCTTCTGAAATAATTCAGGATGGCTACACTTTTGAATTTAATAATTACAAGATTTTTAATTATAGTTCTGAAATTATTGGTTTAGGTCATTTTTAACTTTTTTCAAAAGGTTTTAAATTCATACCTGTTAGGAAAGTTAGCATTCCTAAGGCCATAGTTGATATGAAATTATTTCTTAGGAAGAAAAACTTGGCCTATATGTTAACAGGTTCCAATTCTATTTCTTGTCAATCTCCTTTCAGGAGAAAAAGTACTTTTAATCCCCCCCCCTACACCCGCAACTTAAAAACTTGGAAATCATTTTAGAAAGGGAAATTAGAAATACCATCAATACCCATAGGGTAACTTCCAATCTTTCTACGGATGAAAAATCTTTGCTTAAAGAGTTAACTAACAACAGAGCGGGTAGGATTATGCAACCTGATAAAGGGGGTGGTACGGTTTTAATGGACTACATACTTTATGAATCTAAGTGGATTTTCTATTAAATATTGGTTTTGAGTCTTGGTCTGGACACTTATTTGGATCTCCACTGCGAACTTGGTCTTTGATATTTTATTTTAGGTTATTTATTTAATTATGCATGCTTGTCCTTGCAGATACAATGCACTGTGATCCTTCATAGCAACAGTCAAGACCCCCTTCCCAGGTGCAAGGTCTTATGGGGTGCAATCAGTAGGTGCTGTTTCTGTGGAGTTGCAGACTAATACCACAACTAAGAGAAGTACTGAAGTGTAGCACTGCACATAAAGAGGTTTGTTTTGGCTTCTGTAATTTCAGATTTCTTGTTCTGTGACTATTTGTAGTTGCAACTGCTGTGTGCTGCAGATATTTTGCCTATGACTGCCCTACAACATTTCAGCAGACACCTAAATGCAGTACTTGAAATAGTAACTCAGTCACTCACCTCTCCCTTCCTTCCTAAAATCACCTCATATTCTGCTCACAAACCTGCCCTTCTATCTCTTATCTTTCAGCACTCTATTCCTGCCTGAACACTACAATAACTTATCCAGCTATCTGACCACCTAGCCTGGGATAACCCTACCCTCCCTAATCATCAGTCTGTCCCTGGCAGGTGTCCATGGACAAAATTTTCTGCCAAGGCAAACGATCATTCTCCCTTGGCAAAATCGCAAATATTTGAAAGTTGTCATAGGGACTGAAAATTAAAGGATGCAGGCGAAGGAATAGATAACCTGCTGAATAATAGCCAGAGATATGCAAACATAATTATACTTGCAGAAAATTATGACATTTGGAATTACTTCCCTACTGACTATATTAAGTGAGATGAAAGAAATAACAAAACCATATAGTAAGAGTGATGTGAAATTAACTTTTTTTGACATTCTTTCTAACCAAAATTTGGTGAAAAACTGATAAAATTGCAAGTATTGCAAGAAGGACCATAAGGCAGCTTATATTACAGTGATGCAATCCGCCTCTATATTTGTGGGAATACATGGTGGGAAATAATCATACGTCTCAAATGATAGGCATCATTTAAGCCATCTGGGAAATAGAATTATTAGCTATCAACTGGAATAACTATTTAAAGTTGTTTTATTAAGCAAGGCTGATTTCTTTGCGAAGGAAAATGTGTGTGCTGGTGCAGTAAGATTTCCATTATGTATTTAAGATCCCTGAAGAGGAAGATGTAAGACTTGATGGCTTGTATAGATGAGGAAGACATAACAATAGTATTTCTGAAATATCATTTGATAGTAAAATTAGTCCACTGTGTATTACAGGATATCCGGGATTCTGCAACTGCATAGTAATCATTAGGGATGGAGGCATTTCAATCTATATTTGTAATAAATACAAAATGTGCTTAACTTGTACATTATAACAGTTCAATTGAAGAACTTTTATTGATTGATTTAATTGATTAATTGTAGTAGATGGATTTATAGTGTGACCAAATTAGAACTTTATGAGGTGCAATTATTTTCTGGAAAAAAAATCAGAAATGCGGGAGAGAAAATAAATTTGTGTCTGCAGTGGAATTGAACACACACATGCACACACAGACACACACACACACACACACACATACGCGCACACACACACACACACACACACACACACACACACACACACACACACACACACACACACACATGCTATGAAATATTCTTATCTAGCAACTGTAAACATGAAAGAATTTGTTGTGAAGTGGATTATCACCAACAGAGCACATTTATGAGAGACAGATATTGACCTTTGTTTACCAGGAAAGTTCGGCTGTATAGGAGCCCATTTTCTGTAGAGGCTTGGGAAGAAAAGCTCCAAAAATAATAAACAGGATGTGATTTTATCTCTAGAGGAAACAAGGGCAAACTGAAACCAGAATAACATTGTAATCAAGGTATTATTGCAGACACATGAGTTTAAGGGTAAAGTTACAACTAGAAGAAGATACTATTCAGGGAATTATAATGCAATTAACTCTGAACTGCTACACTGGAAATGGAAATAGGAGTTTATAAACATACAACATATAATACAGTAAAAGCAAGCAAGCAAAAGAATGCACTATGTAGAACAGAAAATTATGAAGACAATCAAGGCAAAAGAAATGACAGTGACAGAAAATAAAAGATGATCTACATAATCCCAGTATTAGGATATAAAAAAAACTGTTGGCCATCTTAGAAAGTGCATGAGATGTTCAAAACAAAGTATGAGCTAGGTTTACTGAGGAAAAAATATTCCATATGCACATTAGTAAATACATTGGAAGGAAGGGTATCTTGCATCATATTAAAGGTGATGTTGAAGTTAACTAAGTGAAAATGAGACTGCAAACAGTTTTGAGTGTAGTTTTCCATGGGTAGTAGAAAAATTAATCTAATAATGTAAAAAGAAAGACTTTGTGACCTGAGGAGTATGTTCTGTCATAGAAGAGACGTGCCCTAAATAAAATTAAAGACTCTGTTCTAGGACTAGACAGAATAAATGGCTACCATTTATGGAACATTAAAGAATCTGTTCAGACATTTCAGCCATAACTGTTTCAGTCAACACTTTAGTACAGTTGTTTTCACCTAACAGTGAAAAAAAGTTGTGTGGTTACACCACAAGGGGTATATTGGACAGTGCAGAAAACTACACATCAATTAGTCTAATATGTATTTTGGGTAAGACATTTGAAGGGTCACTACTCCAGTGTATGATAAAGCTAGGTGGGAAACATTAAAATGTCATCCAACATAGCTTTACTAGAAGACAAGTGCATATAACTAATATTAGCTCATTCTGTCTGGGTGTCATATCAGATATGGACTTTACACTTTGGCACATATTGTTTACCTGGCTTTGTCAGGAGCGTTTTAATTCTGTTCCTCATTCATCTTTAATAGCAGTACCAACCAGGTGTAAGTTTAATGGTCATTTTGTTAACTAATTCATGCATAGTTGAATGGAAGGAAGTCTATGGTTAGTATTGCATATGTGAAATCAAGTGACTATGCATACTTAAGTGGGGAAACACTGGAGTCCATTCTGTGTCCTTACCTATGCCACATTTATATATCCACTTTACCAAGTAACAGTTACTGTTTGCTTGTAAAATTTGTAGATAAAATTAATGTAGCTTGTATGGCAAATTCCTCCAATGACTGCCACAGAGCCAATAATGTATTATTTATCAGTAACAAGTGTAAAGTAGTGCATGTAGGGAAAGAACATACAGAATATCTACAGTATATACACTGGGGCATGAACTACGGACAAAATGGCAGGCATATTATGGTATTGGTGTATTGCTTATGGATGACATCGACTGGGTATGCTTGCTTGAAATACAAACTAGGATAGGTTTGGTATTGTAGGATTATTTTTCTCTCAGTTTCATCTAGAAGTGCATCAGTGCCAGTTCCACTACATGAGTATGCAAGGCTCATCCATGAGTATGGATTTTCTTCTTCTTCTACAGTATGGATGACATTTAAAAAATACACAAGAAATGTATGTTCATTAATAGTGTCTATTCAGTATTGCCTATTTAGAGGTGGACTTATATGAGTATATAAAAGTGTGCATGCCAAGCATAAGGAATTTGCTTAAAATATAAATTTCAATAACTATGACAAGACCATGAAAAACAATAAAGTGGTGGCATGTAATGACATGTTGAATTAATCAAGAATAGTAGAGCTTTTCAAAAATACAGCGAGAAAAAATAAAGAATAACCTGCCTGTTGAAATTAAATCTGCAGAAAGCCTAACAACTTTTAGATACATGATATTCTTGCATCTTTAAGCTGGGAAATGGCTCCTTATGGTCTCCTATGAAGTTTTTAGTCAGGATGTCAAAACTGAAATATTAAAAGAAAGATTGTCCTTCTATAATGTTCTTATGCAAAAATGTTGAGTTATTCTTTGAAGAGCTAGTATTTAACACATAAAGGAAAGCAATATATATATATATATATATATATATATATATATATATATATATATATATATATATATATATATATATATATATATAATGAATTTGCTTTTTTCTAACTGTTCCTAATCATAGACCTTTGTAAATTGCCTTACATATGATATAACTTCACATCTAAAAGTAGATCAACACCTGTGAACTATGATTACTGTATGCTATGACTGAATTCCAAGCATAAACAATAACATTTTTATGAATATAACATTGCACATTGCTTAGATACTGCACAGATCCTCTGCAAAGAAAACAAGTCAGTGACAAGATGTCTATAAAAGAAAAAAAAAACTGTTTATTATGGTCACTTTCAAAAACCTGGAGCAGGTTCAATGCACATGGAAAACCTATTTTTGTAAATCAGGATTATGGCGGACTTTCCAGAAGTGCCTGAGAGTATTCATTTCACAAATATTTTAATAGAGAGACCTGCTATGGCTAATACAATGCCACTGATGCATTGTATTATTTCCTCAGCTAACTGCTTGGTGTAGACAAACTCAATTTAGTGTTAAGAGATTCGATAAAAAGGAACTACCAAATGCAGTAAGCCACCATTTAACACTGATTTAATACACAAAGGAAACCAACTTTGTTTCAGATGTAGGAATCAGATTTATACTTCTACAGTTTAGCAACAGAATCAACAAAACTGAAATGTATTTTATTTACTAAGCATTTCCAGAAACTATCTGTCCAAATGGAGAGTCTGATAAATATTTGTGATTTTTTTTAGGTAACAAAAAAATAAATAATCATGTAGGAAAATTAGCTAAATAGAAATGATATATAAACATTTAATGTTTATTCTTATGGAAATATAAAGATTGTCATAAAATACTCAGTCTATGTATTTCTTGTACTGCACTGAGTTTATTTTGGTAGACCGAATTTACACTTACCCGAACTGCAGATTACTGAGACAGCAACACCGGAATGGCAATAAACTGAACCATCACATTCCCAAAGATTTTACAGGGAAAGAAGACACTTCACAAACATTTAACAAAATAACACACCAAAGTATTTAAAATCCACCCAGGTGGGGGGGGGGCTATGCCCCCCACTCCCCACAATAGCCCTCCACAGTACCCCTAACTAAATATGCCAACTCTGGGATTGCAGTTGGAAAAAGGGCAAATTTCCCCATGTTGGTCAAGTGTCTTCTTTTCCTGTAAAAAAATATCGGTAATGTTCATATTTGGTTTATTAAATGTTTGGTGTTGTCGTCTCCAGAATATGCAATTTGGGTAAGTGCAAATTTGGCCTACCGAAGTAGACCCAGTGCACTACAAGTTTTTACTTCAATATTGTATCACTGCATTTAACACTATCTGACATTAAAAGGTCCTCATCTTTGGATGCATTTTTTATGATAATAGCATTATTATTAAACAGATTTTTCCATACTCTTTACTGTATTTGGATTACAGTCTTCATATATAAATCAAAGTCAACCATTCTCAAAAGTGCTTTGAGAAGAAAGACAGGCTTATGTATCAGAGGCCTTCTTTAGTTTTATATCAGCATTATTTTTAAAATAATGTTCTTATTGTGCAGTTTTCTAGTAAATGGAAACAGTCCCAACAGTATGGTCACACGTATTCATCAATGGCAAACTTACAGAGAGTTTGACTCAGCAAGTCTTTCCCTTTCCGCAGATGTAAAAGAAACTCAAGAAGATATTGATATTAATAAGAGAATATATTTCAGGTGAAACCCCCAGAATGATGGTTAAAGAACCACACAGAACTTAGGCATATATCATTCTTAGGAGGCAAAATTAGTGTGTTGGACTTAAAAAAAAAAAAGTTTGCTCATAATCGGCAGATCTTGGTACCACGTTATATTTTATTAGTTGTTAGGGAGTAGAATGTATTCAGTTTTGTTGTTAACTGGCATCAGTAAAAATGGCCAGTCATAAAAACTGTTACTGGCAATAAAATTTTCTTAAAGTTAAATATGTTGTTTGCATAATCTGAGTTAATCTTAATATGCAATTTACCATAGTAAATCTTTGTGCTTTGCCAAATTTTGCTTTCTGATACCTGACAATGAAAAGCAGTAAGTCAATACAAGTAGCAGGAGCTTCTCACTGCACTTTGCATGACTGAATAGTATTTGGCTTACTGTTGGTCATATGTTCTGCTGCTGCTAGATGTTTCAGTTGTAAATACTATCCTTTCCAAACACCTACTTTACAAAAAGTATTATGACTGATTTGTATAATACAAAAACAGTGGTTGTTATTGCTGTTCATTTGAAATAGTCAAAATTAGTGCTACTTAATTGTTACTCCTTCCCATTCATTTATTTGTAAGTAAGAAAATTAAAAAAAATCAGCTCCAAGTAACATAATGACATAAAGAATTATTGGTGTTAAATTTGGTTTTAACCCAAATGCACCTGCTTATGCAATAAGAAGCTTACTAGATCGATTGCAAACGACCCTCTAATGAGATTTTAACAGCCAAATATAGACCTGTGTGCTAGTTCTTCTGAGCGCAGTTGTGAAAGTGATGTAAACAACCTTTTTTCCTCCATATATCTTTATCATTTTTCAGTATTGGACTTTGGAGATTAAGTGAAGTTCACTTTCATTTTTTTTGCACAGATGTTTATTACAATTCATGACATTATTTTTCTCAGAGCACCTTTTGCTTCAAACATACTTTAATGCCATCATATCCTAATTTAAAGCTAACCCTGTATGATAAGCCAACATCTGGAAGTCAGAAATGTTTCTCTTATGCTCACCCTAGTTGATAGATCTAGTTCATTAGAAATATTTACACCATGCATTATCCATAAGTTCATAGGTTCATAGGTTCATACTAGGCTATCTGCCCTGGGGCAATTATAAGCCTAGACCGATTCTGTATGGCTTACGCCACCCCTTGATTTGAGTATACTGTGCCCTTTTTAAGGTTTAGTTTACTGTGCCTCTGTCTAATAGTGACACGGGAGTAATGCCTGGGACAAACCTACGATCCCTCATCCACCTATCGAGATTCTTCTTGAAGAGATTCAGTGAGGTGCTCTGCCTCACATGAACTGGAATTCCATTCCAGAGCGAAGGGAGCCTCTGGGTTATGAACCTGTCCCTCCAGCAAGTTCTATTTATTTCTGTGCTGAGGTTCAAGTCCCTCGAGTGTGTGGCTCTAAGGGATTTAGATTTACTGAGGTGGAGCATGTCCATTAATTCTGGATTTGACATAGCTTTGTATGTCAGGCATAGATCGCCTCGAAGTAGGCAGTATGCAACTGAGAAGACCTGGAGTTTTTTTAACCGAGCAGTATATGGCATCTGTTTGAGACCCTTGATCCTCTTGGTGAGATACTTTTGGGGTCTCTCTAATTGCTGCAGGTGTAGGGTAAGGTACATCCCAAAAGGGGCATTGTATTCTATGATGGGCATGATGAGGGATGAATAAAGGGGCACGATTACCTCTCTTGATCTAGATGTGAAACCCTTCGTGATGAGGTGGGCTAAATAGAAGGTCTTTCTAACCACTTTGGCAATGTGGTTTTCAAAGGAGAGATTGCTATCAACTTGGGTCCCCAGGTCCCTAATAACTTTCTCTGTACTTAATGTGTTTCCGCCTATGTGGTTATTTGTGGGCACATTGTTTTTGCCAAAGGGTATGACTATACATTTTTTGGCATTTAGCTTTAAACCATGGCGCTGGCACCAGTTATCTGTCTCTGTGAGACCTTTTTGAAGGATGTTTGTGTCAACTGGAGAGTCGATTATGGCGCCCAGTTTGCAGTCATCTGCAAACTTGGTGAGCCATAGTCCTTCCACATTTGCCTGTACCTCGGAAAAGTATATACCGAACAAGAGTGGTCCCAGGACAGAACCCTGTGGGATGCCACTTGTGACCGGTTTCGAGTCTGACATGGCTCCAGCAACTCTCACTCTGTGGGTTCTGTCTTTGAGCCAGTTTGCGACCCATCTTGTGACATAGGGGTTTATATTTAAGATGGATAGCTTATCTATGATGCCCGAGTGGGGTATTGTGTCAAATGCCTTTGCAAGGTCCAGATAGGCTGTGTGGACTACCTTCCCTTCATCTATGGCTTTGGTGACTGTTTTGAAGAAGTCAATCAGGTTCAAAAGGCAGGATCTGCCCTTGATAAAGCCGAACTGGGTAGGATCTTGTGTCTGTAGGTCCCCAATGTCTTTGTTTATGAGCTCCATGATGATCCTCTCCATAGCCTTGCAGACTAAGCTAGTCAGGCTTATGGGGCGATAGTTTCCAGGGACCGTAGAGGGTCCACCTTTGTGGAGTGGGACCACTGTTGCTGTACACCATTCTGTGGGCACATATCCTGTAGTGAGGCTGAGATTGTATAGCTGTTTTATTTGAGGGATTACTTCCTCTTGGAGTTCATGTAGGACGCAACCTGGGACACCATCTGGTCCCATGGAAGCAGTGTTTTTTGCCTTGGAGAGGGCAGCCTTCACCTGAGCATCAGAGATGTTTGGGAGGCAGCCCTCTGCCGGGATAGATACTTGCTCTTTTGGGTGGGGAGGAGTTTGCACTGAACCTGTCTGCCAGGATATTGGCGATGTCTGTGGGTTCAGTGTATTTTTTGTCGTTTAGAATCAACTCAGAACAAGTCTGGGAGTTGCATTCCAGGTTCCTAACATAACTGAAAAAAGCCTTATGATTGTCTTTGGTGTCCTGTGCAATTTCTTTCTCGAAGCTGGCCTTGGAGGATTTTATGAGGGATTGTAATTTTTTGCTAGTACTGATCAGAGATGCCTTCCCTATTAGGGATTTTGCTCTATCATGTAGTAGCTTCCTCCTTCTGTTGTACAGTTTATTTATGGCAGGGGTCCACCAGACTGGACGCCTGCCTTTGGATGATTGGGTCTTGGTTTTGTTTGGGATAGCATGATCCATGCATTCCTGGAGATGTCCATAGAATGCATTTATATAGGATTCTGCAGTTTGGGCCGTAGTTTCCACTGGCTCTGGGGCCTTGAAGGATTCCACTTTGGTTTTGAGAAGTGAGAAGTTCACTTTTGAGAAGTTTTTCACTGTGGTTTTCTGGGCTGGGGTTGGGGTCGGGATGTGGACATCCAGTGAAATTAATTTATGGTCTGATCTTACCAATGAGGGATATACTTCTGGTGTGGAGCATAGAGTCCCCATGTTGGTAATGATCAGGTCTAGTATGTTGTCCCCTCTTGTGGGAGTGGTGACTAGTTGTTCCATAGCATTTGAGTTTATAATTTCCAGGAACCTTTGGGCTAAGGTGCTGGGGCTTGAGTAGTGCTCCCAGTCAATGTTTGGGTAGTTGAAGTCACCCAATATATTGGTGTTCAGAGAGATCTTCATGTTCTCCAATGTTTTCAGGAAAGCCGAGTGGGATTCCTGACTTTGAGAGGGTGGTCTGTAGGATGCTATAAACTGAAAAGCAGTCTTGCCCACTGTTGGAATTCTGAGATAAAATTTCTGTGTGAAATAGAATGGAAAAATAATTGCTCTAGTTTTGCATGGAATTATGTACTGCTTTCAAACTGCCTCAGTTTTAATGTTATTTTGGAAACTCTGGTTGAATAACATCCTGGAATCTTAATTTCTTAAAAAGTTAACACAAGTAACTGCTACATCGTATGAATTGCTATGGGGCTGAATATGAGTTCTATAATACTTTCAGAAGTCAGTGATATAGTAGTTAAAGTTGCAGTATTCATTGAGATTAACAATGACGCTTGTAGTTTTATCACTAGACTGAAGACTAGGATTTAAGATTATATTTATAGAGCTGTTCAATTATAGGTATACTATTGTACATAAGCTCAGAGATGTCTGTAGGGCTGGAGTTAATTTATCCATAAATTTAGGTTTAAATAGAGGTTGGAGATGTGGTTCAATTTGGGGTTAGACTGTTGTGTACTGTACACTTTCAGAAAAGCAACACAAACACAAAAAAGTCATTTTCAGGCTTATAGTTTCCAAGCTTATGGTTTTAGCACTGTTTGATTTCCTACCATTTAGATAGGAACTTGCTTCTTTCTAAGTTATATTTGGACAAGTCTCTGACGGGGATTGTCTACTATTTCTTCTTTCTTACATCCTGCTCTTGTCATGCAACACTAAGCATTTCATGTAATAAACTCATTTTCACAACATCTGTGCATGTCTGGACATGCAACCCCCATATTTCATAAAGAATTATAAGGATATAAAATAAAAAGAGATTCGATAACAATCATTTGCAAATTAAAAAATACACAGATGAAGCAAGCAACTTACATACATGTTAAATCAGATTATTTATTCACATATATCAAGTTCCACAGAGAGTTTGTTGCACAGCATATTTTGATATGGCTACTTCAAAGAGGATAGTCACATATGATATGAATGTAATGAAATGATAAGATATTTTTTGTTGTTGTATCTTTCGGATTTTCCCATTTAGGGGTCGCCACAGCGGAACACCGGTCCCCTAATGATTGGCAGTAGATTTTTTACGTACCGACTTGCCAGGCCTGACACAGAACCTTCAATGAAGGTACGCCTATTCACGCATGTCTCCACACAGAAGACACTTTAGCTGAGAATCGAACAGGACAACATCTTATGATAAGATATACATTAAAAAATATTTGCAGTTATTTACGTTGTCCTGCTGAAACCAGGATGGGCTGAGTATGTTATTGGGAAGGGATGCCGGTAAGATTCAGGTTGTAGCTAAAATCATGAAGCAGGAAAAGATGGTCATTTTAGGAAGATGGACTCTGAGTCCAGCTTGAAAAGCTGAGCCCTCCAGATATTGGAAAAATGGATAATCTAAAGTTGTGGCCTGAGGAAGGAAAAGATGTACTCACATTCCTGAAGTGAGCTTTATGGTCTCTGTAGGTTAGAGGCATTATTACAGTGAGTAATGCACTTTTTTCAGGGGGGGGGGTTACTCTGTGGATGATTTTAACATGTTGTATAAAATAAATCAGACTAAACATGCTAATAATCAAATTGTTTTATCCTATTTTACTGAAATTATATGATGCTGCAGCCCTGTGTTTCTATGCAAAATTGTAATATTTGCAACGATTAAAAACAGTTATGATTTAGTTATAATTGACATGAGCACAATAAACTTACTTTAAAAGCTAAAAGTATCTAGATTTTATAGTGAATTATTCAAAGAAATTTTCTATCACCAAACAAATATTGTTAAACTGAAAAACTAGCAACATCATCATTTTCTATCAGCAAATATTTATGGTTCTACTACTTGCTCAATGCTTATTACTTAGTAACAGCCATTTCATATGTTTCTTTCTATTTTGGCCAATGAATCTTGGTCATAGACAGAACCATTTTTACATGTCATATGTGTCCCTCTAAGATTGAAGATGCTTTTACTTTACTGCAGACATATTGAAAACCATGTGTGTGTGTGTGTGTGTGTGTGTGTGTGTGTGTGTGTGTGTGTGTGTGTGTGTCTGGGCATTTGTGCCAGTATGTGTATATGTATGTGAATATGTGTACATGTGTGTGTATATATGTGCATTTCTGCAGGCATATGCATGTGTGTATTTGTGTGTGTGTGTGTGTGTGTGTGTGTGTGTGTGTGTGTGTGTGTGTGTGTGTGTGTGTGTGCATATATGTGCGTCCTTGCATTCATGCGTACATATATATGTGTGCACCTGTGTTTGTGCATAAGCATGTGTATGGATGTGTATGACTGTGTTTTGGAAAATGGGTGGAGAGAGAAAGCGAAAGACAGAAAAAGAAAGGCCATTTTTTGTGACATCTGCAAGCTGCCACTGTGTTTGATCATTTAAATAGTTAAATTAAATGTCTGGAATTCTGTTCAAATTTCTTTACTGTTAATTATTAGCTCAGAGCATATAAATGTCCCTAAAAATTATTGCATGCATATTATACTATTTCTGGAACTTATGATGTCTACAAGTCTTTATTTGAAGTTTATTTTAAGAAAGTCTGGTTTCAGTAGGCATGCCTTTTATAATTATATTGCAATCTTTTACTCCACTTTGCACAGTCTGCAAGAAAAAACAATGAAAAGACCCTCAAAATAACTAATGTGGACTTTTTGTTAAGTTGCAAAGAACAGCATTAGTCATTGCAGCCTAGTTTATCTGTCTTCCCTTTCATAAACTTGTTTACATCCTTTTTTAAATGTAGAAATATTCTGTGTGGTTTATTCTTCTCTAATTTCAGAACAGGATTTGCTTTGCTTGCTGTTCCATTAACTAAAATGTTGAAAAGAAGCAATAATGAAATATATTTTTAGTGATGACAACTGTGGGAAGTTTCACCATCCTGAATTTGGCTTTATGGTCACCAATAGAGAATGACATTGCTAAAATTGTCCACCATTCAAAAAGATTGAGTGTCACTCTGTAGCAAAAGGATAAAAACACAAAAGACGCAGGCTATCTAACTACATATGCAGAATTAACTTGCTGTAGCATAGACAATTTAGTAAGTCCTGAAACTGTATTGCTTGGTTGGATTGTTAGAAACTAAGAAACATTCATAGTCTCAATAAATTAATAAATAATGGGATAGTTACTCGATTAGTCAAAATCAAAACTTACTTCGCTAAAAATATGTACACATGAAGACTTAGTGAAAAGTGTTTGCATCTTGATTACAAATGTTTCATTGGGATCTGTAACCAACTATTTTCTGTTTTCCAAAAGGGTATGGATTTCCCTTTTTTATTCTAACCCCCAGATTCATGAAGCTCGGCGCAAGGCCAGTGTAAGGCTTGCGCTGGCCGTGCAGCATACAAATGGCATAGCAGTGCCACATGCATAGTAATGAGTGTGCGCTGCAACCACAACCACGTGCATAGGGCAAGTGCGCGAGTCCAGGGAGCCTAACTAGGATGCGCACGGAGGCGTGGCCAAGCCGCCAGGCGATGAGCAACCGAAAGTGCTGACTCTCACAGGCCGCCTGCAATAGTAACCGCACCTACCAGTGTCCGTGGACAATGAAACGTATGCAGAGTATGCAACATAGTACCCGCCCACACAATATGGAGAACCAAACATAAATGCACGAAGTACAAAACGTTCCCGTTCAAGGAACAAAGGATACTTGGAATACCGTGTCCGTCACGCATTGCACTGTCAGCAGTCATACCCAGTGGAGGTGTACTGCATCATGTCAGCGCGCCGCAACTACACATGACCAGCCCCACGGGCATGGTCACCAGCAGTCCCACAGTGGTAGTGACAGTACACAGCTGGGCAGTCGTGGCCATATAAAAACCAGAAAGAAACTAGACATCCCAAACACACACAAACATGTGTATAGTAAAATGTGCTAGACACAGCAACGTAACCATCACATACACATAGGATGGTGTATGCCGAACCAGAATATCCACAAGCAGAACCCATGCATGCAAATGTAATACACAACAACCCCATCATAGCACGTAACCCGCACCCATGTCCGAATGTCCACCTAATCCAGCTAGTAGCCTTACGCAGCTGCACACCTACACAGAGCGGGTATACCCCATATGTAGTAGGACGTAATGTCCTAGGCAGTGACAGGCGTGCAAATATGTACCCTACATGTCAACATCCCATCCCAGGTACTGAAGTCCAATGTGTCGGCAGAATCTGTACATCCTGCGTGTGTTTACTGACCTGTCGGAACCCCATAGGTGTTCACACGCCACGGTGTCCATAACTGTACACATCAGGACAAAGCAGTATGTGCAGCCACGGTACTGATGATTAGCTATGCAGACATGCCAAACACAATACACAGGGCGGAACAGCCGTCCACCAAGCAGGTCACCCCAGCAGAGTTGCCACATGCACAGATTGTCAAGGTGGGGCATCACCTGTAGATATGTGTGGTTCTGTACAGTAAACACCCACAGATAATGCAAAGGATAGAATAACACGTATATGCCAGAATGAATGGTTATTTCATAGCATGTGAATAGCATAAGCTAGCCAATATAATAGTCATGTGTACCAGATACGAAATGCCTGTAACATGCAAGTAGTAAGGAAGGTAAGACATACACGACTGCGTTAATATCACAGGACATATGGCATGTGCAAGTGTCGACGCAGGACACAAATGTCCATAATGGGGCCCCCCGCACAGAGGAACGTGCCAACCCCAACCCCCACCGACGTATTGGCAGTATAAATACAACCCAATGACACACCAACACCACCGTCCAACCCATGACAGCAACAAAAGCTGGACAAAGACTAACACGGTGCATGCACAAATAGGGACACATGTAATCGGTGCCCTCACAACCGTCAACAGGCCACCGAATAATAGTATGTACATACGCGTGGAATGCTGCGAAGGATGTGTGGTAGTCCCCAGTATCACAGAGGTACGTACACATATACACTGTAACCAACCGTCACAGATGTTCACTGTACACAGCATACCTGCAGGTAATACATAGTCCAGTCATGTGATACATACATATCCACGTATGAATGATGACAGGGGATAGACAATTGTGAATGGGAACAACGCACAACAGGGAATATGTATGATAACCGGCACCACCCACAGCATTGTATGCCAACAGCATAAGCCATCGTCGGATGTCCAAACACCCGTGTTTGTGAACAAGGAGTGGATATTATAGCAATAACCCACGCCTGGGTGTGGGTAATGCTGGATATACCCATGGTTGGCGTGGTGCGGTCCTGAGGGCGAAGCCCGAGGGACCAAACAAAGGCAACCGTAGGTAAATACAGCATTACCTACACCCAGAAGTGGGTCATTGCTATTATACCATGACACCATTTAAGAAAATAAACTATTACTTCCCACACATAATGGCATAGTATGCCTGTCTGCTGCCCAGCCGCAGATGTCTGGCATCCGTGGCAGTGCTGATGTACTGCGCGAGATGTCCGTTGCGAATGTCAAAACTGTCTCGCTATGTTACACCCAGTTAACACAGCAAAACACTACAAAACAGCAATGGAGAGCTTGCTGTCCCCGTTGCTTTGTTATACAACATGTCATGCTCTGTTAAATGTGTGGAGCATAGCGAGACTGCCTCAAAGTAAGCAACGGACATTTCCTTGGCTCAGTTAAAGCTGGCACGCTATGTTAAAGCCATGTAACATAGCGAGACAGGTTTGAAATACCGAGGTATACTAATGGAAATAGGCCCGGGCAACCGGACCATTTGCCATTACTATAACTCGATCTACAATGGGCACGCTGGCCAACCAGCGTGCACGGTGTGGAATAATGGGGTGGGGGTGATGGTATAATAAACATGGACAAACCGTGTCCATGCGCCTCATCTAACATTCGTACGCGGTCAGGGCAGTTCTGTACACTAGGCGGACAAAACCAAGCCCAGAGCACCACAGGAAAACCCTGACGATCAAAGACCTGTATGCGTTGGGGCTATAAGCCCCTGTGATCTGAATATCCCTGCGGTTACACCATATGCATCCTGGGTCAAGAGCATTAGGGAATAGGGAATGTGTAACATGTAGTACCACACTTTTCCCAGCAGGAGAATGGATGCCAGTGACGTAAGTGAGTGCGGGGGGGATATGCAAATGTAGCGATGTACCATGGGTATGCATATAAATGAGACAGAACAGCAAACGTGTAGTGGTCACAGCAACCGGCCAACGTGACTGCAGTCCCGTTTGAATTACGACTATAGAACATATATATGTGAACGTGTAATTAATGCATCTGTGCCGCAAAGACAGTTACATATGTAAAGGTGAAAGTGTGTTCCGCATACGTCCGTTAACCGGAGCAGAGATATGTCACTGGAACAGTCACAACTAATACAGGCCACGTAAGCACACAGACTCAGTAAACATATGTAACCCAGAATACCGATATGCATGTGCGCCTGCGCGTAACCCACAATGAGGAAATGCAAGTGCGCCTGCGCGTGTGCGATCCGCTCACAGCAGAGTAACTTAATGCTGTTTCCCCCATGTTAGCTATACATGTCTCAAAACAGTCAGCCTCTGAAAGTATGGAACTGGACAATGCCATGCAAAGTACTGGTACAAATAGTGTGAAAAAAATGATATATGCTAAGACAAACATAGAAGGTGGATAGAATAACGGGTATGTTAGTAGCAGGGATTGACGAAGGGTATGCATTTGTAGCCTGGCCTACCTGTCAGAAGGTGCCACCGTACGTCTCACATGAAATGCCAACAAATTGACAGATAGACACAGGTCAATATAAAACACACCTAAGATAAAGGGCCAGCCATCTGTACACTCCGCCAGTATCTGTACAGTGGAAAGGTATGTATGGTAATAGATGTGTGTACACAGGTAATCCACAGACATTAACAGAGCAAGGCACGAAATGAGGAGTTTACATGTATATATGTACACACAACAGACCTATGTCCCGTATATCTGACACATGTATATAGATATGCCAAGTAATAGATATTATGGGTAGTCAAACAGACATCCACGAATGGGGAACATACAGCAGCAGTCCAAATCACTGGCCAAAAAGTGACAGTCCAGCAAGTTCTACACTTTAAACATGCACACCGGTGTCCATTGTAGGACTCCAAAGATTTATCCATTCGCAGCCCCTGCTACGATTGACGCAAAGGAAGTGACAGCCGCAAATACGAATTAGCTATACATGCACTAAAAGCGGGTTCAAGGGTGATGACACATGTGTCCATGAAATGCAGGACATATGACCAGACATCCCTAGAGTGGGGAGTGCATATAAGTGCGTCCACATCCCAGTACCGCACACATTAACCATGTGTAATGTGTACCATAGAGGGTTGCAGGCATGGGAACCTGGGTATGCAGAAATGGGCCTAGTCATTGTTTGGCAGAGAATCCGTAGGCCCACCCCGTGGGAGGGATGTGGGTATAGCACATGCCTTTATCCCCACTAATGGTGCAAAGCACCCACCGGATAATGCGGAAAGCAGGTTGGAAATATGTACAGCCCTATATCAGTGTCCTGCAGGGGATTCCCATGGATGGACATGCGTACGACCAAGATGGTACCCATAACTGGTAAACTGTCAGAATAACACAGCTGCAGTAAGGCATAGTACAGGAATTACAGATAGGCATAGCTCTCAACCTTCCTTCTCCATAATGAGGAACACTTGCCTTCATAATGTGGAACAAATGGGCAGAATGTGGAACTTATACTAATGGCGTACTAACAACCTCTGCTAGGAAGGTCATAGGAAGGTTAAAATATGCTGGTATTACTTATAAAGAAGATCCGTTCATGAATTAATATGATTAATTTCTGTTTACCATGGATTTCACTGAAAGAAATTCCTAACACTAAATGTGTGACTGACTCTTTCAATGTGGAACTGTGAGGAACTTCAAGGCACATGAACATTTTAAGACCCCAAATGAGGTATGTTCCTCGTAATGAGGTACACCTGAGAGGTATGCAGATAGGGACCATATTATAAAATCCCCATACAAAGTCAGACCATTGTGCGAATACTGGCGTAGCCATGAATACGGATGTTATGAGTGTCAGTAATCATGCAATGGAAATAGCGGTCACTATCACCTACCGCACAGTCTGGAATGCCTAGGCAGCAAGCAGCTAGGAGGGCACATCAGTATGTGAAACGAAACAAGGGCAAAGGCCGAACCGTCAGGGCGTGTACACATAATGACAACAGGTCAAGGGTATGAAGGAGCTAACCTGTCCAAAATACATGTACTGAACCAGTGATAGTAGGCGGACAGGTGAGAAGAAAGACAGCAGGACAAATGTACAAACATGTAGAAGTCATACCCCGGACATTGTGAATGACAACGTATGCCCCACGAAGGTCACTGTGGAAGGTAATCAGACACAGAGGTAAAGTGTCCCCCAGGGTGTCATGAAGTGTCAACATAACAATTACCAGGCCTCCATGGTCGTACGTGAGCCCCGCCACTGACGGAAAGCACAAATACGACGCACACATATGGTACATGAAAGACCAATTCGTGTGCATAAGCAGACGTAGACCTGTGTGAGGAATACAACTGTCTGTGTGGGTGTGTGGTGCAAATAGAAGGTAATGTCATGTGGTCTGTCATGTCACCATACACCGTCTGTGTATTGTAGTCAGACAGTAGGTATGTTGTATCAGACACATGCCCTGCAACTGCACAGATGTACGCAGACTGTGTAGAGGTCTGCCTCATATGTGTCCTGTGTTCCACGTAACAGTAACAGTCCGGCACCCTCATGATAACTGACGACAGGAAACAACGACAAACATGCGATGAAGACACCAAATCAGACAGTAATGCCATACGCATGCATAACATATCACTGTGCCCACTATCAATGTTTCTAAAAGCAACATGACATGACTGGCCCTGAGTGTCCCACTATCACATAAGGCCTTGTCCAAATATACGCTCCTTGTGGTGGAGTGTTATGAACAGACACAGATACATGTGTGTGTGGAAACATTATCATCCACTGCAAGAGGATGTAATGTGCTGCAGTAGGAGGGGCAGTACTGTCCGCAGGTATGTGCTGAAATGCTCATTAAACAGCAGTCTACATGGATCACCTATATTGGCGACACCTGCACAGATGAGTATAGTGGGACATACACACGACCATGCACACAGCTCAGATAGACATACACACACCATAAACAGGCAATGATACACAAGGTCTATGGCGTGTACGGGTACAGTGACAGTACAGCAAGGATAGCTGTCTGCCAAGATATACAGCAGATGTCTCTAGGGCGTGTAACACCTCCCGGAACGCGGACGTTGCATGGACAATGTGTGGATTTGCATCGTACCACATTGCTATGTGTAAGCTGTGCAAATATGCGATACATGGGACAGACAGCTGTCTATGCAAGAGCAGCATTATGGGCATAAAATATGTATATATATATATATATATATATATATATATATATATATATATATATATATATATATATATACATCGAGAGAGATACAGACAGACACATGTGGCAAGGCCGGTAGTGGAGCCTACACATCACTACCCTATCACACCACAGCAGGACGCACGTAGAGAACACGCTACGGAGGTCGCTAACCACAGCAGACACACAGGCAGTCCACTAGCTGCGTCTCAACATCCGCAAACACAGAGATGTCAGCAGGATATATGTGTGTTGTGAAGCATCTAAAACCATACCTATGAACCCATGCGGCTGTGAGCATAGACACACACACACACACACACAGCTGGCAGGCATGAGAATTGACCTTACACCTACCTACCCCATCGCACGACAGTATGACACAATTACAGAACGTGCTACGTGGAGTACTGAACACAGCACCGTCAGAGGCATACGTCTAGGTGGGTGACATCATCCGCAAAGGAATAGACGCCGATAGCAAATGTATGTGCCATGAGGTGTCTAAAAGCATCACTGTCCGCAGAGGCAGCTGGAAACACACACACACTTGGAAGGGCCGGGAGTTGAACCTGCACCTATCTACATGAACACACTACAGCATGATGCATTTACAGAACGCGCTACCGAGATTACTGAGCAC
Organism: Protopterus annectens; assembly: GCF_019279795.1. Classification (NCBI taxonomy): domain Eukaryota; kingdom Metazoa; phylum Chordata; order Ceratodontiformes; family Protopteridae; genus Protopterus; species Protopterus annectens. Next base: position 311,054,002 of record NC_056734.1, read on the forward strand.
AGCACCATCAGAGGCATATATCTAGGTGGCTGACATCATCCGCAAAGGAATAGACGCCGATAGCAAATGTATCGTGTTGTGAAGTGTCTAAAAGAATTACTGTCACCAGAGGCAGCTGGAAACACACACACACAAGGGGAAGGGCCAGGAGTTGAACCTACTCCTACCTACATGAACACACTACAGCATGATGCATTTACAGAACGCGCTACCGAGATTACTGAGCACAGCACCGTCAGAGGCATATATCTAGGTGGGTGACATCATCCGCAAAGGAATAGATGCCGATAGCAAATGTATCGTGTTGTGAAGCATCTAAAAGCATTACTGTCGCCAGAGGAAGCTGGACACACACACACACACACACACACACACACACACACACACACGGAAGGGCCGGGAGTTGAACCTACACCTACCTACATGAACACACTACAGCATGATGCATTTACAGAACGCGCTACCGCGATTACTGAGCCCAGCACTGTCAAGAGGCATACTCCTAGGTGGGTGATATCATCTGCAGAGGCACGGATGCCGATAGGGAATGAATACAGAGTGAGCAGTCACACAGCATGTTACTATCCCAAGGTGGACGTACAGTAACACGGCAGTGCTGCACTCGGGAATACTAACTATCTACGGAGCACTCACACACTTAGCGGTTGCAAAGGGGAAACATACATGCACACGGGGTATAATCACAGAGGGGCGCAGTGTGCACTGTAGTGCATTTCCATCTACACAACTGCTCACTGGGCATGCTCACACACTTAGCATTTGCAAAGTGCAGACATGCTTACACATGGAGTGTAATCATGGAAGGGCAGAGTGTGGAACGTCCTGTGTGTCCACCTACACAACAGCAGACCGGGCATGCTCACACACTTAGCGGTTGCAAAGGGGAAACATACATGCACAAGAGGTATAATCACAGAGAGGTGCAGTGTGCACTGTAGTGCATGTCCATCTACACAACTGCTCACTGGGCATGCTCACACACTTAGCATTTGCAAAGTGCTGACATGCATACACATGGAGTGTAACCATGGAAGGGCAGAGTGTGGAACGTCCTGTGTATCCACCTACACAACAGCAGACTGGGCATGCTCACACACTTAGCGGTTGCAAAGGGGAAACATACATGCACAAGAGGTATAATCACAGAGGGGTGCAGTGTGCACTCTAGTGCATGTCCATATACACAACTGCTCACTGGGCATGCTCACACACTTAGCATTTGCAAAGTGCAGACATACTTACACATGGAGTGTAATCATGGAAGGGCAGAGTGTGGAACATCCTGTGTGTCCACCTACATAACAGCAAACCGGGCATGCTCACACACTTAGCATTTGCTACGCACCGTCCAGCATGCAGATGGAGTGTACACACTGCAGGTCACAGTAAGGTAAACCTGTCCACACGCACAGGGTGGTCACACATGCAGTTACTTGTACACACACAGATGACATCACAGGTGTCACGGGTGCAGGTCACACAAGTACACACTGCAGTGAACACTGTAGCTGCCATGCCAGCACCATGTCATCAGTGAGGCAGTATGCCACACGGTCCAACAACAGCATGTGACACACGTCCACAGGTCTGTATAGCAGTGTACACCAGTTGTGCAGAGCACACATGTACTACCAGTGATCCAACATGTGTGATGTAGTCCACCCATATCAGTATACATGGACATGTCTGCTCCACACATACCACGGCCCTGACACAGCTGTGACACATGACTGCCGCTGTACCACAGTGAACCACCGTCCGGATATGTCATACATGTGAATGTCTGGCTGTGTGCATGGACTGCACACATGACACATACATAGCCTGTGCTGTACCACATGCATAGCACTGGCGTACGCGGCGCTACACACACGAATGGAAAGTGCTCATGTCTGTGGTATGCTCCCACTAGAGGGTGTAGCGGTGTTGAGTGGGACACATACCCATGTATTGTTTGCCTGTGACAGCTGTGATACCATACCACAGTCCATGTTTTATGTATGTCAACACACATGTTAAAACGTAGCAATGCATACACACATGGCAACAGGAGACACATGTGACACATGTACTGTGCATGGAGCGGCCATGCATGAGCAGTGGCCGATGTCCATAACATAGTTGCAGAACCCTACCACATGCATACCCATCATAGGGGCCGTTATATGGTGGCATGGAAACAGCACGTATGGCGGTATGTGTGGACATCATGTGTATAAACACCTGTCTACATGCATATGTGCAGGTGATGGCTCACAGGTGTGTCACACACCATCCTACCCTGCCATGTGCATACAGTATGCTATGTCGCTGTTACATGACAGTGCTGACATAATGCATACCCAGTGGTCAGGTGTCATCGACTGTATGTCACATGGCAACCGTATCACCTACCACCTTCCAAGTGCATATATTGGCACATCTGCCGGTACAGTGTTGGTACACATAATGCACTACATACCGCTGCATGCTTGCACACGTATCATATGGCGGGTGTAGTATTCCCAGCACTGACATGTGTGCATGACTGTGTGCCCATGTATACCACATATCGGGGGGAATATGTCCCACGTGCTACACATTCGTGTACACCATAGTAGAGGTCTGTACATACCTCAGTGTGGGGTGCATGGATTGGGATGGTGCAGTGCATGCAACACGTTGTCTCTCCATGTATACATGTGTGGTCACCACAATGTGTGTGTGTCAACATGTTTGTATGTCTGCTTCTTGGTGTGAGGGTGTATGCAAATATACTGTTGTGAACAGACACTAACCACACAGGGTGGACATTCCGTACTGTTGCCGAATTGCACAACCCTGTCGATGCATAGGTGTGAGCCATACTGGCCACCTGTGCATGTCCGCACCCTGTGACATGGTGTGTGGGTGCATAGTATTGTGAGGGTGCTGACCACAAAGGCAGGTGTCCCCATCTGCACACTATGGGGTGTGGTTCATAGTGGTGTACACCCC